>NC_071288.1:9213125-9548750 GCF_943734705.1 Anopheles coustani | reverse complement strand
CACTTCACGCTGCCCCTCTCCCATCACGCAGTGATCTTTTACATTTTAACTTTCTTTTTAATTACTTGGGTTGGTTGGTTTTGTATGTTCAGTTTTTTAGTTTTTTTTTTCACTACGCTCCCTACAGGAGTACACACTGTGGCTTCGTACGATTTTGCCTAAACTCCCTTGTATAATATGCGTTAGTGGGCGATGCTTTTGGGTTTCTGTTGCCAACTGTTGTGTGAGCTCGGTGTCTAGCCTGCCCTTACGCACACTCCGGTTTGCATGCAGAATTACGTGGGTTAAGTTTTGGTTACTTTCCTTCTACTATGTATATCCGTTTAACCGTATGATGTTTCCTTCTTTTACAACATTGTCTCTTTATTTTTTTGCCTCTTGTGCATGTTGCATTAACTTTTGCCATTCATGTTTTTTCATGCTCACACCCTTATGGTTTAGTTGTTTCCTTTCTTGTATATGTTTACCCTTTTTTATTGGTCAGTTTTAAGCCCTGTGAACAATAGCAGGACTAGCGGATGGTGTGGTGTTTCGGTTAGTTTTCTTTTCGTTTTCCTTTGCACCAACTGCACGCAGTGTCAGATTTAACGTGTTTTCTTCACACATGCATAACGCTGGAGGGACACCATTGTTCGCCAAATCGTTCCACAATGATCGACTGCGCATCGTCCCGCAACGAGTGTACCAACCCCGCCTAACAAATCTTCCCATCAACCAACAACCGTGTGAAAGATCTAGGATCCGGGCCAGCCCCAAACCGGGCGTCGGTTCACGAGTCGTGTACGGGAAAAACCATTGTGAAACAAATTGTTATGCGAATCGATCCACCCCGTTGTATTGTGTGTGAACCTATCTGCGCACGTTATTTGCTTCGTTAAGTTAGTTTTTTTTTACTTTTTACACTCCAAATGTGCTTGCTGATCTCTTGCGCGTATAGAACAAGTTATCGCTGGTGCAAAGAACTCGTTACATCCACCATTTTAGCGCTTTTCTTTTAGGGTTTCACTACGTATGAAACAAAACAAAAACATTTTAGTTTTGTTTTTCGGGTGGTTGCATTTTGTGGGTTTGTGGTTCTGTCTATTTTTGCTACGGTCTACATTCCGCCTTTCGCAACTGGTTTTACACGAATGGTATAGAAAGGTTCGGTTCAACTAGTCTCATGGAGCACGTGTTCGATGACCTACCATGCATGTCCATATCGTGTAGAGATTTTGATTTTTGTTGTTGTAGTATGGTTTGGTTTTTCAATGTTACTATGATTTTTCGTGTTTGTTTTTCTGTTTCTATCGCACGTTTTATCATTTTCTTGCACGTTCTAACTCGTTCCCGAACTGTTCCACTTTTATCGTTTACCTTAACTTGTCCAACTAGAACGTTACTGCACTAAATGATGGTCGGTGTGGGTTGTGTGTGGTTTTCTGTTTTCTTCTTCGACCGAGTACTTTGCCAGTGCACTCATATGTCCGTCGTGATGCCTTTAGGCACGTGTTTGCTTTTTGCTTTGTTTCTCTCCTTTCTCTTCTACAGATTTCGCCCATATTACACCTTAGTTTATAATAATAATAATTGTTTACTGCTATTATTATTATCATTATCGTTATTACATACCAACTAGACCATTATGCTGTAATTCCCTTGTAGTTGTGTGTGTGTGTGTGGGTTTGCTGATTTTTTTCTACATACATCGCCTTCAAACCCGCTCGCCGTTTGTATTAACAGGAAAATTAGGAGGAAAACTAACCGAATAGCATTACTTGAATAACTGTCGTACGCCCGAGTGCGAGAATTTTCCGTGTCTCGCCCTCGGGGGCAAATGTATGAGTGACACGCAAACTGAGCAAACCGTTGTAACGGAAAGATTTCAACGAACCAAGGGTGAGAGTAAACGGGCGAACGATGAGAACCGGATTTCGGAGGGCGACTGTAAAACCGCATAAAAACGGTCCTCCGATGACACCAACCGAAACCACGTTAACCACGAACGAAAGCTACCTATGGTGGCGGCGGTGGCCGGTTGGATCGGATGGATGGTGGAGAGTGTCGCCATCGAGAAACGGGTATGTGCAGCTAATCTTCGTTGCTCGAGTGCATGCCCACCCGTAAGCCTGGGGTTCGTAGCTGTCGCTGGATGGAACGGACCGGTGCTTCTAGCATCGGTTTCCGTCCACTTGCTGGCGGGGAGGTTATTTGCATTTCCTTTTAAAAACGATGGGAAAGGATTAGTGGCTGGGATGGGGATGAATGTGGTCGTTTACTGTACAGAGGGTCAGATGATCAAGGAAGGGCTAGCTTCTCCAAAGGCTTAAAGGTTACACTCTTTGGCAGAAGTAGCGTAAAGGGAGTTTTGACTGGTTACCGAAACCAATGAGGAACGGGGTGGTGTTGGAATAATAATAAAAAAGGATCCGAAATAATGCTTCCCTCACCAGCCAGATGGAAAACGATGGAGAAACGGGAAAAATTGGAGAAAAGGAACAGAACCGATCCTATGCCCACCGGAACAGAGTCGCTGGCCGCCAGGACGGGCGCAGAAGGGCGGAGTGGTTTCGCAGAAACGGTCCACCCTTATGCGTGGCATTCTGATCCGGAATCACGTCTCGCACGAACGCTAGCCACACTGAGCCCCTACCCTTTTCTCGATGATGAGCGCAAATGGGAATCTAGGGACCGGCAGGGAAAGAGTTGGAGTGACAGACGATAGAGAGAAGTAGAGACAACAGCCTGATTGTTTCCATGGTCCTTCCACTCCGGATGGGAAGGAGGAAACATCGTCTGTTGGAGGGATGGGGGTGTTCCGTCGTTCAGCTGGTTGAAAGGCACAAACCACGAAGATAATGCCTTTCTCCAATCTGATCAACGCGACATTTTTTTTTTTTTTTTTTAAAGGAGCGTTTATATAGAACGCAAAAAAATTGTCTATGAATCCAAAATCTTGTCACAAAAAGTGAAACCAAAATGGGGCGCACGCGTTTTTTCCTTCGGTTTGTAATAACATAATTCGCGCCCCGTTCGCTTGATCGCACGTTCCGGGTTGGGGCCGATGATGCGTGTAGGTGTTGTCGTTGCATCAAACACTTTTGGGGCCCCAAGCACAGACCGGTGGACCACTGAGTGGAGGGGAGTTGCCACAGAGAGTCTTCCAATAGACACATGGAACCCGAACGCTACGTTAGTGGAATAAATTTACACGTGGAGTAGAGGGCAATCGGAACCGGAATATCCGCTGGGACAAACATATACTCCCACACACGCAAGATATACGATCACCCGAAGGCTCGAACGATCGATAGCGATCGGTCCTTTCTAGAGATTCTGCTGTCGTCTAAAGGATTCCTTTTTTTTCTAGTCTTTGCGTGTGTTGTGTGCCCCGCAAATGAGACATTCGGCTCGGTAAATCCTTCGACTCCAAAGCACCCGAGTGCCCCAAGTACGTTGGGTTCCATTCCAGCAAACTCCACAAGTTGGCGCTCGTGTATTTTCTCCTCCACAGCTCCATTAAAGATGTGCACTCATACATTTGCCTTTTTCACTTTACGCCTTTTCGCCTTTACGCAAGCTTCCTGGACCTTGCCAAATAAACTTTAACCAGACTCCCGGGATGCGTTATCCTAGGCCAAAACCGTGTTTGACCGTGATCTTACACCTTCTCTGGAAGTGACGTGGTTCGCAGGAAGCTTGAGCGCTCATTTCCGGCGGGATCTTTATTGATGCGAGTCGTTTGGTGAACAATCGTCTCGTTTAGTTTATATTTTTGTTTCAATTTTGGATGTACCTCAACGCGAGGCTCGTTGATGAACTGTTCACCGCCCTCAAATGCTTCATTGTCATTGTTTTCATTTTAAATTAAACCGTTAGAAATAGTCGCCTGTTTGTGATGTTTGGGTCTGGAACGCCTGGTAGGCTTTCATGGAAGGTGTAAAACAATCTTTACGATTGTCGCTCGTATTTAGTGCGGGCCTTCTGATGCCTTCCTCTACGATGAATGCGTTTTTTTTTCTTGTAACAATGAGATTTGGGTGTTTTATGTGTCGTTTTAAGCTGGTAAAATACCATACATAACGTAATTGTTGAAATTACATTTTACAATTATAAACACATTGTTCTGTACTTCTACCCTCTAGCTCCTTTGGTATGGTTTAGTGTGTATGTGTATGGCTTTGTGTGAAAATCTTTCGCTAGCCTCACATCTTAGTGTAAACTTCCGCATTGATGGGTCTCTTCCATTTCTTTTCCGACACCATCTTCGTGTTGCTTGAACAACTTAAGTACTGAACATACGAAACGATTCCACACGTCCGAATCTCGATATTCGAACACTTGAATGTTGTCCTTTTCTTTGTAACCAATGGGTTTTCCTATTTCCCTCCACGTACCCGCACCCTTGCTCTTATTTACAAGGCAAAATAGAAATCACAACAAAATGCTGGTAAATGAAAAAAGTTACGATTTCGATCGATACGCCAAGACCTAATGCGGCTAATACACCTTGCGGGACTCAGTGACGAACAGTTCCTGCATTTCCTTTCCAACGATTTTCTGCGCTGCCCGATCTACCAACTACTACCTCCCCCCTCCCTCAAACTCCCTGTTGACAGCCCGTTGTCCGGGGAAGGAGAGGGGAAACATTATGCACCTTAAGTCATCTATCACTTCCGCTAGCTTGGGCAGTATTGATACGGTTTATGGTTTCGCTATGTTTCTTTAATTTATGTTACTTTCTACATCTTCTGTGACTAGTTTTTTTTGCTCGGCTTCGGTGCTATCTTATGTACCTCTTGCAACTATTGATTGTTTGCAAAAAATGCTGCTCTAGCGCGACCCCTAAATTCGTAATAACCTCTAGAGTTTTCCTTTCCCCCCATTTTTGTTTCATTTATTTACTAGCCTTGAATTTCTAATACGCTTTACAGTGGGTCTGGGATACAGTGTTGCGTTTGCTTCGAATCCGGTTGCATTTGATATTGATCGAATTGCATGTGGGATGGATGAACGGCTTCAGTTGGAAAGCTTTCGTCTTGCACAAACATGGTTGAAAAATTAGTTTTAAATAAGGTTAGTTTTAATAACATTCAGCGGAGATTTTATGATTTTATTTTCAAACAACTATTCCTCAGGTGACTTCGAACGCGGAGGCAGTTGCTTTATGAGAGCAAAAACAAATTCAGAAGCCAACATAATGGCTCCAACATCCCGCTCCGGATGCTGACCGCCAAACGGGTGGGAAGGAAAAGGAGCGAACGTTTTCTTTCTTAACCTGCAAACACAACCTACAAAAACCATCGATCGGATCATCGGGGCCCGTGCAGCTGTGTGCCCCCCGTTACTCGGGTGCACCGGCCAAAAACCAAAAACGTAACCAAAATGAACGGTCATCCACAAACGCCATGTTGTCCTTATTCCATCGAGCGGAACTACGTGTTTATTGTAGTTTATATTTTTTTCTTTTAAGTTTTACTGGGAGTTCGGGAGTTTTTCTCTTTGCACTGTACCGGATCGCTTGCCTGCCGCTTGCCACGAACGAACGGGACACTGATTATATCCAATATACTGCTGATAAAGTACTTTTTTGTGTGCGTTTGCTCATTTTATCTAGTTATACGTCTACGCTAAATCTGTTCATACAATTTCTTTCGTCCTGGTGGTTTTGTTTGTTTGTTTTTCTTTGCTTCGCCAAGCAAATCTCAAGAGCCATTAATTTAACGTTCTTTTGCGTTTGCCGTTTTGCCTGTCGCCGTCCATTGGTTTTGTTTTTGCTTGTTCGCTTCGTGAAGGTTTGTGTGTTGCTGTGTTACTGTTTGTTCGGTTGTTCGTACGTCAATGTTGTGTTGTAAGCTACAGTGTTTCCTTGCTGGTTTTGTGTTCGGTTCGATCTACTTGTTCTGTGGTTTACTTTTCATCTAAATTATCTCTTTGTATTATGCGTTCTCGGTAGGACAGCGATAAAGTTCGTTTCTTTTGTAAGATGTTCTTCTTTTGTTCCCTTGGAAATGTGTTTTGGTTTGTTGTTGCTTCTTTGCGATGGTTTGTTTCGTTTCGATTGACTTTGCGTTTTGTGTTTTGTTCCTTCTTGAATGTAGTACTTTTCCTCGACAGTCGGCACCTTCGTTCGGATGCCTTCTGCCTGCCTCCAAAATCACCATCCACTCGCACTACCACCCCTGTCCCCGAGCCATTACCTTGGCTTTGCTGATGTTAACCTACGGTTATTCTACGTTGCATTAACTTGTTATTCAACTTCTGTTTGCACTGTTTTGCATTGCACTACTATTGCATTTGCGTTCATTCTTTCATGTTTTTGTTCTCTACTTTGTGTTTCTGTGATTGTAGTGTTTTTTATTCTGTTTGCTGTTACATTATGTGAGTAGTTTTAATTGTTCTTCTTACTATTTGCCTTGCATATGATTCAATTCACGCATGCAGTTTTTTTTTCTTTTGAGAGTGAATGTTTGTGTTCTATGTGTTCCATGCCACTGGTCAACACGGTTTCATTTGCTAGTGTAGTGATTAGTTTTGTTTTCTTTTTTGTTTTGCTTTGCTGTTGTTGCATGCTTTTTATCCCTCTAGCCACCAAACCAGTCTTCGTATCCACTCGCTACGTTCGACGTGGATTGTCTACTACACGCACACGCACAGACACATACATATACATAGATTTGTTTACCGTGATCGTGGTTCACAATGGGTTTTTTTTGGGTTTCTGTACAGAAGAGTGCTATTCGACATATTACACCGTGCGTCTCGAGCGCAGTTTCTCGCGCTCCCATACCATTGACATTCCTCCCGCTCTTGCCTTCTTGCTTCTGGTTGTGCTTCGATACCATTTCCTATACTACTGCTCCCTATTGGTATGACTGTGATTGTAGTGATTACTCGACTTTATCCTTCAATCGGGCCCGAGTCCGCATCCACACATTGGTCTATGCGTTCGTGAATGTTGGTTGGCTTTTGCACTAACATGGGTCACGCCCAGAATAGGCACGCACACACACATTATTAGAATTACTATTACGACTAGGATTCACTCATTTCTGTGCATTCATCATTCACAATCATCCCCACTGCCCAATGCGCTGTTGCTGGAGGATCATTTCTCCCCCCTCTGGCGATCACTGGAAATTGGTTTGACAGTTCTCACAGGTAAATGCGCTGGGATGGAAAAGCCTCTTCCCGTTGGAAGGAAGATTTTTGTACGTGAAAAATATTGTGCGAATTGTTGGGCTGTTGTGCGTGATCGTTCTGTGCGCTTTTAAATCATTTCGTTGATACTAGAGCTTAATCCCTTTTTTTGCGCGCTTAAAATGTCCTTCTCTTTGAAACATTCGCATTACATTTTCTCTTCAGACGAAACATGCGGGGTTGTAACCTGTGGCCATGGGGTTTGAAGAACCGTCCCGGAGCAGTGCAAGCAGCAGCTTCGGTGGAGAATTGAACTGGAATACGAGTGCCCGTGGTCTTGCTGGTGATTGCTTGCAATGTGTGTGCTACTATTTTTCGCATAATGATGGTATGTTTATTTTTATGTTTTTGTTCGACCACAACCAATCCCTTCTCAATGCATTCTCGCGACCGCCTCGCGTACGGTGTGTGGTCGGCGATGCTCAGGTTAAACAACCGGTTTTCGCTCGCTCCTGGGCATCCTGGGGCGGACCGCGCTAATCGAGTCAAACGTACCCACAAACGACGAAGCACGTTAAATTAATCGCTCGTTATACCATATTCAAAAATCTGTATTATTGGAGTCAACCTCGTCGGGTTCCTGGGGCGCCGCCAGCGTCATCTGGATGCCCGATGGCCCCATCACCTGCATCGTTGGCTCGGTGTTGCGTCGCTTCATCTTGCCCTTCATCTTCTTCAACATTGTCGCCTGCAATGTCGCGTTTTCCGAAACCAGCGCCACCACCGCCGCCACCGCCATCGTCGCCGCCATCATCGTCATTGTCGTAGTCACCGCCGCCGTCCGGTCCATTATCAGTTAAAAAATGTGATTGTTTGTTGGTAGGTTGTACGCGTTTCGGTATGTTCGAAGTACGTGCAGGTGTATGCCCATATGATGCGTGTTATGATCGTGAGCGGAAGATGATGGGCGTTTAAATGTTCCGGTGATGCAGTCACAATGTTTCACGAATTCCACGGATGTATGTTTGTGTGTGGGTGTGTCGTTACGAGATGTCCGTTCATGTCATCGGAGGACCATTTTGTAGTTTCAGTGATAATTTTAGTAGGTCATAGTGGTGGTAGTGGTTTTTTTTTAAATTATTTATCACACGCGATCGAGTGCACGTACCATCATAATTTAGTAAGGATTGTGATACGCCCGACGTATGGTATTGTTTTTTTGACATCAAATTGATTTGGATCGTTGTGTGTTTTTATTCAACATTCAAACCATGTGCGGGGTTTGACATCCACGTTCGAGTTTAAATCAAGTCAATGAAAGGAGAGAGAAAAATCGAGAAACCATTTTTTTAGCATCGTAATTGGTTTTAGCCAGGCGATAATATATGTGAATAAGTGTTTAGTTGGGGTACAATGTATCAGGAAAAGAAAAAATAAAAGAGAAAACGAAAAGTATAAAAAGAACGAATCGACCGACCTAGATGCAATGCAAATCAAGATGAAAAATAAAATTACCACGAGAACAATCTCATTCAATCAATAGCAGGAAAAGCGATACAGCAACTGAAAACAATTACAAAAGATGAACATCATTCCGCAAAACGGCAGTCTCGGTATGAAAAAAAAACATCGGAAAAATGGATGAAATTAGCTAGCGACAGTTGCAAAAATACGATGTACGTTTAATGGTGGCCACGAAGGGGAGTCCATCGTCGAGATGAGATCCGGTTCTCAGTGGCGCGAGCGAGCTCGATAACTACCTGCTAGCGTACAGCTATCTAGAGCACATCTTTCTATCTATACCGAGGTACGTGAAAAGTAATCTCTTTTGATTCAACTATGAATATAATTACTCTACCACCGGTTCAAACGTTGAACAAAAAACCGAACAAACGGATGGTAAAATGATAAAATAATGAAAGGAACAAAATCGGTTATCGACTCGGTTTCGTTCGTACACGTACGAAACAAAGAAAGAGAGAGAGTGTGAGGGAAAGAGAGAGAGAGAGTCAAATTGTAAAAAGTAACTTGCAAACAACTTGGTTGCATGTAACAAGTCAATAAAATAAATATATACGATGCAAGATCTAGATCTCCTACATGAATCGTAAATAGACAATACGGAACAAGAGAAACAAATCAAACGGAAGGAAACAAGAACGAACAATGCAAATCGAAAGTTTGGAAGAAAAATGGCTGCCAATACGCGCAACAAGCGCAAAAAAGAGGAGAGTAGAGCGAAACAGGAAGAAGAATTGCATACCGGATAGAGGTGGAACGGTGGAGATTGATTTGAATATAGTCAGCAGATAGAAAGATTAGTTAAATGGCACAGTGGCCAGGAGGGAGAAAAATGTAGTATAAAATCGACATATAGAAGTGTAAACTGTTGGTGAAAACTGTTTGCGAAATACTAGCAAATGGTAACGCACGAACAATAAATTACGAATCGAAGGTACGTCGGAGAAGTAGAAGAAGAGGTGTGAGTGATGGTGACGTGAACGTGACACGTGAGGGTGGGTTGGTTTTTAAGGTTCTTCCAGTGTATGGTTTCTTCTCGGTTTGGCTACGATTAGGTACTTTTCTGCCGGTGTGGTAGATTACGTGGTGATACTGAATTAGATGGTTTACAACAGTACAAAGGGGGTGTCCTGAGCCAATGGAGTCGTAATATGCAAACGATTTACTTGGTTACTGTGGTGTGTGTGCGTTTGTTGTTCGTGTGTCGGTAAGGTCGGAAGTGCTACAGTGGCGTGCGTCAATGAATCGATCAATTAGTATACTGGATGGTTCCATACGAAATACAAGTAATATTAATGTGCAATGGCTTAAGAGATACAGAACGGGTCGAAATGGAGATTAGAGAAAATGTTGGCTGATGGCATTTGCTACGCATTTGGACTTCTTCTGTTCTGGTTGAAAGGAAATGCCTAAACGCAACTGGGATACGTTTTCTATGTAATTTCAAATAATTTTTCCAAAGGGATCGGATGGGAACAATTATATAGTGGCCAACGCATCGGCACGATCTTGATAAATATCAATGTAAACGATTGGAGGGGCAGGTTGGGTCCAGGTCGCCAATGGTGAAAGATTTTCTAATGCTTTCCCTTGCACCTGGCACGTTCGTAGCTCATTCACCATCACTAGCCTGAGACTAACAGAGCGTGGGATTCTTTCACTACTAATCATTATAATTTAAACACTAATAATTGTTATCCTAAGTAGAAAACAAACGCAACAATGTGTTTTTTTTGTGTCAACGACAAACACGTACTACGATCTGCAACGCAATCGAAGAAGCGTAGAGTTTCAAGTTTAGAGTCAAACCCATTCAGGACGATCGTTCGCAGGACACAAGAGTTCCTTTGTGAGAGTTTTTTTTCTTGTTTTTGTTAAACCAAGTGGCTCCTTCAATAGTAGAACTAAAAGAATCGATAACTGCTACATGCTATCCCGTGTTTTCTCGTTTTGTTTCTGCTTTTGTTGTAGTAAGTATCGCGCCTTCCCGTACGCCGTCGGTTTCTAACCGCCCGCGGCTCGTTTTTCTTAACTTTCCCGGGGGAGTTTTTTGCGCGTGTTTTTAGTTTTAATCTTCGTGTCTGAATTTGTTTGTTTGTATAGTTTGCTTCCCTGCTTAAAGTGGTTTTACAGTGGTGCGGTTCATAGAAAACAGGAGAACAGAAAGCTAGGACCGGACGGACGGGTACTCTAGGTTCCACTGAGGGCATCTTTATCGCGGTCTCCATTTTCTGGAGCTCCACCCTGCGAGAAGCCCGCAACGGCCGGTGAGATATGCGGTTCGGTTAGCCTCCGTTTGCTCTTAATTTTCTTCAGCATCGTTGCCTATAGAAGGTTAATAGCATTGATATATATTTAGGATCAGTATCAGGGCGTGGTTGGGTTTTGGAGAGTTCGTACTAGTTTGCTTAGCGATGGGCGGGGAGGGGGAGTAAAAGTGAGATGGGGTTTTCCTAAGGGTTTTAAATTATTTTAATTCTTTTCAAGACACTCAGTCACACACACCCAAACACATTTACACACATACGCCACAATCGACACGCGCGCATACACGCACCACACACACACACACACACAGAGAAACCAAAACAGAAACACTGGCACACTTCGGGGTCGGTCGCGCTCGACTGTGCGTGTTTCACGCGTGTTGGACGACGGTTTCGATAAGTTACTACATACACTAAATGCCATTTATGATGTGTCTCGATACGAAAGGACTAAAAACAAAAACTGCAAAAGCGTAAAAATAAAACGGTACGAGAAACAACACGTGGGTTGTAAAGTGAAGGGGGAGGTAAAATAACAAACAAATAAAAACAAATAAAGGAAAACTAGTCCTATTCCTTTGTATTTGACAAAGGATCCTGAACTTCACAGGGGAAGAAAAAAAATCAAAGCCTACTGCCTTCAACGAGTCATAAAATGTCAATGCCATGAACGAAAATAATAAAATCGTTTTCAATTTACATTTCACTTAATCATTAGTGGTGAATATTTCCAATGTATTTCTTTGCAGATGTTAGATGTTTCACCTTATCCAATTGCTCTAAGCACGGACAAAAGTCAGTGCTCTGTGGGGTACGTTTATATACATTCAACTACAGGGTGTTTCTTATGAAGAGCATTCGTTTTTCGTATCTTACACGTCGTTAGAGCGATGAGGATCGGTGAGTATGTGTTTTAAGGTACAGTGCGGCATGCATTATGTTCGGTGCAACATAAAATTTAACCTGAAATGTGCTGAAACGATCTCTTGCTTGCTGAAGGAGTTAGCTCGCAATGCCGCTTCTATGGTGTGAAAGTAAACGATGTAAATAAGAGCAATCGATAAAAAACAGGAGCAAAATGTTTTGTCAAAGCGAGTAACTACACAGCGAAGAGCAGATGGTCGGAAAGCAATCTAATGCAGCATGCAGCGGAACGAAAGAAAGTGGTTCGTAACCGACGAAACGAAAGCAAATACAGGCGAGAAGGGCATGAGAGTTGTTGCGACGTCGAAGCGACGGAGTGAGGCTTACCTTTAGCGCTGACTTTAGCACGACCACATCGCCGGGACTTTGTACCCACGGTTCTCCATCGACCTGCACCGGTATGTCGGAATGAAGATGAATTTTGATGTGACCACCCTGTGAAAATTCGTTTGAAATGGGTTCGTGTTAGGGGCTGTGCTTACTGAGTTTTCCACCGGAAGCTCCATTCCCATGGTGTCTTACCTGGGCTATTCGCATGGCCGACCGCAACCCGGACTGTATCTGCCCCAAATGCACCACACCGGTGACACCGACGACCTCCAGCATGCCGTCCCAGTGGTTCGGTTTGCTGAACTGATCCTCCTTCTCCGGTCCCCACGGGTTTGCACCGGAACCCCAACTGTGCGAGTACCGGAGGAGAAGTGTGTGTGTGTGTGTTAGGGTATGCTTTCCATGTCGCTTTAGTTTCAAATTCTACCAACCTTAGGATGTTCAGTATGATGATACCCTCGACGGGTGGCAGCTCCACCACCTTCCCGTCGACCTCGAGCCGCAGCTCCTTGTGCAGCTCCTTCACCATCTTCCGGCCGACCATCTTCCGCAGGCCCATCTTCACGTACACGCCCTTGTTGTGCAGCCGGGAGTTGAACTTGTTCGGGTTTTCCTCGCGCGCATTGTGGAAGTCCAAGCACAGGTCGGCGTCGATCCCGATGCCGAAGTAGTTGTTCATCACGAATATCTGCGAGTTGTCCTCGCTCTGCGCCCCTCCGACCACTGCATCGCGACGGTTGGAAGAGTGTAGAGAAAGTGTGTGTGTGTGTGGGTTAGTGATAAACAACGGAAGCTCGCCAACGGGCACACCAACTAGAAAATTGGGGCCAACTGGTTTAGGGTGGGGCGGGGCTTGCTTTTGATGCGTGTGCGCGTGTGTCATTCTTCGTACGATTCCGCTAAGCCGCAACCGCAGCCCTCAGCATCCGTCCGTCCGTGCTTCAGACGGCCCCGTCGCCAAGATACCGTTCGCTTGGGCTCCACGTCACGCGGTGTGCAGCGAATCGACGAAGCGATGACACGCCTCAGCCCCTTACACATCGAGTACATCCATTCCGGTAACAACAACGAGCATATCAACAACAACACCGACCGGCCTAAAAGAACAGTATTTACAGCAACATCCATTAACTGTGTTTTGTGGTGCGATTCAACGGGTTAGACGGAGCGTCGCTTGTACTGAAGGTGGAGAAGGGGGAGGGAGGGGGGGGGGGAACCGAACCCGACGAATTTTGGAACCAAGAAAGACGCTGTTTTGCTCCCAGGCAAGTTTACAGACAACTTTGGCGTGATCCATTCGATTGTGTCGAGTAAGTTTCGTTAACATTTAACTACTTTTTGCTTCAAATGTCCCGCCTCTCTTGCATGTGTGTGTGTGTGTGTGCTTGATATACAAGCGAGTTTTTATGTATGGTTTCAAGGGAAATTCCAGCTTCATGAACCTCATACATCGTGAAAAGCAAATGTATTAAACTATTATTACTGAACGTTCGCACGCATGCAGTGTTTCGTGTGTTTGTTGCTGTTAGGAAAAACATTTCCTGTTCCAAAACCTTACTCATCTGCAACTTGGCGGAGGCGATAGTTTTGTCCACTGCCTTATCCCCAACAGGAGTGTGGAATGCGCCAACCCAACAGGTCTCTCCTAGCTCCGGTGTGTAGTGAAATCCAAACATAATTACTGGACACAAGAACACCTACCAACCAAGATCATCCCGGTTTGGACCGACCGATGCCCGTAAACATCGAGAGCATGCATGCATTCATTCCTTACAAGCTGGTCCACTTGACTACACGGGACCTACCAGGGGGGTACGCAACAGGGGTAGACGTTTCGGCACTACTGTCGGTCGGAAAATGTGGGGCAGAAGGAAATAGCCTTACAGAATTGGGTGGGTGATACGATGGCATTGCAACAGTTACTTAAGGCCCTGAGTAGGGGGACACAGGGACACTACTCAACGCACTGGAATGAGGGCGGATTCAAATGGACATTTCATTTTGTAAAACTGGCTGGCTTGGGGTTGAAGCTACATATGCTAGGTTTGCTCGGTGGCCTTCATATGATGTGCCAGCAAACGTATAGATATCCTTGTTTTTGCAGCATGTTAGAACTGTTACTTGCTACATGGACACACTAGTAAATACTGTTGTGAAGACATAACTGACATCATGGCATCGGAGCGAAACGACAGAAAAAGAGGCAAGAGGATTATGTATGAAGAGTTTGTGAGTGTCAGGGAGTAGTATAGCAGTAGTTTAAGTAGTAGTATTAATAGAAATAGTAGTAGTAGTAGTAGTAGAAGTAGTACAGTAGCGAGGACGATCAAATGCAAGAATAGTGTAATAATAAGGGAAAACGGAAACAGAGAATGCGGTTGCGCCATCAAAGTACAGTAAATGACCTTGCGCCGGACTGGCGACGATCGCCACCGATGGGTGATGATGGTGCTGGTTCTGCAGCTGCTGCTGCTGAGGCATTTGCAGCTGCTGCTGTTGTTGTTGCTGTTGCTGTTGTTGTTGCAGTTGTTGTTGTTGTTGCTGTTGCTGTTGTTGTTGCTGTTGCTGTTGGATTTTCTTCTTCTTACCGGTTGAGTTGGGCTGCGTTTGGCGCGGGGTGGCGTCCTCTGGTTTGTCCTCCGGGTGGAAGACGACCGTCCAGCGATCGAGCCGGATTTCCTCCGCGTCGATGACATCGCGCAGCAGGTTCAGTGGGTCCTCGCCACCGGTGTACCCTGCGCCCCAGCGTAGTACACGTGCCAGATCATTGCCTACGGGGGAAAGTAAGTTTCCAAAACGGTTGGTGGTTATGTCGATCACCGGACTTCCGTGTGCACTAGGACACCTACCGGTACCCAACGGTACGATGGCACACGGCGGACTGGAACACTCCGAGTCCTGACCGACGTTGTCCAGACACTGCAGCACCCAACCGATCGTTCCGTCACCGCCGCACACCAAGATCTTGTAGTCCTGGATGTGCCGGAAAACGTATAGCCTGCATCAAGACAAAACCAAAGATTAGAAGATTTAAAAGCGCTTGTAAATACTTGTAAACTCCAAACAGGCTACATACCCAGGCAGTGGTCCACCGTTATCCAAATCAAACACTTGATATGGATTCAATAATTTACGAAAACTACTAATAAGCTCTAGACCTTGGCAGCCGCCGGACTTGACATTGACAAACACCAGCAGCGGCTGGACGCCGGGCGGCACCATGCTCGGTTCGATGTTAGGCAGCAGTAGCACGAGCAGATGCTTCTCCTCATACTTCGATTCCCGCAGGGCTTGGAATGCACGGACCTATGGACGGATATGAAGATATTGCAACAGTCTTGGTAAGAGAAAAGAGCGACGATTCAATTCGAAATCCATTTACTTACAGCTTTGGATGCATTTTCGTAGGTTATCACTAGCGAACCGTACTCGTAGTAGATAGGCCCGATGCTGCTGAACTTGTTCTCGAAACCTAGGAATTCAGTCAGTATGTGCTCGTAGTTGCGCTGCGACAGCCCGGGCGGCAGGTTGCCGACGAACAGCGCCAGATTGGGCCCGTGCGGGTCCTGCTTCAGCTGCAGATAGAAGCGCATCAGCTCCATCTGCCGGATCGAGTCCTTGCCGAGCTGCTTCATGATCTCCCACGGGCGCTCGTTCCACGACAGCACACGCTCGGTGACGCCCCGGTCGAGCAGGATCTCCGAGCACCGGTAGTCCTCGATCTGGTGGCTCTGCAGGCCGAATTTTTTCAGCGACTCACAGATCAGATCCTTCACGGTGGTGTCGTTGTCCACCGGTATGATAACGTAAGCGTTCTCCACCTGCAGCTTACCCGGGTAGACGCGCACGAACCCGTGGTCGTTCTCCTTATCACTGTGAAGGTAGACACACGGCGAAAGGAGACACTGGTTGGTGTTGCTTCCATAAGGAACTGTTGGCGATACTTACCGAAATCTCAAGTAGATGGCCGGTCTTTTGCCCTCCACTCGGTGTAGGCTCGGTACGGGATTTGGCTCCTGCAGTCTAACCTCGTCACCGTAGACGTCGGTGAGAAAAAATAGCTACAAGAGGAAAGGAATGGGAGTGAAGTAATTTATTTAGAGATGATCCGGTACAATTCGCAACATTCCGTGGTACGTACATTTGGATCCCTGGCTATGTGGAAGGCCCTCAAGGCGGTGGTCAACAGTTGTTCCAGCGAGCATGTTTTAGGTACGGAGATGGCTCTGAATATTCGCCTTCGATATGAACAGTTCCCGTCGAATACCTTGATTGTTTCTGTAAATGCATTGGAGGAGAAGCAACGGAGCGTCAATGATTGTCTAAGGAATCGGGTTCGCAGGTCTAGTAGAAACGTTGTTCCTACTCGCAAGCAGAATCTGAGAAACTCCGACATTTATGTTTGCCAAAAACTGTTGCATAGCGGGGTTTCCCTATCCTTTATTCAGAGGATTCGATCTAGTGAGCCGGCCAAGCACCGTGTTCTAAAAATTGATCCGAGCAACCTCTGAATTGGGGATGGAAATGCGAAAGCCTTCCCGGAAGTGCATCCGTGTGTGCACGCAAACAATAGGAACGTGCGATGGCATTCCATCAAGCACACACCACACGCACACACGCACTCTCTAATCCTCTCACACACACACACATTCACACACACACACAACACACTCACACAGTCGTGTACGTACCTTCATCGCGCTCCTCCTTATCTTTCTTATCCTTATCTTTATCGGGCTTATGCGCAGAATCGGGCTTCGAGTGAGTGCCGGAGCTGCTGCTACCTTCGCCTCGCACCGCGTACTCTTCGTCCCGGTAGCGGCTCTCAGCCGTTATCTCCTCGGAGATGCTGCGAGCTGTGGGGGGGGGGGGGGTGTTGGTGGGTGGGTTTTCGGTTCGGTGGTTTTTAAGGGGGTGTTTTTGCAGTGCCCACCCCGGTGAAAAGTGGATGGAAACAAGGTGAACAACAGGGCAGGTTCGGTTGGGGTGACAGGTGAGGAGGTGAAGAACAAGAAAGGGGAACGAGACGGGGGGTGGGGGGTCGGAAAGGGCCCACACACGAGTGGCACAAGCGACGGTAGGGGAGTGAGGGAAATGATGCATGAGAAAAGAAAAACAGTAAGATAGAGAGAGTGAGAGAGAGAGAGAGAAAGAGAGAAGAGAAGAAAGAAAGAGAAGGATACAGAGAGTGAGAAAGAGAGAAAAACGAGAGCAAAAAACCGTTACTGAAAATTCTTCTAATTTTTTTTTCTTTTTTTCATTCGTGTGTGCTTCCTAAAGGCTTCTTACAACGAGATGCAGTCGGGAGAAAGAAACATTAAACAATCAGAACAGAAGAAATTAAAAACATGACACGACAAGTGCTTTATCATCAGTCCATCACTCAGTTGGTTAGGAACTCGAAACTTTAACCGGGTCGATCGAATCGGAGTGACGTTGCAGTGGTGGTGGTGGTGGTGGAAAATAAAATGATTAAAAAATAGGAGAAAACACAATCAAGCTCGTTCAAGAAGAGATCACGCGTTCTATTGATTCCTGTTCCAGTGGGCAACCCTTAGGACCACGGGGGGTGGTTTTTTTTTATCGAAGATGCATGCACTTGTGTGCAAAAACTTCTGCCTCCCCCTTTCCCTCTCGGTTTGCCGCTTCCATCATCCCAAAGCGGAGTCGGACACAAAAGTAAGCAAACGAGCTACGGAGCGAGATGCGCGTGTGAGTTCCAGAAAACAACAGGACTCTCCTTCCACTGGAAAGACCACGGGAAAGTCGTCGGGTGGGTGTAGGGTGGCCAAAGGGAGGGAGGGGGGAGGGGAGAGGCAGAAATTTTGCCACCCAACCTGGTATACCTTCACCGTATCGATTTTCCCACCCGAATTGGCACGGCTCTGGTTTTCCGAGCGCACACAAAAACATGCTGCCCACTTTGCACAAGCAATCAACACACACACACACACACACACACACACATACGCGCACACAAACACGAGCGCGTACGTAAACCTACACACACACACACGCGCATCTAACCAGGCGTAACCCCTTGGCCTGACCTCCGCCACCATCGTGCGCTAGCCCGCAGGTCCTGACCCCTCTCCTCATCACGTCCCTCCCTCCCACCCACCCACTCTTCCTCACTCTGTGGAAGCACTTGTAGCGTTTGTGCAGCGTTCCACTCATCGTCGCTGGGAGGATGCGTTTACGTAGCGAAGCCATCGTCTACCTTTCGGTTGCTCGGTCGTTTGTGCCACCCTGTTGCGCTCTCTATCTCCTGCGTGTGTGGGTGTGAGTTTGGGTGTGTTTGTGTGTGAGTAAGTGGCGATTTTCAAACCTCCCGCAAACTGTTTCGTGTCAGGAACATGATGTTTTGTTTGCTCAATCCAACCTACTTCCTGGGTAGAAAAAGTGCATCGCAATGGGCAAAAGAAACACATTTAAAACAAAAAACACCAAACTCTCAAACGCCGCTGAACCTCGGTACGACCGCCATTGCGATGCTTTACTGCGAGTGCTTGTGTGTGTGTGTGTATGTGTGTTAGTTCGTCCGTAAGGCAAGCTTCTCTTACGTCGGCCAAAGAGCATTAATTGGCTACGAGGAAAAAAAGCAAATAAATGGACTGCAAGAAGTAAAATAAAAAGGTATGTGAAAAACGGAAAAAAAGGAAACCAACAGAACACCACAAACAAGCAAAAATGGATGCAGCAAGTGCGTCATTCGTTCTCTCCACGGGGAGGGAGGGGGATGCAACAAGCAAATAAAAAAAAACCCGAACAAAAAAACAAACCAAACAAACGGAGAAACAAGGCCAGTGTGAGAAGACCATCCTTGGGTAGTGTGAACGAGAAGTGAGGGATGAAAAGCTTGTGAAAAACGTAATGGAAAAAGTAAGTAAACAACTGCACTAAAGTGTGATGGTGTGAAACGATCAACAGAAAAGAAACAAAAATGGAAAACAACTAAAGATAAAAAGAAAAGAAAAAAAAACGGGCAAACCAATCCAAAAACCGAAAACGGAAAATCAAATAAAATCGCACCTCTGCGCACGCGACATCCGGTTTTGCTCCAGCCCATCGAGCACTTCCGCATTCGACGGTAGATGCGGCCGAGCAGGTGCTGCGAGGGCGCGGACTGGCTCAGCCCAAGGTCTCCGGCGTGGCTCTTGGTGACGCCGGCGGGGGTCACCATCGGGTCGGCCAGCGCGCTTCGACATTCGTCGGCTGGCGTTCGTTTCGTTTGGTGCAGCGCGACCGAATCACTGGCTGTGGCGGCGGCGACGTTGGCGCCGTCGTCGTCGTCGATGAACCCAAAATCACTGACGTCATCGTACGACACGACGCGGCGCGGTTCCAGCGCCACCGTCAGATGGTGACCGACATTTCGAATCGTGCCCGCGGCGGCTGCCACCGCCATCGCTGCCTGCGCCGTGCAGTCGAACGAGGAGGAACGCTCGACGGGTGCACCCAGCGGTGGGGAGAGATCGTCCTCCTCGTCGTCATCGTCATCGTCATTGTCACCGTTGACTCCGCTCACGGTGAGCAGCGGGCCCGACCTGCACACGGCCGACGATGACGTCAGCGAGCTGGACGTTCCGTGCAGGAAAACCGGTGCCAAGGCCGCCCGAATCGGGCCCATCGCCGTCGAACCGCGCCTCCCTCCGGCCCCGGGGCTGCGGGTGAGGAGGCGCGAAACACCCGTCCCACCATCGAAGGAACCCCGCGCTTCGCCCGACGGAGGCGACGGAGAGCGACGCCCGCCCGGCGATGGAGGCGCCTGGTGCTTCTTGCGGAATCGGGCCAGAAAGCGCGGACTGTAGCCGGGCGCGACGGACGCTTTGGTCAGGCGCTTTGGAATGCTATCGGTTTGGTCCTGGAACGATCGGCTGCGCATCACCGTGGTCGCATCGCCCGTCTGGTTGGTCGCCTTCGCTCGCCGGAGCGCCGGATGGATAAGGTTTCGGCTTCGAGCCGGCCGCATCGGCCACTCGTCCTCCTGCCCGTCCAGTGGCTTCTGCTGATGCAGCTGTTGCCGCTGCTGCTGCTGCTGGAGCAGCGTTAGACTGTTGTCACTGTGGTACTGCTGCTGGGTGAGCTCGGCGTGCGCCCTCCGCTGGCTTCCGCTCGCCACACTACCGCCACCCTCGTCGTCGTCGTCGTTGTAGAACGTGAAGCTGACGCCCGGCGACAGCTGGCCGGTGCTACACTTGCGTTCCTGCTCCTCCTGCTGGACGCGGCGCAGCAGCAGCTCGGTGCTTTCGCTGGTGCACGCGTGCTGGCGCCTTTGCTGCTCCTGCAGCTCCTCCTGGTACATGCCGATCGTCCACAGTTCCGCTGAGCCCGTGGAAAAACACCCGCACCACAAAAAGGGGGCCCATAGCACAAGGCGACGAAACGGACGGGGCAGACCGAGGCGCGCACGGCGGTAGAAGGGCGAACAACGGAAAATTCGAACGGCAGGGAAACAGGGCACGTAAGAGACGAAACAACCGAACGATAACGAAAACGATAACGAAATCATAATGGCGATATGATGGCATGAGCGCGATGGTATTATTGTTCATTCACGTTCACAGGTGCGACATGAATGAGCAGAGAAAGAAACGGTAGAGAGAAAGAGAAAGAGAGAGGGAGAGAAAGGAAAAGAGAGAAAAAAAAAGAAAGACAACGATAAAAGACAGAAAGAAACGGAAAAGAAAACAATGAGAACAAAATAGGACGAAATCGAAAGAGTGAGAGAAAGAGAGTGTGTGAGAGAGAGAGAGAGAGAGAGAGAGAGAGCGAGGGAGACAGGTGCATATCCCAGCATATCCCGCCAGCATATGTGTGTGAGTGTGTGTTTCATCAGGTGAAACGTGGCATACAGACAGCAGACCCAAAGTAGGTAAGAAGTAGACCATGTGATCGGAGAAGAGATAGATTTTTAGATTTCGAAAGAACAAAATAAAGAAAGAAACGGAATTAGAATCGGTTACTACCATAGCGAGAAGTAAACCACCGAAAAAGCGACTGAATGTGTCAGCGTAATTAATTAAGCCAACCATAGTTTCCTGGAATGGTTCATTCCGCTCAGGCAAAGTGTCATTTTGGGAACTGAAAAAGGCTGATTTGTTTTTACTTGTCGTTTGTACAGTACACCTAAAACCCTCCCTTGGTTGGGTGAGTCTGTTGAGGGAAGTAACATTACACGGGGTGGGGAGGTTTGGTTTCTGATTTTCATTTCTCCCTTCGATGTTTCTTCTTATGATCGAGTACATGAGGGAAGTGTGGCTGAAGGGAAGCGAGACACGTGGGGTGACAGGGTGAAGAACACTTACGGCAGGAGTAGTCTCGCTGTATGCCCGGTGTGCCTTTGTTGCGGTTCTGCACGCCGATGATGGCTTCCATTGGCACTTCCGTTCGCGGTATGGAGACGGCATGCGGCGGCAGATAGATGGGCTGCAGGGTGCCGAACGTGCACTCGGCCGGGATGTTGTTTCTGCAGCCTCCGTGCGTGGTGGTGCCGCACCACTCACAACGATAACCTGCGGACGCCGGGAAGGAGAGGATGCGATTAGATTGCGAGCACTGGATGGACCTCCTCCCTGGCCCTCCCCTCTTACCTGTAAGGCATTCGTACGACCAGCAAGCCTTTTTACAGTACGCACACTTGGACGACTGCGGCAGGTTGCCCTCGCGCCAGTGGTGCTGGTGCTTGACGTGCCCCAGTTCCTTCCCCGGAACGTAGGTGGCATTTTCTTTGCAGTCGGGAATGGCAAAATCCTGGCACTCGACGTGCGCAAAGTATTCACATACTGGAAGAGGAAGATATGCGAAACGAGTTAAGCTTGTCGAATGATGCCTATGAAGTGGCCCAGTGGACCGGACCGGGCCGATACTTACTCAAACAATGAACGGCGGGAGTTTCATCTAATCGCTTGCGGCAAACCGAGCAGAACTTTCGCTTGTGGTGCGACGGCTCCGACCAACAGTGTGCCACCGGGTTGCGGATAAGGTACGGTGCGATGCCCGTGCACGGTGTCACGATGTTGGACACGCACTTTTCGTGTACTATAAAGTTGCATACTGAAAAAGAGGATGAAGAACAATAAAGGTCAGTCAACGTATTACAATTATTTTTTTAATAAAAAACCATTAGCAATTATTCATTCAGCGAGAAAAAAAAATAAACCAATTTAAACAATTCTATGTTACAATTTGGCTGCGTTTGCCTCAGAAGCTTAGGATGGACGATTCTCAAAACCCAATAATCATGACACTAAATTGGGTTCTCAAATGTTCAACAACATTTTCTTAAATTGTACCCATTCTGCCTTGTTTTTCTTAATAGTAATACAGCAAACAATCGTGCTGAGCTTTAAAATAAGTGTTGCTGTTTTATAATTAGTCTTTATAAAATATTTTTAGCAAGAATTAACATGAAAGTTGAGATCAGCGGTTTCAGTAACGAAAAAACAATGAGCAGTTAAAAGCTAGAATAGTAAGACCTGCAAGTTTTTAGGCAAAACTATCCATACTGAATAAGAAGAAAACAATTAAAACTGCAAAACTAAACTCTGGGATGATTGAGAGGCCACCTGTTAGCCCGAGTGGAGGCGCCCAGTATCTCAAAGCGAAAAACTGAAATATAATAAGCTCTATCGTGAATGCTGCGATTTAAAAGCTAATATCACAGCAGTGGCTAGAGTAATTTTAGCAATATCTTCCAGTTATAAGGTTTTAAAGAACGTTTATAACAGTTTTGAATGAACATATCATAAGCCTTATAATAATAAATGCTGAAGAACCCTTGAGACAAATTTCAGTTCATGAGCGATAAGTTTCATTTTACCGAATCAAACCTAAAGATAAAGAAGAATAATGAGAAAAAGAAAAAGAAGATACGGAAATAAATAACTCTCAGCTAAAAAGTAGTCTATGGATTTAGTAAAAAACAACCAGTTAGCCTAATGGAGGCGCCCAGTCTCTCATAGAAAATCAAAAATATTAGTAAATTTTAGTAACTCCATTCTCCCAAAATCTATATGCTATGCTGATTTTAAAGTAAGTGATACTGTGATGGCTTTAACATTGTTTGCGTTGATCGTTTCAAGATTTTTGTAATAACTGATGATAGTTGTAGAATAACTAATCAGTAGCTTCCTATGATGGAGACGCATGGTGGTTTGAGACAAAATGCATCACACGGGCGCATCGTTGTTTTGTTCTTTTCAACAATTGAAGTTGAAAGTTTCCAAAATGGTTATGTTACTTGGATTTTTTGTAAATGTTTTATATGAAGCAATACCATTAACCTAAAGCACTGTTCCAGTGGTTTCTCCCTTTGGCCTCTTTCGCGCACTCTCCATTCGCCACTTCGGCTCGTGGAAAGTTGTGATTTGGCGGAACTACGTCAGCTGCTTCTACGTGCTGCACGCGTTGTTTACGTTAGTGTTCGGGCAGGCGATGTGCTCAGCATTGAATCTATTTTCTGCCATTCCCTCAAGACCCGGACGCACCCCGATCAACGTGCATATCTGGCTCCGGATTGCTCCAATCCGCCGCCGAAACGGGGCTAACGAAGCAAAAGGGTTTGCCAATGGACTACACCCCCCTCCTCACCCTCCACCACTGCCCACCATCAGTCCACCAACCGCGTGGCAATGAACAGTGTGATGACGCATGAAAAGCCCTTCGCCGACTAGCGCCCAGAATAGCGTGGCGCGTAATGCCATGCGGGAACCAGGGTCATCGCCGTCACCGCCACGGGGTTGAAATCCGTGTTGTTGTTTGGCGGTGGAAATGGGATTTCAAATCCGGGTGCTGCTTTTTAAAGTGATCCCTCGCTGCTCGACTACACACACACATGGACTGCCTTCACAGGGCGGGCCGGCGGGGGGTTGCAGGGTGCACGCGAAAAAGTGTTTTGCATCGGCACTGGCCAATCAAGATAATTGTACATGACTTGCAATAACAACCACCGTTCCGCACGTATCGCCGTAAATCTTGATAAATTACAGCCGTGCTGTCGATGGAGGAACGGACGGTGGCCGGATGTTTCAAATATAAACTCAAACCGGAGCAGGTTGTTGTATGTTTTCGCCCCGGGTGCACCCTGGAGTGCCTTGAAGGACTCCTTGATCTGGGCAGCGGCAAGGACAAATCTTTTGGCACGTGTCTGAGGGATTTCTTTAATGTGCTTTAAACCAACAACAATTAACAAATGAAAAGTAATCATAAAATCAATCCGTCAGCTATAGACGGCATAAAATTGTAAAACTTGATAGTATCTTGCTAACTGGTACGTCGATAATTTAACAGTATTTTTTCTTTTTGATCCAGCCAGTTGTTCGATCTGACACAAGCCAACAGCTCATTTGAACTTCCAAATTTAGTAAACCATGATTATTTCTTCTTAATCAGAGGGAGAGAGAGAGAGAGAGAGAGTTGAGAAAATCTTTATCGACACATCAATAAGTTTTGTGTGAGAGAAACTTAAAGGAGCTCCGTTTCGTGAGTTCCTTCTGTTGTTTGAATCCCCTGCTGGGGGATCTGATCTGATAACGATACGCTGAGTGAGTGTTTGTCGTAATTCGAGGCACTACCACTAGCTTAAGATAAGTGTCGGGATGGATCGTGAATCGAAACATCGCCACGAATGTATCGAACAAGACTTATAGAGTTTTTTTTTACAAGGATAATGGTGACCTCAATGGAAACCTCGAAGAGTAGGGTTAAGTTAGTAAATGTTAATGGGAACTTCAAAGTGTTAGGTTAAGGTGATAATGCATGTTAGACTGTTGTTAGCGTTAAGTGAAATTGAAACGAAAAAACCAATGCCAGACATTATTCGAGTCAGTTGGTGACCAGATGATAAGAAGAGTAGAGGAGTTAAACGCACCTTCGCAGATGTATCCTTGCCCGATGAGGCCCCACAGCAGATCGGAGCAATGATGGCAATAGGTTGGCTTGTGAAACGTCTTCCGGCCGAACGTATGTTCGCCACCCGCCATTTTGCGTCCGATTGTGCTTGGCTGCGGATCGACAGACGACAACGACGTGACGACGAGTGACGACACTCTGCCGATGGGGGTGACGATGCGCGTTTCCGGAAGTTCCTTCCCGGTCGTCCCGAAACAGCTCCGTTCCGTGGGTATGTCCTGAAGGCTCTGCGGCTCTGTGTGTCGGTGTGTTTCGGTTGCTTTGGTTACTTTCGGTGGCTAGTGTTGCTGCGTTTGTGGTTTACTGTTTCCCCTGCAACGGTTCCTATGGTTCCAGTGCGTATCGGGCCGTATCACGCTCGAGACCAGAAGCACCGAACCAGCTTCCTTGTGGCACCATTGTCCACTAGCTCACCCACACAGAGACACGCACACACATACAATCCGGCACAACAAACAACGGGTCTTGGTAATACGTCTCGAGCAAGATCGGAACGAGTGTCGACCGTTTCCTTCGTTCGTTGGCACCTTCCGCTAGAATCCCACCTCCACCACCGCCGCCACCACCACCGACGACGTCCCTCGCAATCAACGGCACACCAATCCGAGGTTCCCCGACAGGCCGTGGGGGAGAGGATGAACGGAACGAACAATCCTTAATTCGATCCGGTGCGTCCTACTGCGTGCTGCCGAGCGGAGACGTGTGTTCGGCGTGGCTTGGTGGGGGGGGAGGAGGGCTGAGACTTCTGGTCGCAGTTGAAGGGCTTCCAGTGGCCGGAAGGGGGACGACTCGTTCCGTGCTGTAGCTTTGGTTCCGCAAATCGAAGGATTTCCAACCGTTCAACCCAAGTTTCTCTGTCGTTTCGTGGAAAAAGCACGCGCTTTGATTTTTCTGCCTCTCCCGCTAGGTTGATAGGATTCCTCTGTTTATTTCATTTCGCATTCTTCTTGGCACAATTTTCTTTTTCTTTTGCACTTTTTTCCAATTTCACTTCGTTTCGGTACAACGGACAGTTTGTTACACACTTTGTTTTTCGAATTCTTCTCTCCAGTGTTTATTTGATTTTTCTTTACTTCTCGACAAACTCCTCTCTGTGGGAATTTCTCGTTCTTCGTTTCACTCTTTCTTGTGTTCCCTAAATTACACTTTCTCTCACCGACCGTTACAGGCTAAAGTAAATCAGGGTAAAAAATAAGATAAAGGCTTAAACAACGTATATAATCACCAAAACACTTCACTTGGTAAAAACATATGATATGATTGGCACTATGCTACATCACTCATATTCTTGATTTAAAAAAAAAAAACTTCACTTCTTTTTAATTTATCCACGTTGATTGCAGCTTTCCGAACGTAGAGGAACATCATAACACCGAAGTGAAAAGAAATGGTATATCACATCATCACAAACCGCACTACGAGACTGAGATTTTCGCTTGCTCTCCGTCCGGTAAATGATCAATCGATCACGAACCACAACATAACCATTGAACGAACGATCGTGATCGGAGTCTTGGTGCATAGTGAAGTAACGGTCGACGAACAGAACAACAAATCCCCCACGCTTGGTGGTGTGAGAGAATCGATGGGTGTGGGACGGAAAGGGTCCAACTCCAAGGGTGGTAGGGTCGGACGGATGGATGGGTTTTTCCGATCTGTTCGTACGGGATCAACAGAGCGCGGGCATACACACACGTACACATAAATATTCCCATATATGCGCAAACGGGGACGACGGATCAATCTTCCCAGCATCCAGGCGGCTCGCCTACTATGCACTCTCCCTCTTATGGTTTATGCTCTCTTGCCTTTTCGCTCCAACCCGAGAATAGTAAGCAAAATCTCGCTGGTGGAAAACGGATTTTTCTCCCCAACGAGGACCAGTTCTCACGCAACGACTGTTCTCGCGTCCATGGCCAGACGCAAGTGGGCCAAGTTTTCCTTTTCCATTGGAGAGAGTGCGAGAATTAATTCATCCCGAAAAATGTCATGGGATGATAGTGACGTACATGGTCGAACATAGATTTTTCTAAAATGAATCTTATCATTATTTGACACATTTCGCACCGTTTTCACCATCTTTTGCCAATACTTTTCCTTTACGATGCCGTTTTCACGCGACCGACCGGAACATGCATTCTTTCCGGTCAACTTTTCAAAAATCCATACCGTGACTGCCTGGTGTCCCCACATTGATCGGCGGAAGCAATCACTCGCACGCACGCACGAACTGTGTGCTCACGCACACACTTGCACATTTCTATTGAACGGTGCCACCAAAGGAACGGTGTACGGGAAAACTACAGGAGGGCGCGCGCGCGCGCACACATATTCTTTGAATGGGAAAGCGAAACCTTTCTTCGTAAAGTGGAAAGATGGAAAATCTCTCTTGAAAAAGAAAAAAAGTCACTGATGGAGCACACGCATACATGTATGTACGCAGACGCACGCACACACACACACCCATTCGAAGGAGAGCGTGTTTCTATCGAAACTCAATGAGAAACAGAGAAAGAGAGAAATTTATCTTATCCTCCATCGGGCTACCGCTACGTTAAGGAATGGCACAGTTTTTCCTTTATGATAACTTTTTAGAACTGTAAAAAGCTAAATATCCCGTTCAATTATCACGGCATGGGACATTGGGACGGAATTCGATAGTTTTTCTCCATGCCACTCGAAATAAACGGTGGTTTTTATCTTCCGACATCGAAGGGGTTGGTCCTTCTACGAATCTCTAACGTGTGCCCTTATTTTCCCAACCGACCGGAAAAGGAAAAACGATGACCACTGACTATCACGGGAGAGTGTGCGCCCTAAGCGAATATGTATTAGTGTGTATGTACAATCGAACAACTTTGCTTTTAGGTCGATTCCAGCTTCTCGAGAAATCTCATCTATCGAACCGTTCGCACTCTTCTTTTACGCTATTCCAGTACGAGGGAAATGTAGGGTAAAAATCACACAATCAGCTTTTCACTGCTTTTCACTTCCACTCCAACCATTTGCCGATGGAGGCGCCCCGTATCCTATGGCAAAGGTCACGATTTTTCACCGAATGGATTCGAATCGATGGTCCTTGTTTTAAAGACTGCTACTGATTTTTCCGCAGCGGTTGAATCTTGCACTTGACACATCGCCGCGGAAAGTATCCGATCGTTGGAAGGAAAAGGAAATGGATCGAATATTCCAGTACCCCAGCAAGAAAGCAAATTCCAGGACCTTAGTAGGCGCACAAATCGATCTTTCTTCAGTCCCATCGTCGTCGCCATCCGTCGTCGAAGGGATTTTCTTTTTTTCCCTTTTGCACACCATGCAAAGCACTCTTGAGACGGTTCTCTCCTTTTTCATTTCGAATGACTATACTCGTTTTTTTCCCCTTACACTTTCCGTCACAGATCTATAAACGCGCACAGGCACACGCACGTTCACACGCAGACTCACACAGGCGTCGGCAGCATCACACAACGTACCCTTCATTGTTGCTCGCATCGCACAGCTTCCGCTGCAACGTTCTTCATCGACCGTCGAACACACACTCACACACCATCGGGCACGCACGCACCTAGCAAGGGAACAACGGCGCCTTGTTCTCTGCTCTGCTCCCCCGTCCGCCGTACACAGTGTGAAGCACACACTCTCAGCGGCGTGCGTGCGCACACTCTTCTCGCATACCTATAGTCGCACGAACTCACACACGCACCTACAGCGACGCAACCCCTGCTGCTTCGGATGTGTGGAAGTATATATGTGTGTGTGTGTGTGTGTATTTAGCTGTGTCGACGCACGGTCACCTCGGACGGGGTCAGAGAGATGTATTATTCACCTGTTTTCCAACACCAACTCTTGTAAGGATTTTTCCTGATGCTGCTTCGTCACCACTCCTCACCCTTGACTCACTCACAAATTTTCACACCAGTCCATCCAGTCAGGTACCTCAACCAACCCGCACCCTCACAACACCCTTTTCCACGCACCCCAAACAGGCACGCACGCACGCACGCACTTTTCTTCCTCCGAGTGGTCCGTGTGCGGCGTGTGTGTGTGTGTGTGTGTGTGTGTGAACGTGCGCTGCTACTGGGATGGGGTTTTCCTTTCTTCCTGCACTTTCGCTTACTTTCTTTTCCACGGCGTGTATGTATGGTTTTTTTTTCTCCTTTTGCTTCCTTCGTGCTCCTCCGACGTACCGTCACACTCACTCCCTCTGCAGGCCACACGAGGACTGCGGGGTGTTTTTTTTTGTCGGGTGCGCTTCGTGCAAGCGTGGCCTGGGCGGCTTAGGCCACGGTAAGGCCCGGGAACGCCAGCGGTAGCGGTCCAGCAGCAGCAGCAGCACCGGTGGCGGATCCGGATCCCATCGTCGTCGCCATCGCCGTCGGCGCCGCGGCGCTGAAGGTGGCCGCCTGCTTCGTCGCCGCCATCGCTGGTGCCGCAGCGGACGTGGAGGATGAACGCGAAAACGTCGCCGTCGCCGTGTACGCGGTGCACTGGGCCAGCAGAGAAGGTTGCTCCATTTTGTTCTCCCTGGTTGTCACCATTACGACGGCGTCGCTCCTGATGACACACGGGCACGGTGCACGAGTAGAGGTTGAAAACTGAGCCCACCTTTGCCAGCGACCCGACCGAGAACCCGACACACCACGGCCAGTGTGGTTTCCACGGGTTTTCCTCGCTCCCGGAGAGCGCCCGGAGAGTGAGCGAGAGAGAGAAAGAGAGAGAGCCCTCGGGGAAAGCGCAACAGCAAGTGGGAAAAACTTTTCGCTCGCCCCCTTGCGTTCGGCGGCCGACAATTT
Source organism: Anopheles coustani (assembly GCF_943734705.1). Taxonomy (NCBI): domain Eukaryota; kingdom Metazoa; phylum Arthropoda; class Insecta; order Diptera; family Culicidae; genus Anopheles; species Anopheles coustani. The sequence continues at coordinate 9,518,884 of NC_071288.1, read as the reverse complement.
CTTCCCGATTGCTACGATCAATTGGAAAATTTGCTCCTTCTACCCGGAGGAGTGGAACGCTTTTTATTCGCACAGCTTTTCACCTCTGAGAGAGAGAGAGAGAGATTAGTATACGTAAAAGAGAAAATACCTGAGGAATACGCTACGAATGTGAGTCCGAGATAAGAGAGAAGACGTGAAAAGTCGGTGTGAAAATATTGCAGAATTAAGACCGACGTACGTCACAGGATGACCCGATCCAGAAGAAAGCTGTCAAACCGTCCACACTTTCCGGCCACTATACTACTCTCGCCATTCGCTCACACTCTCGCACTACAAATATTGATCTCGTGCTATGCACGTAGTTGATCCCGACGATAAACTGCATCCACTTCCGACCGAATGGAACCGATAGGATCATCCGCAGTCCTCTGGACTTTCCATTTTCGTCGCTTTTCCTTCGATGACCGTAGAACGTCGTCGCTTGCTTACCCTTGCTCGTCAGACGGTTAACGCCGAGGCCCTTTTGCCCGGCCGAACCCGTGCTGAACCGCTTTTTCACCTGCCACAACTCCAACTGTAGAACTTTTCATCTCGAAAAAAGTGTGCCTCCGTCGTTCGGAACGTTATCTCGCGAGGGGTGATATTTACTTTTCCGCTCACTCTCTTTCTCGCTCACGCACTCTCCACGAATGCTGTTTTTCTCTGCTTCGCTACTCTCCTTCTTTCTCTATTTTTATCTTAGACCCACACACACACACACCTGCTGCTTACTGACTGACATACTCTCGATTATCAACGGGGGAGCGCAGTTTCTGCAACCATCGGGAGGATCATTACTTTGGGGAAGATTATCTGTTCTCGAGAAGATACTATACGAGGGCACTACAGAGGGGAAAATCGAGGAACGAAAGGGGGTATAGGAAGTTCATTTTCCTCCGAGCGGGGTGGTTGCGAGCGAAGAGAGCCCCACCGTGTGTTTGGGGGCACGCTTCTGCGCGGATGTCGGTGTTGGATGCATCATCATCGTATAGCATCTGAAACGGGGCTGTTAGGAGGTGCGGAAGATGGATCCGCCAGAAGGGCGAGCGCTCCAGCATTCGATGTTGATAAGTCGTATCACTGCGAACAACTGTGGCCGTGCTGAAGAGAAACATAACGGTATCTTTCAGACACATTACGTAGTTGAATTTGAAATAACCGTTACGAAAGACAGGGTGACGCTGGGGTTAACTGCAACCGTCGAAAGGAATAAACAATTGTGGGGAACTCTTTGCACACTCGCTGCTTAAAAACTCTTCGAAGAACTCAATTAGAGGAGCGCACATTAAAAGAAAACCATCGGCTACGGTTACAGTATGTTCTAATTTTATTAGAAATCGCTTGTTCTTGTTACGATAAGTATATCAGGAATATGAACTCACTATCTTTAAACTCTACTAATCATCATCACCAACGAGAGAAGAACTACAATCTACGCGCTATAAATGCCATTCTGTCTGCAGGTCGTTTCTTGCGAATCATGCGAATGCGTGATCGTCAGGGATTTTCCACTCCATGATTCATTCCGTTTTACTTCCTTCTTCAGCTCGGGGAGTGGCGAAGTAGCGTTCTACTGGTTCCACATCTTGAGATATTTTTACACCTCTTCTTTCTATATGCCGGCGGTTTGCGATGCCCCAGCGTTTCGTGGAAATGTTGGCGAATTATCTTACACACTATTAAGTACAAGGCGACACCTCATCGTGTTGATGCGTCCGGGCCGAAGTGGGATCACCTCATGAGGAGAGGTTCTATCGGGCTTCAGGAAAAAGACTCGGGGCGTGTTGCGGTGTCGGTTTGGAGCGATATCTTTCTACGATTGTAACTTAACATGTGCGTTTTGCGGTAAACTGTTCACAAAATGGTGCAATTATATAAACGCAAATGAGTCCTGAAGTCGTGGCATGGATCACCCAACAGAAGAAACATATGATATGTGCTTACTGCGGCATCGCCGATTAGGGTCACGGATGCATCCTTGGCAGAATCGAAGTGAATGGGAATAGGTTGAAGCAAATCCGTCAGAAGACGCCTGCTGACGAACGGAAGAAAATAAAATCTACGAGGAAATATGACGTTCGAATGATAAAAGACCACTAAATCATAGTAATTCGTTGCGAGTTGCTTTGGCTAGCGAAGGGATACGCCTTGTTCCACCGACACCGGCCGCCGTCTACCCGAGCCCGTGGTCCTCGAAGAACCCTTGCGGTGTTTCGTCCTGGGGAGAAGAAACGAACGGATTAATCACAACCGGCCATCGCTAAGGGCGTCCGTGCCAACGTGGTAGAAATGTTTATTGCAATCTAATTGGTTTGCTGTTGTAAAATTGTTTATATTTTGTTCTATAAATTGAATGTTTGAATTGGAATTGAATGCTTCGAAAGAGTACTTAGCAGAAAACTGTATTGTGAAGTGAATAAAAAACAAAAACTTCAAACTGAGACACGAACAATTTATCTTCTTTTTCATCGTTTGTTAAAAAGAATTGAAGAAGAATTGAGAAAATACTAATCAGCTGGAGAGAACTTGGAAAAGCAGTGAAACCATAAAAACCAGACTCGTGTTTGTACTTTGCAAATTCTAGAAAGTAATGTTCTCATCCGATAAGGAAACAATAAGATACTACAGAATAAAGAGAATAACGAATATAGGTGGATCAACTAAGACCGTGACAGCAATTTTAGTAGATGAGGCAGCAAGCAATACAACACGGGCTGGTGACTATTGCCAGAAACAATCTAACCCGGTGCGGTTCGTAGATAATTTATTAGAAAATGCGTGTTAGTTTGCAAAAAAACGAATACTGGTGCAAATTAGATTTGCCTGGGTAATTGCTAGGACTAATCTATTATTTCCTTTTCCTCTGCACGCAACAAGGATGAAGAGTAACAAATATAAAAAAAGTTAAAAATGAAACATACACAGAAAAGGATCAAAAACAACACAAACATGCACAGACGCATTCGTACACATACACAGCTACGTACCTTCTTCTCGTGGGTGTGGGTGGGTTGGTTTGGTTTTTGTTCATTATCGGTATCATTGTATCATGGGTTGCGGGTTATGAACCAGACTCGAAGGAACCGAAGTAGCCGCGAGGGGCTTAGTGGAGGGAGGGGGCGGAGAGAAACGCCCTAGTTTCTTCTTCTTGTTCCGTTTTTCTTAGCTTCTCAACGGAATAGATGTATGAACGAAAGGGGAAAGTGGGGAAGATCGAAACAAAAGGGGAGGCATTTCGGGCAATTTGCGGAAAGTAGGTGTCACCATTGTACGTACGATCGACGATGAGAACAACTGTTACACTTTCTTCTCTTCATGCGGATCCTTGGAAAGACATTTGCGGTTTGTTTTGCTTTTTAAGAAATGCACCACGCAAAACGCAAAAGGTTGCAGCAAAGAGTGTTGTTAACCAGTTGCGGCGGATCACAGAACAAAACAATCGCAAGCCGTGTGGGTTAATATAAATTTAAGAAATCGTGTAAATGCTGTTTGTTTTTGGAAGAAAAATAAAACAACATATAGCAGACATAATGTCCAAATTCAGAACGGTGCATAATTCAAATGTGGTAGATTAACCTTATTGGCGTGTAAAAAGATTTCTTTGTGCACTAACTATCTAATCCATCCAGTTGGTATTAGTATTTTGTTAAAGGAGAGATTGTAGAATCTACGGCAAAGCTCTTACGGGAGTTGGTTGGGAAAAAGGAATGAAAAAAAAATATAACAACGAACTGAAAAGCGTAAAAGGGGAAAAATACAAAATAATTCTACAAATGGCTGTTCCAGTCCTATAACCTATTGCACTCTATTCTTCACAGAGAGCGATTGAAAAAAGTTTACATTTCTAATAAAGTGACATTAAAAATTTTGGAATCAGTAAAGCACGAAGGAATAACACAAGTTTTCTCCAATAATATAATTTTATGACAGAAAATTTCTTCCATGCAACACAGCAACAACGGCCCTTAGAGTAGGGAAGGAGGGAAAAGAAAGTATAAGAAATACAAGGGTAAAAGGATAACCGGGTCTGTTAGGGAAGGGGAGGTGCAGTAAGACTAGAGATCCGCCATCGGATCGCCGACAGATCGTGCGCTCAAAGCAGTCCAATGTCTCTTAGGGCTCCGTCCGCCGCTTCGTCCTGGGCAAAATGAAAATACAATATACACGGGAAGTTTGGTGTGGGGTTCGGCTATTTTTTACGCTGGCGGTGTTGGCTCAACCCGCCATGGTCTAACTACTATTGGATGGTTCTACTGCGTTAACCGGGTGTTCGACGTGTAGTACGTTTTTTTTTTACTTTTGTTGCATAATATTTACACAGCAGCGAGGGCATTAGTGTCGTTGTGTTCGGGTCAGTTCCGGGGTGATTTTGGTTCGCAGCCCATGCCCATGTATCCCATCCATGAAAGTGTGTGCTTGACTGGAGACCCAAGCCAGGCAAGTAGCGGGCAGGGGACGTGGTAATGGTGGTAGTAGTATTAGCTAAGAGTCCGATCGTAATCTTCACGGCACTGTTTACCCTTCAAACAAAATCGACACGCAACTACACGGAACATGCTTCATGCTTGCAAAGGACTACGGGAAAATGGGGAACCAGGAACTAGAATGTACTACTTTGTAAAAATACGGTTAGACTTTTTACAGAGAGAGACAATGTGCTTACACTCCTCACTTTTTTATGGAAATATTATAAATAAAATAATACAGGCGACCATGTACTCATCAACACGATAGAAAGAGGAAAGGGAATGAAGCGTTTGAGGGTGCTATTCCTGCAATAACTTATCAGGAGTTGCTAAAAAAAATGACCTAGAATTTAATAAATGTGCCTTTTGTTGTGTATTGGATGCCAAAATGGAACTAAAAATATAATGTACAACATATCTGCAAATTTTTGCTTCAAAATTGAAAACATGAAACGACTGCAAAGTGTAGAAAATTTATACATCCAAACATCTAGAGAAGAAAGTGTAAGGTTTGTAGAAAGAGGAAACGATAGTGATAGCTAAGACCTCAGGTCACGAATAACTCTTAAGGGTAATCGTCCCTAAACGAATGGTAGTGTGGTAAAAAACAAACCGGCATAACAACGACAAGAGGTAGAAATATTGTTTGTGTCAGATGGGTGGACAAAATCGGGTGGTGTGTGGTTGTTGTCTATAAGAAGAAGCGTAAACGTTGTTGCACGTGTCACGTGTTAGATGTTTATTAGGGCTTAGTTGTAGGTAAGAGAAGTGCTGTTTAAATAGGTTCTGTTTGTTTTCTAACATTTGGAACTACACTCATGATAACTAAAATTGCGTTGTTTTACTATCCGGTTCCTACCGAGACAGTATGTTGGACGTGTGTGGTGTGTGTCTGTGTGTTTGTGTTACCACATCTGTCCACATCACTCCAGCTACGATCGATAAAGAACTCTTTCATTGCGTCTGCGACTTAAACAGTAAAACTTCGAAAGGAGGACCGAAACAAATTATCTACTAATTTTCTATTCTCTTAAAGTACCTATCGCTAGTCGGTTGTGACGTGGTTTGGATCATGGTTCTATTAGTTCTTATCCTCAATATATAATTTTTGCTACGCTCGCTGTTAAGCCAGGACTAATTCTAGAAAGCATAAAAAGGAAATCCTCTCGCATGGCAGTCATTGTGCTGCCAACTGAAAAAAACAGTCCGATTTGTGGTGTTTTGTAATGAGCTCGTTGGGCGAGGTAGTGTCTTGAATAGAGAGAGAAGTCTAGCACATTCACCATAGGGCAAAGGCGGCTGGGCAGACTCCAAGTCGATTTCCGCGGAAGGGGTTTGAAATTAGTACAACAAAAAATAATCTTCATCATCTAAGACCTGCAACAAAGTTAGAAAAGTGTCGAGATGGGTTCAAAAATAGCCAACCAAATTGAGCGTCTATTTTTTGAAGCCATACTAAAGCGAAAAAAAATGAAACGCAATTTACAAATGAATTCGAAAGCCCTCTTTTTATGTCTTATCAACCAAGCACCATACCTGGCTCCAGTATCCGGAAAAGAGATGGAAGACAGTAGTAATGAACGAAAGATGCAATTGGAAAGATCAAGTTAAGCCCCGGGAGTTTCACAAACGGCGTGAACTTGCAATAACACCAAACAAGACAATGTAACTTCTAATGAACATACGACAAGAGAAGAATAAATCGCTATTGATTCGCAAAAACATGAGCAGCGAAATGGAACAGAAACGAACGAAGCAACATACATTAGGTTGATAGGAATTCTTGGGTTCCAATCCGTTGCATATTTACAGCCATAGCTTTCAAGGTGAGTATGCGCTTGTTGCTGAAGTGCTGAAGATTGCAAAACGCTCTTGGCTTGTAGCTGAAGAGTACGAAGAAGCTCAACCCGTCGCTCCTGTAAAACCCAGAACCGGTGTCCCGGAAAGTACAGCGACGAACGATCGTTAACCATTGATAATGGAAATGCCTTACACTATAAGCAAGGAGTATTAGTGTTTCAATTTTGTATACTGTTTTTACTTCGATACCGGTGACACTTAGAGAGATAATCCCCTTTTACAAATTTCTCCGAATTAAAAAAATCACTCCAATATCTTCACTATTGAATGTATACATTTTGCATTAACACTCCAATTCCTTTTGCTGCGTTTTGTTGGTGTGCAAGAAAGGTGAAAGAAAAAGAAATGAAAATAAAATGTACAGACTATTTTTGCACAGATTTTTCGTCGGCCTGCATAGTAATGGATTAATTTCAAAATGTTTATTATACACCAACCAAACGGTAGTGGAATTTCACTAGTCCAAAAGGAAGACAACTAGAGCGTAGGCACTACGGAGGCGGAATGAAAATGTATTTTCCACAATTCACAAGCGACAAATTCATGACACGACCTGGGCAGACTAAAGAGAAAGCATTAACTACATGCTATAGATAGAAAACGAACACTACGTACTGGAAGTAGGTGATTGTCAGTTTAGGTTTTCGTTCAAGTCCTATCAAAAAGTAGGACGAAGATCAGTGAAAGATCATTGAGTTCGATAGGAGTTGTCATCGTGATTGAATATAGTAACATGGTATCCAATTGGTCACATTTGAACGTTTCGGAAACGTCCCAATTGTTATTTGAAAAACCACGAAAAGAGAAAAAGGGAAGAGAGAAAGATAGAAAAAAGTGTTTAAAAATTCATATTCATTGCCAACGATAAAGGAGTAGAAGCAGAGTCTAATGATTCACAGTCGTGGCCAAAGCAATGATTAAGCAACGGGAAACGCTCCTAAAATAGCGATAACCTTTCATTGCAGGATAACAGGAAAGGCTAAATAAACGGAGATGCGATTAAAAGTATCATTTCGCTGCACATACGGAACAGAAAAATCAAACAAAATTTCAACTCCGTCAACTATGCATAAAACAAGTAAAAATGATATTCGATACATTTTTTAACTCAATTGTCGAAATTAACTGAAAAACGTTGTATTCATATAGCTTAGAAGTTGTAACATGGTAGAATTTAGGGAATAATATATGTATAAATATATATATAGAATATAAGACGCGACAAAATAAGTTTAGAGAAACATAAGCTACCTAGTACTATTCTACCCACCCAACAACGTATTAGTAGCGCATTCCATACATGCTTCTTCAATGCAACCGACACGAGCAAGACACTACGAGTAAAGAGCTAGAGTGGCATATAGATAGATGGACGGACTACGACACGATGCAAGAGGATATTCTTTTTTATGGTTTACAAGAAACATCCGGTACAACCTGACGATGCGGACGGGATGCTGTTATTTGAAACAAAAAATATCTTACTGTAATACTCTAGATTGTAAGAATGAATTAAAATACTACATTACTGAGGCACTTCTAGATCCTCTGGATTTTTGCAATGGAAATTCTGAGGAACTCTGAGTTTCCCAATGCTCCCGCTTCTTCTGCTAAGATATTGAATCTATATGTATACATATTTCTTTTCTCAACCCTTAGCATTCTAGCCAGAAGCGGTAGCCACACCACACTTTCGAGCTCCAACATAATCAGTTTAAAAACAAAATTCGCGCAAAAACGTGGTGGAGAATAGAGACAAAATAAAAGCAATAACGAAAAAGTAATATTTTTTGGTATTGGACAAGTTCACAATTTGGCGATTCTGATGCTTTGATTATTAACAAAAAAAAAAAATGGTAGATTCTTAAAGGCTCACAGCCTTTGGAGGGGTAGCAAACAAATCAAAGGACAAAACAAATAAATACAAATCAACAAAAAACACAAACAAGATTTAACTTAAACAGTAGCACGCTTAATTGTAAATTAAAAACAAAATCCTACGCAACCAACCGACACAACTGTTGTTGAGCATAAATGATTTGTAAAAGCTGGTGGGAATTTTTGAAGTCTTTTGTACATCATGAACGATTGTTTGGTAAGCAGTAACAGAATAAATTCAAACTGCACAAAACAGAAGCTAGCTTATTGTTTGGATAAATTCAAAGTTTTAGCGTATTGAACTGCGGAGCAACATGTAGGAGCTTGTCTAGCGTGAATAGCGTTTCTGATTGTAAATATTTAAATGGTCATTTATGTAAGGCATCATTTCATGTCTGTGGTCTGCGGAGCTTCTTTTGTTTGTTTTCGTGAGATGATATTGGCAAGAGTCTAGATTCGACGGCATCGGTGTTACTTTCTGGCATAATGTTGTTATATATCGTAAGAATCATCTGGAGTACTGACCTCTTGGAGCACATCTTGCGCAGCTATTGCCTTGAGGACGTTCTTTTTTGAGGTTTCCTGTATCTCGCCTCCCACTAACAGCTCATCTAGTATGAAGTAAGCCTTTTCAAAGTTGAAAATGATGTCCAGCTCACATACCTGAAACGCAAGATTTGAGGATTATACGATCTTTCCGATGACTGAACGATCTATACTTACACTACCGAAGTATTTGTCCAGCAGCTCCACATACCGGTGAATTACTTCTAGCGTTAGCAGCTCGTTATCATTTTGTTCAATAGCACAGCAAAAGTACAAGCTCGCATATCTGGGGAGCAAAAGCAACATTACACAACAGTTGGTCGTAGCATGGGACAAACACTACCTCTTGTAAACGATAGTACAGTCTTTCCATTCCAAAAAGGAGCACATTTTGGGCTTACGGGACAGGATTGTCGTAATTAGTTCCCGGGTGATCTTCTTCTTGACCTTGTCCGAGTGTGCGACATACCATTTTTGCAGCCTTAGCTTGCCTTGCCGGCTGAATAGTAACATAAACTGCAACTGAAGGTGGACCAAAGGAATAAAAGTTAAGAAATATGTATGCTTTACACCGATTAGCTTCATTATTTGCTTTGGGTTTCGAGCCCGATATCAATTGATGACGTCATGGGCAGAGATTGCTTTGTATCGTTCAAATGAAGCCATACACATGAATTGAGGTTTTCCATTTCGAGAAACACATGATCCAAGATTTGAAGCACACTTACCATAGCTTTCTACACTAAAGAGATCACAATTAATATTTTAAAACACGAATTGCATTCCACCGTATCTCTGCCTGTATGGAAAAATTGTGTCGTACAATGGTTATTGTCATTATTGACGTTTTGACAAGAGTTCCACTCTATGAACCAGGTAGGTTCGAACCCATCTCGAAATCGATAGTTCATGGAACTGATATTTTCAATAATTTTCAATGAAAATCGTATGCAGCGAAAGCGTTGGGATAGTGTTACAATAAATTCTAATACATTTTGAAACTATTTTCTATACTTTTTTATTTTAGCAATTATGAAAAAAAACACTCCATAGTCAAAATGAAACGTAACGTTGTTTATACCTCTAGGTTCAACTTCAACCCATTTCAGTATGGTTCACGGATTCATATAAGTATACCCAAATTTGTCATACGTTCCATTACGTGCAATGCGTTACAGACATAATGTGCTTAGAACAGACAACCTGTAGAAGAAACATTGAAAATAAAGGTGATTCTCGATTGGCGCTCTGAAGACAAGGAAAACAAATTATCGTCAGTCACAATGGTGGTACATCAATGTGTGCAGTAAGAAATTGCGATAAATATGTGAAAACTTTATCTAAACACCAGTTTGTGGCAGTGCTACGACCCTCTGACTCCATAATCAACGTAAAATGGATGCTTCTCGTAATGGTACGAGCAGTTCGACTGCCGCCATGACCGATTGCAAAATGGTCGAAATCGATTTCAAAACGATTTGTCGCATCTGTGGAAAATCAGAGGAAAATCTTACCTCGGTACATTCGCGCTACCAAAACGACCTGCGGGGAAAGATTGCAAAGTATCTAAGCGTTGATATCGAGGAAAATGACACCCTGCCAACGAAGATCTGTTTTTGCTGCAAGGACATCATTACCAAGTGGCACGATCTGTTCGAAAAGTGTCGTGTTATGGAGCAGCGATTTGCTTCCCTTCTAAGGACATGCAAGGATCAGCCGCAGGTAGAGGAAGCAGAGGAGCGATCAGTTGCCAAAAAGAATGATAAACCAAATCCGATGGAAACCGATAGTGTAGTTGACACCGAGAAAAATGCAGTTGCAGCAACACAGGAAGAAGAATCCCATCAACAGGATCAAGAATCGAAGAGAAGGTAAACAAGGAGTTTGGCGGATGGGTTGAATAGCAGGGTTTACTTTGTTTTTATTTCATTAATTTTAGCCAAAAATCATCTCCCCGCTCGAGGACGATTATTTGCACATTTTGCAAAACTAACTCAGCAGCGCGTAGATTCGATACGCAGATCGCACTTGTGGATCACCTGAAGGATCAGCACTGGGATCAGATATTTCACTGTGAACAATGCGACAACTATTTGGATCGGGCCATCCTTATCGAACACATGACCATGCACGCACTTAGTTTACTACAGCCTACAAACGGTGTTTCCGGCGATACGGAACAGTGCAGTGTGGAGTCCGGATCTGTTCCCGAGATTGAAGATGAACCGGAAGCAGAGCTTGAAGAGGCAGAAGGTAGCCAGCAAACGACTGAATTGAAGTCCGGCGAGGGAAGCACAAACAAAGAAAATGACGAGAAGGATGTCGTTGTTCCGGAGGCGCTCAAGGGAGTGGAGAGTCGCAAGCTTTACTGTTACATCTGCGAAAAGACGCTCGCCAACCGGAGCGCCTACTCGTATCACGTCAATCAGGTGCATTTGAACATCAAAAAGTTTGATTGTAGCTTTTGCGAGAAAAAGTTCGGAAACCGCCGGCTGTTGAACAACCACATCGCCAACGTACACTCGCGGGAGCGCAACTTTGCCTGTACTACTTGCGATAAGCGGTTTAAGACGAACGTCGCGCTGTACAACCATATGCGCGTGCACGACGACAAGCTGCAGTTTAGCTGCCGGTTCTGCGACAAAAAGTTTCGCTTCCGGAATCATCTGGTCAGCCACGAGCTGATCCATCTGGACGAACGGAACTTTGCCTGCAATGAGTGCGAGAAAAAGTTCAACACGAACGAATGTCTACAGAAGCACAAGCTAACGCACGTCACCACGGAACCGTTCCAGTGCCCGTTATGTGGGTTTAGCACGAAACAGAAGCGCTACCTGGTCATGCATGCCAAGCGCATCCATATGGTGCGATAGGATGTCACGGGGTTAAGTGTCATGGCACTGGCCATACATTGCTGTTTTTGTAGCAAAACAAACGGAAAGTGACGGTGTTAAGGATCATCATCGTACTGACTAACGATACTCAATTCATTCCTTCTTTTGCTCTACATTCCAGTCACGGTAAGTTTAATTTATTTTATTATAATCGTAGTGGAAAGGAAATCTGCTAACATACGAAAGGATATTGCTGCTAGTAGTAGTGAGTCGTAAAAGAGAAATAATTGGACGTATTAATCACATTGAAACGAAATGAAATTGATATGCATTCTCTTAGCTACCGGTGTACCTGATAACGAAGAAAGAGGGGCAAAGAAAATTAGCGAATAGATCGTAATAAGTAGAAGTTTTCATCATTTTAGTGGAATCGCAGTCAACTGACGAATCATACACCCCACTTACAACCACGATTTAAGCAGACAAGTAGTTTAAAAGTCAAAAGCTCTGAAAAGCCCCCTACGTAAAGAGCGTACGACTAATTTACTCCATCATCATGTACTCCCTAGAATTTCGTGTTGCCAGCCAGTTAAGTAAATAAGAAGCGGAAAGCTTTTTCGTATCGAATACTCCTAGAGAAAATCGTTCAGTTCGTTCGAGCCTTGATTAGGTTAGCGTTTTTCAGTAAAAATGTGAAATGTTTGAATTGCCGCACATCGCTGCGGGTATTGTTGGAGAATCATGTAAGTGCCACAATTATGTTGTTTTCTTTTTTCGGAACGATTTTGCTAGTTTTAATCAAGCCCTCCAGCATCGAATTATCAGCCGCCAGTATTTATCCACGATCGACAAGTGGTACGGTTTTTAGGGTGGTAATTGTTTTTGCATTTATTTATTTATTTATTTAAAAATTCTTATCCATAGTCGAACGTTGCTGTTACTCTGTAAGAACGCGTATTTATTAATCGAGCCAATAAATTTAATGGAACGTGCTAAGTTATTCTCTGTCGTAGAGCAAAAAAGCAACAAAAATAAATGTTCATATTTACATATTTGAATATCCGAATATCAAATCACTTTGATTTTTCAAATGGTTTTTTTGATTTTTGGAATTTCAATTTGTGGCCAAATGCAAATAAACTGTTTCGACGATTTTAGATTCCTGCGAAATTCGGGGGATTTAGGAAATTATACATTTCTACGAAAAAAGTTTAATTTTCCGTGTCGTTTCCAACGAGTAGTCCCTCGGAGCCTTTCGTCAACTACGGATATAGTGCTGCAATGGACCCAAATGCTGGTTTTGTAGATTACCACGGACTCTTCGAATTAATTATACCCTTTTTCTAATTTTTACAACATCAAAACTGTATTTTTGTAATTTTAAATGGGACACATGTACCTACAGTTCTACGAATCATATTGCCATCGGATGTGACAGCTGTCAAATCGCTCATTTGTTGTGTTTATCGCGCGAGGCACGTTTGTTGCGGGTGTGTGCAGTTACCGGTGTCGAAGATACTAGAAAGTGGAAAAGTTTGTCCCCAAGCATGGACTATGAAACATTTATTGCTGCCCACAAACCTCAACTGCAATCGTCCGGTGTGCCGGAGCACTACTGGCCCGAATTGTACCGTAAGCTGACTGATCAAGTGTTCGATGCCGGTCTGGCCTTCTCTCTGCTCGCCTTCGATTATGGAGATGAACCACGCTCGCCCGAGGATCCCGTGTGGACACTGCAGGTTTCAAAGGAGGGCGGTCTAAGTACGGCCGACCCCACCGAAATCTACCTGATTGATCATGCGTGGACATTCCGAACGGACAATGCCCGGCAGTTGCTCAACGAGCATCCGGAGCTGGTGAGCCGGCTGGCGGTGATGATGGGCCTGCAGCAGGATGACGACGTGCCGCCGAATGTGTACATCCCGCGCATTCTCCAGGATATGTGGCGCTGGTGCAACACGTACTCGGTAAACGCGGAAGGCCTGTCGGTGGAGAATCGAATGCCGATTTGGTACGTGATGGACGAGGTGGGCAGTGCGATCCTGCACGGTGATACACCAAACTGCCGCGTGGTGCCATTTATGCACATTCCCGAGGGAATCACGTACAGCCTGCTATTTCCTACGGAGGACATTGACGAGGGAGACAGTCTCTATCGGGACTGTGTCGAAGGCGTTCCGATTCAATCGAAGGAACGTGACGCACTGCTGTTACCGTGGCGTTATAGTACGCTGGCGAAGGAAGATTTCGCGCAACAGGAACCTCCGAAGGAGTATTTCCTAGCGGGTCACATCGAGGAAACACTTCCGAATCCGGATGTAGCACCACCGCTGATCGATGGCAACAGGCCGCTGAAGGTATACTCGCAGTACGAACTCGTCAACCAATACCTTACGGATGCGTCGTACGAGATCGTGAGCGATCCGGCTGAAGCGGACATCCTGTGGATGACAAGCCATTTCAAGTCATTCCGCGAGTTTAGCGAGAACAACCCGAACCAGTTCGTCAACCAATTCCCGTTCGAGAACGTGATGACGATCAAGGACCTGTTAAGCGTCGTCTGCCGACGGATGGCACGTAAGCAGTCCACCGAGGGTAGCGATGGTGCCGACCCGTTAGCACCTAATCCCCGCTGGCTGCCGGTGACGTATAATCTGAAAACGGAGTTGGTTCAGTTCGTGAGCTACTATCAGAACCGGGCGCAGCGTGGCATGGACAACCACTGGATCATCAAGCCATGGAATCTGGCCCGTACGCTCGACACGCACATCACGGACAACCTGTCGAAAATCATGCGCCTGCAGCAGACGGGCCCGAAGATTGCGCAGAAGTACATCGAGCATCCGGTGCTGTTTGAGCGGGCCGAGCTGGAGGCAAGCGTCAAGTTCGATATCCGGTACGTGCTGCTGGTGAAGAGTGTCGACGAACCGTGCGCCTACGTGTACACCAACTTCTTCCTGCGTTTCGCCAACAAACCCTTCCAGCTGGACGACTTCGACGACTACGAGAAGCACTTCACCGTGATGAACTACGGCCAATACACGCTGCGGCACATGAAGTGTGATGAGTTCGTGCGCTGCTGGTTGACGCAGTACCCGCGTCATCCGTGGGATCAGATCGAGACGGACATCTGCGACATGCTGAAGGAGATGTTGCTGGGAGCCACCAAGCTCGGGCCACCGTGCGGAATCGGGACAAGCGCACAGTCTCGTGCGCTGTACGCCGTTGATCTGATGCTCGAGTGGACCGAGGCGGGCACGAAGGTGCAACCGAAGCTGCTGGAGGTCAACTTTACACCAGACTGCCAGCGAGCATGCGAGTACTACCCAGAGTTTTATAACGACGTGTTCAATTTGTTGTTTTTGGATCAGGAGAATTTGGACGTTTTCAGGCGAATTGTGTAATACTAGGCTGAGGTACTAGGTACTAAATCCACTGCAAGAAATAAAATTTGCCTTTGTATCATAATCAATTCGACTGTCCTTATTGGACCATTCCGTGTAATATACGGGGTATGGACAAAATTTCGATAACAGTACCTGATCTACACTTACCCAATTTGACGCGTGATATATTCTCAAAACCCATGGTACTCAAGTTTGGTAACATTACAATTTTATTTCAGTTGCAGTTTAGTTCTTTCGTTCAACATCACTTCTAAATTCCCGCTGCATCCAAAACACTGGCCCTCTACTTTTTCACGTGTGCTAATGGTTTTTTTTCTTCCGTTCCTAAACTTTTTGGGCATCCTCCCATCTAGTGCCCATCAGATGCACTTCAAATTTTTACCTTGTTTGATCACTTGGTGTGTTGTATTTCGGGTTTTTTCTTCAGGTTTTTTTACAGCTTTACTTCCTTTTGTTATTGGTTTTAAAATAAGTTTTCCACACTTAATACACGTCTTTGTCGTTGGCCTTTCTGTTTTTTTCTTTAATTTTCATTTACTTTATTTCAATTTCGTCCGAGTTTACCCAACCTGCGGCCCATATTTTCCACCTCATTGGCCAACAGACAAGATTCAATAGATTAAGCTAAAGAGTCGGCTTGCTTGTGCAGTGTGCTTATCGGTCCTTTCTTGCACAAATGCCATTTCAAACATCCAGTGGACCATTAAACTCCGCACTGCACGGATCCTTGCTAAGGGATCCCGAGTCTCCACCATGTTCCGTACTTACTTTCGTTCGAGCGGCTCGTGAAAACGGTATTAGAAGGGTCGATACTAGCTGAAATGTTCACATCCCGGTTTTCGGTCAAATTTTTCATGCTATTACAATACATGTTTAAAACATTTAGATACTGCTTGCAGTGTAAGTCTTAAATGCATTTTATAATGAATCACATTAACATTATTTGTTTCTTTTCTGACGGTGTTTTTTTGTTGTTGTTTTATTTTCCATATACAGTTTACTCTTAGTATCGGCCTCATTTCAATCGCTATGGGCTGTATTACGCTTGTTTCCAATTGTTCAATTTTTTTCTCAAACTGATGTTCTTTCTTTTCGGTTCCGTTCGAAACAACATGTGTGTGTGTGTGTGTATTTTTGCTGGAAATAGGTTCGCCATTTAATTATCACCCTCTCTCTTGTCTTCTCCGCGTGATCGTATGTTACAAACAGTGCTTTCTATTCCCACCATGATTACAAGCAACCACGTGGGACGTTAGTTTGGAAGGTGTTTGTACCGTAAACGATCTTTAAATTTTCCTCTTTTCCACAAACTTGCTGTCGTGCTCGCCAGACATAACTTGCTTTTTATTTTCGCTCACAATTTTTTATTGTATAATTAGACTCACTTTTCAATAGTGGTCTTTAAAAATATTTGGGGGAAAATTATTGTTTCAGAAGACTGAAAGAATTTCCTAACTTACATCCGGGTGATACGTAACAAATATACAGTTACATGCAGGCGTACATATTACTATGCATATACAAAACGATTTCTTATCAAGGTGTGAGATAGCGCATTTAAATGCGTTCTCAACGATTTTAGTTTTTGCCCTCAACTTACTAGCCTCTAACGATGGAAAAAACAGGAAGATACGAATACATCACGCCCGCGTACCGGAACTATACAAACTCGAACAGTCGTTTCCCTTTCGGTTATCAGACCAGGTTTAATATATTAAACATACAATATATACTCAACATTTTAACGGTTTCATGCTGTGGGGGTAAATAAAAAGACTCTTAAACATAAATATCTCCGTATCTTGCAACGGCACACACTGACACACACACGCACACAATACGCACGCAATAAATATAAGCCATATATCGGTCATGGAGGCTCGGGTTGCTCCCGGGGATTACAAGCTAACAGATACTCCAGCCTCCTTCCAGCTAAAGGGAAAACTCACGGTTTTCTCCTGTCAGTTGCCACCATTTACTTTCCCATTCCCCCGATGGGAAACGTCGCGTCAGTTTAGAATACTTTCTACGTTTTCTTAAAATACGCTTCTCATTAAAATACAAAGACAATCAATGTACTGCACGCATACGTGTTGGCAAAACTTGTCCCAGTGCTTCTACTCTACTGCGTTCGCGAAATCGTTTATACCGTTTTCCCCCGTCACGTCCACTTGTTTTCTGTTGTAAAACCGGTTTTCCATCTTTCGAAACGTTATCGCAATGTGTTCTGTAAAGTTTTCGTTTAATAAATTAATTTTGTGACTCTTTTCTTCCTTCTTGATAACATTGGCATCTTTTCTCAACCATTTTTCCGCTTCTTCACTCTTTGCCACAATAATTCTTTTGGAAGGAGGTGCCTTACGTCGATATTCGGTTTCGCTTCCGGTTCCTACTAAAACACTCACTTGCCGACAAGACAACATCGGTTTCGCGTATCGGGAGAAAGCACAGTCATACTTCACCTTTAGTTTACTTTTACTAATTGCCAAATCCCGATCCTATCTATTATTTTTCACTTTGTTCCATTTTTTTGCCTTCGTCGAACATTTTCTCCATCACCTTGGATGGGGGTAAAATGGCGGGGATGCTTAAATAAATAACAAAATAGCAACAAGCCACAAATATATGCATATATGTTCACGCTTTTATCTTCTTGGCCAGTTTGCGTTCCAAACAAGGCTCAATTTGCCTTTTTTTTTCCCCCACCAAACGGTCCCTACTACTTTCGTCCTCTCCGTTTTTTCTTTTGTGTATATATATTAAAAATCAAACGAATATTTCATATTCATCAACATTTTTTGTTTTCGATATTGTCTTCTTTCTACGGTACGCTTTTCGCACATTATTTGGTACTTTATCGTTTTGTGTTTTTTCGCTTTAATTTAATTTTCACTGTGTTTTGTTCGTTCGGTGTTTTGCTAGAGTTTGCAGAAAAACTGGCTGGAAAACCGCCGGCGTTATGCTTTTTCATTTGCTCTGACAAGAAAGTGAGAACAAGGAAACCGTAGAGAGACACAAAGTGTGTGTGTGTGTGTTTTTTTGTCGTGTTTGTTGATGGCAGAAAGTGTCCACAGTGAAAAACATACACATGTATTCATGGCACGTGCAGGACGCACTAAGGACGATATCAGAGGGAATCAGCGTTAATCATACTACCGTTTGGCATGGAAAATGTTGAAGCGTCAGGATAGCGGTTCTCGTTTGAAGTTGACGACGAACAGTTTGTGCCGTTTTTGCCAGACGGTTTATTAATTTATTAATTAGTTTGTTCCTTTCGCATCTTTGTCTTTCGATGAAAGTAAACGATGGTTGATGAGTTTGGCTAAGATTTTTTTTTATCTTGTTGGTGTCATTTGATGTTGAATTATTACTAAAGCATCGTTAAAACGATAGATAGTAGGATGGACAACCTTGGGGTTTCCTTTCAGAAAATAATAAACTAGTTTTACTTTCTAGTTCTCCACTTTGAATAAATAAGTTTTCCAATTCCATCGATGGGAGACTTAATTACACCCAACTAACGGGGCATTTAATTACTGAAACATATTATTATCGATTTAAAATCAATTAATCAATCTTGATGAGAGTTCCTATTTTGAGGGAACGTACGTGAAGTACGCGTTCAACAGGTTAAAGAGCGTTCGTTTGGAGATGATTTTCACCGCTGCTAAACCTTCGATACTTAACCGGTTTGTTGGCATAGATTGGTAAGCCGGCACATAAACTACACCTAAGACCGTCAGCAATACAATGCTTCACACTTGCTAACATTCATACGCGCAAAGTCATCGTCTGGAGTTGGCCGGAAGTGAGATAGCAAAGATTCCAGGCTTTGGCAGTGGAAAGGTCGGCAAAAGAAGTGAACGCCACACGGTTGGATGCTTCTCCGATCCGGTGTTTAATGGATGGCCCATTCCTCGTCCATTCGAGACCGAGGCTTAACCACGCGCGGGAGCTTATCACCACCGATGGGACCACTCCCGGTTCCTTTCCCCCCTTGGGGCAAGACGGAAAGCGGGGTGAATCCGGTCCGGCTAGTGCAGAGTTACTTACGTTATGCCGTTCCCGCTTCGACACCTCCCCGGATCGGTTGGCCGCCCTACCCTTCTCACTAAGCCGCCATAAATCCGTGACCCTTGCAGCATCCGTCCCTGGACGGCAGGAAGCTTCCACCCCTGGTGAGCCCTGGGACACACTCACAACGCCCGTCCGGGTCGGTGCATAAATCCGGTGATGTGTTTCCCGTGATTATTTACGGGATAAACTTTTCGTCGAAGTTTTCTCGATGTGAATCAGTATGCTGTTCGTGGTGCCGAACGTGGACACGCGAATGTCGAACTTCCCGTCCATGCCGAGGCTGCTCGTCATCAGCCGCGCGTTCTCGATCGTCGAGTCGGACAACCTATCTCGCCCAGGGTGGGGTGGGAGAAAGTGAAATTGAAAAAGAGAGAGAGAGAGCAGAAAGAGCACAGTGAGCATGAAAAGTGGACCCCGTGGAATGGGTAAATTGAAAACCGATGCCAAAACTCCTGCATTTACTCCGCGCCAGGAACGGCGTGTGCCTAAGTTTTTCCGAGCAAAAGTTCAGCAGTGAAAAAAAACAACCAACCGAACATTGTTGAAAAGTAGACGGTATGGGAGAAAGGAGTTCTCCTTATCTGCGTTCGGTTTGACTTGCCTCTTTTGAAGGAAGAAGGAGTGGGGGATAGGGTGTACTCTATCGCATGAAAGAATTTATTGTCAGTCGTGGAGTTCGTTTGTTTGCGTATGACCCCACCCCCCGGTGGAAGAGGGGGGAAGAAATGCGTGAAAGCCGTGGAAAATTGGTGATTGGGAAAGCGCGAGTTTAAGAGGGTACTTAATGCCAAAAACCCGAGTGGGTTTCGAATGTCAAATACGGTCGCAGGGAGGCGTTAGATTTGCTGCCGGAGACACATATGCACGTACTCGACCGGCTTGAGGGCTTTTTTCTTCCCCAGAGGGCGCGGGGTGGTGGGGGGGGAGAATCGTAGCACTGGTCGGATTACAACAACCGAAATGCTGATAAATGCCTTGCCACTTTGCGACATTAGCATGTCGTCGGATGGTAATACAAGAACCACTCACCTCACGTCGATCTCCATGCCGCGCATGTCGCCGCAGTGATTGCCGAGCGTCGTTATCTGCTCCTCGCTCAGGCCATGGAGCGTGATTCCGAGCCACCGGAGCAGCGGCAGGTTGGCCAGGAAGGCGTGCGTGAACTGGGGCTCGATGCGCTGCTTGCGAGGTCGGTCCATCACGATAACGCTGTCGAGCTTGAGATGGCTGAGCGGGCTGGCCTTCAGCAGCTTGGCCAGCGTTTTGAGCGTCTTCGGCGCCTCGTCCAGATGCACGATCCAGTTGCACATCTTCAGCGTGTTGAGATGGCTGTGGGGAGGAAATCAGGAAGGTCAGGTGTTTGATGGTAAATGATGTTCTTTTATTTAGGTTTTATCTTGTGTAGCATCATGCTAATGGAACCTAACTTTCTTAACAGATATGATATGACCTTAGTTTCTTGATACCTTTCAGGGAAAAATACTCTGAATTTAAATGGGGGTTTTTTCCATCCCAAATTGATACCAGAATATTTTACATTCAATGAAAATGTATGGTGGAGCTCCTACCTGAAATGGTTGTTCAACGTGTTGAAGAAACCGATAACGTCCTTATCGGAGAGGATGAGCGGCGTCGAGGTGTTGCTGCCGAAGCCTGTCCGCGACGGTGCGGAAAGATCCAGCTCGCGCAGGCTCACGAACCCCACCAGATACGGCAGCATGTGCGGACCCTTCATCGACAGGTGGTCGGAGAAGATGATCTATTGGAGAAGCAAAAAAAAGTGTAAGACATCCGCCTACGGCCTACGCCTTGTGTCGTACCTGTGCACCGGCAAGCTTCAGATTGACCACCGAACGGCACTCGTAGGCACCGGACTGCACCGGGACGTCGCTCTTGAACATCGGCATGTTGAGCCGGCAGTTGTTCAGGCCGAGCTCGCGTATCGACGTGAGCGAGAGGAAGCCACGGACGGACGCGAGTGTGCCGACATTTTCTATCCTAAAGCTCCAACCATCGAGGCTGAGCAGCCGGAGGGTGATGCAGCTGCCGAGGGCGCGCGCGGACATACCGACGGCGGCATCCTCCAGTGCGATCCGGGGCGACCCGAGGCTCATCATCTGCAGGCACGGTGACTCGCTGGCACCGAGCACGGTCGGCAGGATCTCGCTCAGCCTCGACGCACCCTCGAGCTTGATCGAGTGAAGCGTGGTGGAGACGCGCACCGTTTCGCCGAGACACATCGAGTCCTCGAGCGATAGCTGCGCCTTGCTGAGGTCCAGCCCATGGAGGCGTGAGTACGTGTCGCGGGCGGCCAGCAGGAGTTCGTGCAGGGTTCCGGAGTTGTGCGGACCGCCATCACAGGCCGGCGTTGGGTACCAGGTGCGTGAGATGACCGAGTCGGTGCTCCGTTTGTCCGGTGGACCCTCCATCGGTTGGCGAGGCAGGGTGGCCGAGCGGCCCAGATTGGAGGTGGAGTTGAGCACCCCTCGGGGTAGTGACGAGAAGAGGCCGGCTGGGTAGGAGCGCGGAGATGGTGCGCCCGTCAGCGAGGACTGCTTGATGAGTCCCGAGTTGCCACTGCTACTGCCCGAACCGGAGCCCATGCTAACGCCACTCGACGACGGTGGATCATCCCGGGCTCCCCAACTCGACGGTAAGCCAAGATACGACAGGGGACGCACGGTAAGGAGTGCCGCCAGGGCTCCAACAGCCCCTCGTTCGCAGCGCAGATGTGGCAACGAGAGGCGCGTCACGTGTGGACACTTTTCTAGCGTTGAACAGATTTGAACCAACTGTGATGTGCAGAGTCCGAGGTCCAGCGAGAGATTGCTCAGCTTGGGCTGACGTGGAATCGTCCGGCAGAGAGCGGTCACCACGGACTGCAGCTTCAGAATGGGTGGGTCCTCTTCGAGCAGCGTCAGGATGAGCTCGAAGCTTTCGAGGCGAGGCTTCAGGAGCGCCTTCGAGATGCAGCTCGCCAGATAGTTGATGTCCGAGTCGCGCACCTCGTTCTCAATCAGCGAGGTGATCCGGAGCGTGGTGACACTCTCGTTCTTACCGAGCGCGTCCAGAAAGATGTCCATCACATTGCGCGACTCCAGCAGCAGGTTCTTCTCCATCTGGTACACCAGCTCGAGGTTCTTCAGCGTGCAGGTGGGACTCTTGAACGCCAAACCCCAGCCTTGCAGCTCCGAGAGGGTGGACTTGATCGACACCCAGATTGGTTTGGCCTCCAGCGGTGGCACGGGGGGTGATTTGGAGATCCCCAGCATCTCGCAGAGTGCAGTCAGGTTCGCCTCCGTTTCACCTCCGGCCAACGCGAGCGAGAAGATGGTTTGGGGGCTCAACCAGAGTGGTGTTAGCTTAGAGAGCAATAGGTGCGCCCGGGACCCGAGCAGTGCCATGGCGAAGTTGAGCACCTTTAGGATCTCCGGCTCAACCTCGTCACCGACGGCAAGTCCGGCGATCTCCGCCGCCAGTAATCCTGGGCGGCTTGCGAGGGAGACGATGTAGTTCGCCGCAAGGAACTCCGCCAATCCGGGACAGATGATCGTATAGTACTGCTCGGACTTACGCTTTGCGGTGCGTCCGAAGAGCTGCGCCCGATCGAGACACCCGGCGATGTTGGTCTCTGGGGCGGAGCAGTACATCTTCAGCTCCGCCGACGTTACCGTGGAGCGCTTCGTCTTGAGGCAGAACAGAGCCAACCGGCCCAGCTCGGTGACCTGCGTGTGGGAGGAGTTAGCTGCCACGCAGTTAAACACCGACGCGATCACATCCAACTCGTCGGTCGGTAGCTCGCCGCCGGACGTTTCGTAGATGGCCGCAATCGCCAAGCAACCCAACGTGGTCCTAGCAATGCTCCGCAGCTGTCGACAGGACTGCACCGTATCGATAAGCCTCGTCGGAGCGCCCCACTGACCACCGCCGAGAAGCGACACCGAGCGGCCCCAGATGAGTCCCTCGCAGGTGATATGCCGCTGCATCAGTGGCAGCAGTTCGGCGCAGGATGACGTCACGCTGATCAGCACGACACGCGCTTCCGGAAAGAGACGTCCCTCGAGCAGATCGATCACGTCCTTCGGCATGGATTTGCCCTTCCGTGTCTTGCACTGCACGTCGTACCCATCGAGCACGATCAGCAGTTTCCCTTTGAGGGCCTCGAGTGAACTCCAGGCCGCACTGAACCCACCGAATCCGCTCGCAAACGGATTAGGCGGTCCCCGTGGAAGTAGCTCCTTGCCGATGTAGTTCGCTAGCGTACCCTTCAGCTCGACCAGCGGCACAAACAGCGCCAGGGCTACCGGTTGCCCTCGCGGTGGCCACGGTGGCTCACGACTCCAGCCGTGCAGGATACGAAGCGCCAGCGCACTGCGCGTAACCCACGGCGGACACTCGATCAGAACGCGCCGCGGAGCCTCCAGGAAGGGACCGTCTTTGGTTTGCACCGGCGTCAGGATCTGATCGACACCGATCGCCTCGTTCAGGCCGTGCGAGTGGATGTGCAGTCGAAGTTCCGGCTCGAGTCGGGCCGGACATAGTACGCCGGGAGCGACCGGATGAACCCAGCTCGGTAGGACCGGTTCCTTGAGGGCGAGCTCGGTGTACAGCGTCCGCAGGTAGTTCGCTAGGCGGGCCTGTGGGTCACCCCGTCGACCTTCCGGTCCGCAAGCGGGTGGTCCGGGAGGCGAAGGGCACTCGAGCGACACGTACGACCCGGACAGTTCATAATCCGACCGGTAGGTGGCTGGCGTGTTGGAAGCCGCAGTCTGCTGTACCGCAACCGATTGTGGCTGTGGCGGTGGATGTTGGTGCTGTTGTGGTTGTTGCTGTGCTGATGATTGCGATTTAGTTGGATAACACTGTAGAAGAGAGAAGAGAGAGAGGGAGAGAGAACAAAAATCGTAAATTTTTAAGGATGAAAAGATTTTCCAGGATATCTTATTTAGAGATACTATCCAGGCAGTTGGTTTCCTTGAAGTTTTTCTTGTTTCATTTTATTTTTGTGTGTGTTTTCAGTTATTTTTTTCGTATTAGTAGTTTAATTTTAAATCATTTAAGTTGTTTTCATAAGCTTTCATATTTTCCTTGTTTTTAACTTTTCGAAATAAATAAAGCTGTGCGTTCTCATTCTTCAAGAACAATTCTTATCAAAACAATCAATGATTTTAATTCAATTAATCCAAACTAAAACACGGTTGCCTGGTTCGATATAAATGCAACACACAAGCAGCCGAAGTCCATAGGATGGAATTTTCTTCTGGTTTGCTTTAACTCAACCCAGTACAACTATTTTTAGTTCCGTTTCCAGGTATTTAATTAATAAAACAACCCTTTTTCGTTGAAACCATACAGAGAACCTCAACTCGTATGGTAGCTTCACCTCGATCGAGATGAAAGTTTTTCCCAAAAACCGGATCGAAACGGTTGACGCGTGTGTTTGTTTGTGTGTGTGTGTGTCTGAGGGCGGAAGCGAAAGGAAAGTTTTGCTCACATCGGATAAATTATTCCAAAAGTTGAAGTGACGGTGAACGCAAAGTGAACGATGCTCTCACTGCCGCCACACACAGCTCACACATTGACTTCTAATCTCGAATGCGCGCCATTTGACTGCTACCGTCGTTCTTTTCCGGCCCGTTTTCCATCCACCCCCTGCAACGCCGCCCCCTTAAATGGCGCATCCAAGAATGAGTTGACTCCCGTCACCTCCAACTGACTCGACGGCCCTTGCGCTTGTAGAGACGCTTTCCGGCAAACTTTCCCGTACACGGATATTGGTTTTCTCTGGCTGGAAGTTTATATTATTTTTTACGCTCCGCTATCTGGCGAAAGTTAATGCGCTCTGGAAGCACACAACAATCGCATTCACCACGGCGTGTGGCACATCGGAGGAAGTGCTTCGTCGATGGTAGCTTTATATGCTTTCACAGTCGGATTGCGTTGCGGATTCGATTCATTTGAATAGGGGGAACTCGTTAAAAAGTTTTCCCCTTTTTAAATTTGTAGTGCAGGAGGAAGAAAAAGGATCGGAAGTAAACTGTTGTCACTAGTACTTCAAGAGAAATTTGGACAAACTAACGAACCGAACTACAATCAAAGGGTTCTTTTCGATATTGGCAAAGTGTACGCAAGCATCGTAAAAGTATATCGTTTTATCTAAAACGAAGTGCATGTTTGGGAGAAAAATCAAATGATCATCATGTGGTCCAACCAGTAGAATAACTTCATGGTTAAACTCAGCTGCTACCAACCAGGGTATGGATATGCACAGAGTCCTTTGCTTCGTTACCTCTCCGGAACTCATATGCCGGCGTCCACCAGTGCCGTTCCATAACGGAATGGCATCATAAGTATCATCGTACCATAGTAACAGACATCGAAAACTTTTGTCTCATCGGGTAACAGGCACCATCCTGTGCACCCGGTGCAATATCCTGTTGCCACTAAGAGCGGCAACCCGATGCCAAAGCTCTGCCCAAAGTTTGTTCAGCTACTGGCGTTCCACCGGGGTCACATGTTAATGTGCAGGAATATGCAATATGTGACGATGGCCTTCGCCCCGTTTTTTTTCCGGCTGCGAAACAAGTGACTGTGCGTTCTCTTTATTACGGGCGCCAGGGTTTCCAGGGCGATGTTCACCCGAATCACCCGAAAAGTGAGGGAAAACTTTACCGAGCCGCCCCATTCTCATTAAGATGGTACGTTTTATGCGCGCCGAGTCTTTCGAGAACGCATTTGAACTCACTTGGCACCAGTTAGCAGAACTTTTTGGCCGCCACAGCGGTGGAACTTTGTGCCGAATAAAGCTGGCCCCGGGAATACAGAGAGCCCCGTGTCCGTTCGAGAAAGACACGACAACAAACCGGGTGCTAAGCTGCCGCTGACACATATCGTTGCCGTTTGGCAAAGTTCATTCTTCTTGCCGGATGCGCACGGTTCTTCTCCCGGACGGGATCGTTACCAACACCCGCAGCATCGGTCGAGGAAGTAGTATTTGCCGCTGCCTGTTGTCGGTTTGTTGTCGCTGGTTCTCTTATCTCCCGGACAGTTAGCGGTAACGGTTTGCGTTTGCGTACCAAGTTCTGGCGTGCGGTGTCTTCCCATCTCCGGAGTTGTTTCTTCTCCGGAGGGGCGAGCAATCTGAACGCGTGCATGTGGCATACTCTGGCTAGGCTCCGGCTAGGTTTAACTAAACCCTGGCTCGGGAGCTTGGCATAAGTTGCCAAGTGCCAAATTGCACGAAACTTCACCCACCGGCGAAGGCTGTCTGTGTGCAATCTGGAAAGATGTCGTTGGTGCTAGAAAGCACCGGGTGCGGATACGGAAGTTATTTCACATCGACCACCTGCCTCGTCCCGCCACGCCCGACGGGTGGGTCGCATTGGGGCAAGTTGTTGTCTACTTTTCCGACTCCTGCGGGATCGCTTATCAGGGGGGCTCGGTGTGTATTATCTCCGGTTTCCTTCCGGGTACACCGGTTTGCCCTGCTTTGAGCGAACGAAAGAAAAACGAAGCAAAAGACACGATGAGGGCGACGATCCACCACCCCCGGCGGTCATTACTGCTGATGAGTGCCGCCTTTCATCCCGCGATGATGTATTTTTATCACTCCAAAATTTCATCCACACACCGGTGAGCTTTCTACGATCGAGCGAACGGGGAGAGAAACAAAATGCCTGCGAGGGATACCGACGAAACACCTGTCAGAACTTTTGCCATTGCCATGAGAATGCTTGCGGGAATTTTGG
This sequence comes from Anopheles coustani, assembly GCF_943734705.1. Classification (NCBI taxonomy): domain Eukaryota; kingdom Metazoa; phylum Arthropoda; class Insecta; order Diptera; family Culicidae; genus Anopheles; species Anopheles coustani. The sequence continues at coordinate 9,492,047 of NC_071288.1, read as the reverse complement.
GGACTTTAGTTCCCCCTTTTTTAACATTTCACCATCCTCACCCCGCTCGAACGTGATATTTTTCCTTTCACCTTTCATTAACCAAAAGAAAAGGTCCCGAACCGGCTGCCAAACGAAAGGTTGCGTTTACGATTATGAGTGCAGTACTCAAAAAATACTTTCGGTTCAAAAAAGGGCTCACCCCTTGCGGCAGAAATTTCCGTACACGCTACGTGGTACCACCAGGTGCCGTTAAATCGTCTATCCTCCCTCGGGCGTGAGTGGAGATTACCGTCATTATCCGGCCGAATCCGACGGCGGTACAAAATTATTCGAAATTCCAACGCATTATAACCCAACTCGCTCAATGGTGCAACAACGCTTTACTGTGTGTGTACCCCAACGCAACCTCCTCTTGGAAAGGATTTGTGCGAACGTGTGCACGGTTGTGGATTTTCATTTATTGCCACCGCAACGCCGTAGTTTCCATTTTACCGAGGGACGAACCGTTCCAACACCGTTTTACGATTCGATTTTGTTTATTGCTACAACGTTTTGTTGTCGGTTTATCATGTTTTAAAAAAGAAACGTGACAACACTTCGACTTAGACTGTGGGCTTAAGGAAATACACAAAATACATTTGCAAAGGCATTTAAAGCGTCATTAAGGATTACGTAAATCATATGAAGAGCTTTTCGTCTCCCGCAAACTGACCAGAAAATGGATTGAGCACTGCTCAATGTGCAACAAATAGGTAGAATAAAGAAACCAATTTGCTCTTTCCAAGTGATTTGTTAACAATCATGGCTTTTAGAAAAAACAAATAAATTACTTATGGAGAATCCAAAATGATCAAATTCGGCCGGCCAACCGGATGTGAGTGAAGGCTAACGTACTTTCGGTTTCGAACAAATAGCCAAACATTGTATTCATTATTGAACCCTTACCGAGCACGATTGAATAGGCCATACAGAACTGAAGAAAAGCGGTGGAGCAAATGTGGTTGAAGCATTGAAATGAAGCGATAGATTGAGGCCTTCACAGAAGACGCATCGGAGTGAGTATTTTACTTGATTGCTGAGTCGAGCCTGTCCGGCAAGTCCCATGCATGCTTCCGGATGGCTAGCGATGAGCAATTTGGCTTATGTTTAGAATTCATTACGAAAGCCAAGCCCCTTTTCCACTCACTTTCTCTGTCTCTCTCTCCCCCCTGTTCACTGCCACCACCGGAATTGCGTGCGAACGTGCGTACTGTGTGTCTTTATCAAGTTGCCGAACGTTGTTTGAGCTCTTGAGAAAACTTTCCATCACAGAGGTTGCGCTTAGGTTCGGTTCGGTGGCGGAGTAAACAACGGAGTAAGGAAAGGGGGAGGAAAGTCCAGCACGTCGGGCATGTTTTGGCTGGCTTGGCTTTTCATAATCGATGCAAATATGACAACTGCACAAGCGACACAAGACACGCAGCACCAGAAGCGGCAGGATGCTTTGGATGAGCGCCAATGTGTTATCGTTCGGACCGTCACAATGTTGTCTTGGCTTGCATGTATTTCGGGTGCGGGTTGCGATGGAAGACACGGGTCAAGGTGGTCGGACGAACGTGAAAGAGGAAACCAGGCCAGGACTTATGACTGTGTTAAGATGAAGAACCCCACTCTACCCCTTACGCCCTTGCCAACCGCATCACCTTCGCACTCGTTGAGATGTTCAAAATCGTACCATGAAGAAAATTGGCATGATTTGATTGCAAATGCAAGAACGGTTCTCGTAGGGTTTTCGGCCGGTTCCGTGGAATGGGCGGTTGGTGGGTGTCAGTAGTTTTCGTTGATGGAACGGTTTTGATGGGAGATGGGTGCCTTCCCATCACGTGAAACGGTTGCAAATACTCTTTGATGGATGTATTAAAATATTTGGATTACGAGCGAATTTTGCTTCTACGACGTGTTTGGATCGTACGCAGAAAGGATTTGGTTTATTTTTATGAATTTGCTATTGCATAAGCATGTTTAAACATTTTAACTCGATTACAACAGGCCGTTGTAATACGAAGGTATGCTAACATAAATTTAGTTTATTTTTCAAAGATTTATATCCAACGGTGCATGTCGAATTGTATGAAGACAGCCGTACAGATTTGAATAAAATCTCTTTGTGTCGAATTCTGCGCAATCGAGGATAGACTTTATAACCATAATGGAGACGCCTGGTCTTTTATTCTGCTCGAACGAAATGGATTAAAATTATTTGAAAAAAAATTATTCAAGCACGATGAGTTCTCAAAGAACTGGAATAGTGATTTAAAGAATTGGGTGGTGTATAATATAAATTTTTAAAATAAGAAATTAGAATTTCTTCAACCATCCCAACCCGATGGAGACGCCTGGTCTTTTTCTTCAACTCGAAGCACATACCAATCTACTTATGTTTACGAAAAACATCAATATGCTGAGCAGCAAAACCTGCCTCAAAGCTTATGCTATTCAGCAAGTGGTAATGTTGCGGGAAAAAAATCCGACAAACGCCGTGAAAGGCTCATTAAGTATTTATCATCCGTTTCAATTGATGCACCGCGTCCGCCCGGCCGTCGCCGCCCGGCGGGACTTTGGTAATCGGTTTTGCTTGTTACAGGCAAAAACTAGGAACCCGATTACACGGCGTACCAGCGATTACGCTGCCACTTCCGGGCCTCAGCGGTACGCAAAGCAATCAACGGCTCTTCAAAAGTCACAACGGTCCCAAAAAACCCGATGCCGGATGCTTCGGGTTTCCGTGGGGCTTAAAAATGGTCAATTATCATAAATTTAAAGATTATGAATGAAATGGTTTGGAAATCCAGTTATTTTAGACGTTTCCCCCATCGTTTCCCGCCACCCGCGGTACGGTTGCGTTTTCCAACTCGAACGCGAACGGAATCAAGTGGATGTGAAATGACATAATCTGGTAGCTGGGAGCACACCGTGGACGTTAAGCAAGCCTTCCCAGCGTGCAGGAGAGAGGATGAAAATGAGTGAATGAGCGAAAAGGAAACCCGCTGGAGCGAGGCGGGAAAAGGTTCGTCCGAAAGAAGTCCTCCTTTCGAGTGATGCTTCAGGAGGAAGGGTGCTCGTCAATGCTAAAATGGGGGAAGCAAGAGGAGGGCGAGAGGCAGAATCTCGGATCATCGCATTCCACGAGGGAACCATAAGCCGTACCACCCGGACGTCGACACGAACGGGACGAAGACGGGCGTGTTGTCATCCGAACATTGTGTGCACCGTGTCGGACGAAAAAGCGAGCAACATCGCCGAGACCGTGTCCTGTTTTGGGGCGCCCAGCCCCGGGTGGCCGCCAATGTTAATGACACCGTGTCCGGCTCGTCAGCGGACCCCCGGGCCGGGAAGGAAATGGGAGGAAATTGATCATTACAGCAATGTCCTCGAAAAGAGATTACCGCAACGCTCGCTCGTTGCGTCTGCCGACCAGACGTTCGTACGGACGGAAAATTCGGATGGTCCGGTACGGCTCGACGTGAATAAATAGTTGCACACACCACGATGACAACCAGGCATCGGACCGTGGGGGAGGAAACAAAGGCCCGGACGAGGCTGGGAAAGGCCAGTCAAAATAGATGACACTGGGGGTTCCATAACAAAACGGGCCCGCCCCGAGATAAGAGCGATAGTAGCCTCGGATGCCCCGGAGAGCTTTTTGGGCAGTGATGAAATCAAGAAATCAAATCAACGCTCACAGTGAAAGCCACCGAGCGATAAGAAGTCACGACCGATTTGCGTTAAGCCCGAGGTTCGGACGACGATTTCTCCTTTTTCCCAGGCTGGCGTTTCCTTCTTTTTTCAAGGTACGCAACTGTACACAACTGCGGAGGAAAAACAAAACAAGTGTTCACGGATGAAATCGATGCCATCCCGCGGGGGGAGGAAGGGGGAAGCAACGATCCCAGTGGGGCAGGCAACTGGCGGCAGCCGGTCAACGGTCAGCCCATTATGCTCGGAAAAATCGCGCTAAGAAGATCAGTCCATTACGATTATCCCCTCAGCTGGCCTTGGACCGGCCGGTTGTTTGTGGTCGCTGCCGGATCCGTTTATTTAGCATAAAATTTTTATCAACCCACCGGGATGGAGATTTGGCACCGTTTCTAGAACGGAACCCGGCTACCGCAGGTTAAAGTGAATGACATTCGTGCGGGCAAAAAGGTGCGCGAGGGAAATTGAAATGGGGACCAAGAGGAAGAGAGAGAGAAAGTGGAACGTGATCCCTTACGGGTCGGTGATCCTCATCGAAGATTTGGAAAATAAAGAGAACATTGTAGGGAGGCCAAAAATTAAGAAGAAAAAAAAAATCAAATCGGGACACGAACGTACAAAATATGCCAAAAGATGACCGAAATCGAACATCCCTTTTGTGGACGGTGAACCAACTGTTCCTCCACCTTTTATTTCTGTGGTTCACCATTCCGGGACCCTTTTTGTGCTTGCTTAAGCATTTAAAATGTAATAGGATTTTACGTTAATACACTCTGACAGCATCGGGCGAAGAGGGGAGAACTCAGCAAAGAGAATGTAATAAAATAAAGCCAACCAAGCGTCCGTACGGGCGAAGGGAGTCGGAAGTGGTCAGAATTGGGACGATGGTTGATGGGGGGCCTTCAAAGCAGCAGGAAAGGTGGGGAACGAAAAATCCTTCCAACGGGTACGGGACGATATCATGAAATTATGATCAGCAGGGACACATCAGAACGGGAAACGCCGATCTCGCAAACCGAAAAGTCGAAGCGAACAATGTCGAAACGAGCTGCTGGGTAGTGAGCTGAACCCAGGTATCCAACTATGAGTACAACATACACCAGACGACGGTAGGGAGTAGTAGCTTGAATCGATAACACTAATGTGCCTGGATGCGAAAATTTGCCGTCATTTGCCACGGGCATGATTTACCATGAACCGAACGCCCGATGCTTGAATAGCTAATGGGATTGAGCGCCATAAAGGTGGCTTCAAATTTGCATCCATGCAGCATAAATTAAACCCGGTCAGTAAACGATAAATTATCGCCCAGCAACATCGACCGGCTGCAGGAATGGAACGCGTTGAGTAGAAGGTAAAGACAATCGCGAAAAAGTGGGCGTGAAAACAGAGTCATGCTGTTGCGTGGTGTAATGAACCCATGCGCAGAGAATTCTTTTGTATTATTGTGTGGATAATTTAATACCAGCTTGATTGATCATAACTTTAATTAACCTCATTGCCACACTACGATTTTTGCCTTTCTCTTATAGTAAAGTAAACAATTTTAAGCACATTGACTTGTTTATCCTTTTCCAACTATGACAAGAAAGTTTCAAATTTATGCTGAAATATAATTTAAGTAGAAAAAAACCAGTGGAAATGAGATGAATTGAACAATCAATTTAAAACGATGAAGTTGGCTTTGAATAAACCATATAATATAAAAAGTATGCACTGACTCACGCCTGTGCTTCTCATTAACATTATATTCTCAACTTCACCAGAATTCACCCCAATTAACAATTCATTGAATAATTAACGTTTAACAATAATGTTTCCTTGAAACTGATTTTGTTTCCCTCGCTTCTACTAGCGGTAGCGGTTTAAAATGTAATTGAAATGAATTTTAATTTGCTTCTCTTTACTTATGATACAACATGATTACATTCCATTTTGAAATTCTTCTATCTCATAAAGCTGTATCATTGATGTTCTTAATTATTATGAATATTGATTATCGGTTGATAATTAATCAATACAAGGTAATGGTTCAAATTGCTGGAATGGGTAAAATATTGGATTGACTGTTTTGCAGTATGCAAACTAGTTTCATATATTTATTTACGTATTCTCATCAACAATTACTGATAATGAAGATGTTTAATAAATAGTAAACTATTGTTCTCAATACCACTTTACTAATTAATGTATATAAGCTAGCAACATAATTTTTAATTTGCCCCGGGCAAAATATTTCACGTAATGTTTCCACATCGGAATATATCCCACGCTATAGGAAAGGTATTAACCATCTTCCTCTCGATGACCTACATTTACAGACCGTGACGCAATTGTCGAGGTAGCAGCATCATGATTATCCCCGAGGGGAAAGTTTGTAATATGTTTTGAAAAGTAATTCGCTGTTGGGAAAGTCCAACGCTGTTGGGAAGTACTGCTTTCCGTTGACCTTCCTCAAAGACGTCCCGCACGCTCACGAACCCCAGTATGGGCGTGTCAAGGATGCATGTTCTGCCCGCGAGCCGTACACGGTGTAAGTGAAGTAGTTTCCGGACCACCCAGGCTCGGGCTCTAGCACGGGAGCAACACATTCCGGTTCGATTTCCGGCACCGGTTTGGGACGTGTACCGCGCATCCCGGGGAGGGACGTGCGTGCTCGAAATTTACAGCACGAGAACCCGGATCGAGCGGGATCTCGGTGCAGTCGGGTGCAAAGACACTTTACGGAGGCTTCGTTTATGACTGGCACTTGCGGCATCCATTCTTCCGTTGTCACAAACAACACCACAATGGCGGATCCCGTCGGGGAACGAAAAACCAAACACCGACATTCGCGCACACCTGCGGCACTTGTGTCAAAAGTCATCAGGACAAACACCACCGGGCGGAAAAACAAGCGATTAACTCGCTAAAGTCATTCGCCACAAAGCCACCCATCACCGCTCTCATCCCCCCCCACCCACTAGCGTGGGAAGCTGGAAGGAGTGAGCCTCGATCCTGTCAACGCCCGGAACAAGATGAAACAGGATTGCCGGCTGGTGTGGCTTGCAAGTGACACCGTCGAGAGTTTAACGGTGCGGTTGTGTTCTTCAAATTCCCCTTTTGCAATGGGGGTCACACCACCCCCGTTTTGGGGGTCCTTCGTACTGGTGGTGAGTCACTTGACACGCGCTAGGCGCTTGTCGGCGGGTCTCAAGTTTCTTCCGCCGGAGGAAAAACCGTTTACCGGAGCGAGTGTGGAATGACGTGACAGGCTAGACAGCGGTTTGACGGAAAAACGATTTCCCGAAAGGATTAACGAGAAAACACTCCCGGGAACCGGTGGGTTTTCCGGGATGGATGGATGGATGGATGGAAGTTGCCAGCTGGTTCGAGGTTTTCCCTCACCGATTTCACTCGTCGCTTTCATCCGAGCTGCCTTCTGGGTACGAGGTCGTATACTGTTCCTGTGTTATTCTTGAGAAAGCAGAAAGCGAAACCCAGGACATTTCCTTCTCCCAAATCTCCATCCCTCTCTCTCCACCCCTCCCCTTCTCCGAGGGCGGTAGCGTTAATTATCCAGCTCAGCAATCCAGCACCATTCAGGGATTGGGCGAAAATTGATTCAAGTAATTTCGCCAACTCCAGCAAGACTCCACCAAGCTGCCACCGCTCGTTATGCCCCTCAGACAGGTACACGGTTCGCTTGAACATAATTTCCCTTTGTCCATCGCGTTAGGCTGACGGGCGTGGTATAAGTATAGTTTATGTGTCCCCCGTACCGTACGGCCAGGTAATGGGAGGTGTAATCTATTTTTATGACTTCATCGTCCACTCGCGCATTCCGGTCACGTGCGCGATTTTCAGTTTTCTCACGCATTAGCGGCGAATCCTTCGCAGATTCGTTTTTTGCGCTCTCCCCCTTTGCCCAACCTACTGCTTCGCTCCATCGCGGTAGGGAAACCAGAAGGAAGGGGACCAAGGCCTTCCGGTTTGCGCGTGATATATAACCCGACGGTGCCGGGTTCAAACCCGCACGCGGGGAATACATATATTTGTATGACAGCCATAAGATAAAGCCATTCCGGACAGACACACACGTCCCCTGGTCTGTAACGGATGGATTATCGTGCTGAAGGATTCATCCTTCGTTTTTTCTTATCTTTTCTAGTTTCCCTTCGCCACACCTGCTTTGAGGCTAGTTTCTAATGCTCTTCGTTATATGTTTCTTTGCGTTGGAGTGAAGAGTCCTGAAGAGTAAATTCTGGGGCGGGTTACCTGCAAGATTTACAACGTGGTCATGGAATTCAAAATGTTCGTGTGCTGCCTGATCGCATTTTTCATATTTTAAGTTCTTTCCCTAGTGTCATTTCGTCAGATTGTATGGCATAAGACGCTTGCTTTTAGTGACAGAGAACGGATAGCATTCGGTTCGAAAAGGCCGAAGCATACCATCAACGTTAAGGGCACGGTTGAATTTTTAATGTATGGATAAGAAGGATTGTCAATTTAAAACGGTTAGCTTTGCTGTCCTCAATTGTATGTTCTTAGATACCTTTAGAAACATTTTAAACCCGTTCTTTAACTTAAGCTACTGAAAAGATAACAATTACGTCCGATGTTTGAATCAGTACATATCAAATAAAGCATTACCTATTTTAGACTTTTTCAAATAAAATAAATAAAATATTTGTAATCGGGAAAAATACGTATACACTTTTAAAACGTTGCATCAACACAATAAATATGTTCACTTGAATCCATAATATTAGTATTGCATTCAGGAGTATGTACTTATAAGCATTTTTGTATACTTATGTTTTCTTCTTAGCAACATTTACAAGCAAATTTATAATTAAATTTAAACCATTTTATATTGAATTTTAACCCCACTCTTAAATATCAAACTCAAATCGCAAAGTAGAATAAAAAAGGTCAATTCAAAATAGTTGCGTGGAAATGTAAGTTGTATTTAAGTAACTTACTCGTGATGCCAATGCTAGTTTATTTTTCTCTCAATTTCCATATGTATGTCTTTAAGTGAAATATGAACCCACCCCATCGAAAAGGCAAACAGTTGATCTGATGAAAGTTGGCGTGGCTGAACATTACCACTTTGAAGCATTTTTATGCTCTTTCAAATCGAATCGGCGCGGAGGCGGAAAAACATTTTAAATCGAATATCATACAACATTTACGCGTGGCCATAAATTTGACAAGCAAAGCGTGTTGCTTCGGAGAAAGAAAAACGTCCCGATGGCGTACCGTTCCCCTCCTGCCACTCGGGGTTATCCGGAACCGCCTACACTGAACGTTCACAAACAACGGTACATCTCCCGGGTCGGGACCGGCATCTTATGTCGAAGTGCCGGAACATGTTGCGTGTCAATGTCAAGCACAATTTGGAGCGCTCCAGATGAGGAAGAAAAAGGGACTACGAACGTTATTCCTTGTGGGCGGAAGCACCACCGTATCATCAGGCTAGTTCGCCTGATAGGCGACCATTAACGGTCCATTGAAGTGGCTTACTTTACTGCGGGGCGATAAATGTCGATAGCGTTTTTCGTTGTATCGGAATTCCCACCGGAGGCATAAAGCGGATGTTCGGCCGGCTGTCGGCGTACCGGGACGGTGTGCATATGGGGTTGCGTGCGCGTGTGAGAGTGTGGCCCCTTGAGGAAAAGTCACGAATGTTGGCGAGAAGCACGGCTATTCACAAGAAATGGTTATTTATTGGCCAATGGAGATATACCGCTCTCCACCGGCGGCTCGCGTCGGGACTTGCAATGACTTTTGCCACCGATACTTCGATAATCTAACCTTCTCCCTCTCCTTTCCCCACCACGACTTTTCCCCCCTCACTCGACTTACCCACTGGCGGTCGGTGCTGGAGACGGAAACGGTGGCGGTCGCCGGCGGCTGATGGTGATGGTTGGCCCAGTAGCCCTCGCCGGCGTCCGCCCACTGCGACTCGAGCGGCAGCTCCGGTTCCGGCGGCCATAGCGGGGGCTTCGGTGGGCGTGGGGAGGCGCAGTCCCCCCGTGGGCACCACAACACCGACTGTGGGCAACCTATGTTGATGATTTTCAGGAACCAAACCACCGATAGCCTGTACAGACACAGGATTGCAGCGAACGTGTCGCGATTCCACGCGAAGCTCGAACGAACGTTGCTGCTCCTTATGGTGGTGTTTGTGGTGATCGTCGACTTCGTCAGCCCCGCTTACCGACGCAAACGATGCGAGCAGTTGAAGGCCCGAGGCAAAACAACGCTGGGGGCCCACGAATTATGACATCTTACGGCTGGTACAGTTCGGTGCTGGTGGCGCACGGTTTGACCACTTCCGGCCTCGTTCCGGAGCCATCGATCCGGCTTACCGTAATCCGCACGCGGCCATCCACGTTCGACGCGGCATCTAATCACTCGCGTGACCGTAAATCCACCGACACTGGATGAATCAATCTGTCTTCCAGATAAGGTTCGTTCTTTTTCTTTCTCCTCCTTCGCACCGTATTTTTCTTCGCACTACCTTACACAAACTGCCGGAAGATAACAATCGACGATGAGCCAATGAATACGTTATGCGGAGCGTCGATGATGGAGTGATTAATTATCGCGAGAGAATAGTGAAGGAAGCGAAACACTTTTCCTTAAAGAAAACGGTGAACAAAACGAGGGGGGGAGGGGGATCGACAAAAACTCGAACAGGAATACTGAGAAAAATTGTTGCTATAATCGATTTTCATGATTACTTGTTACCATGCAAATCAGCTCACATCAACGCCTGTTTTTCATTGCGTTCAAAGTCGTTCGTGCCTGGGTATCTTCTCGAATTTTCCGATGCTCTAGGGTTGTTATACTTTTATTTAACTTAAAAACAACATTGTTTGCAAAATAAGTGATGTAAAAGTGCACATCAAAAAACAAAAATCAAAAGCGACGGTAGAAAAATGAGTTCATTTATGATGGAGGAAAATGTTTTCCTATCCACGCTCGGCGCGCTTTAATTTGCCCAAGTGTGGAAAAGAGCACCTAGCAGTATCGATAAAAAAGCTTCAGTAAAAAGAACCGAAGCAGGCATCGCCCAAACGGGTGCCGACTTCTCGGAAGGAAGCTGAAGCATTTCCTCAGCGTTGTCAGGCAACGCCGTCAGCTTTTCACGCCTCGGTTGACGTCAGAGTGTCGCAACGCTGTTTCAAGAGCGTCGGCAGATGCAGTCGACGGAAAACGGTGGTGGAAAACGCACAACGAAACGCTCAGGAAAAACTCCTGCCGACGAAAGGAAACCAAAAATCTTCCAAACACTACAGATTAACTGGCAGGTAGTTGTGCAGCGGCATGTAGATGGCAGGCTGGTTGGTTTTACAAACTACCAGGCGTCTCCATCGAGTTGCGAAGGAAACACCGCGTTGCTAGGGAGATTGGTATTTTTTTTCTCTCGCTCTCGTTTGTTGGTCTTGCCTTGCGTGACATCGTCTGGTTTTTTTATGGTGTATCGTTGTGTTGTGTGCAGCACCTCAACGAAACGAAGCTTGTTTCCGTGGAAACAAAGAGACTGCTCAGTCACATGCCATCTAGTAACAAGTGTATCGCTACGTAAAGCGATCGCAGCATTTCAGCTTCATTTAATTTTATCTCTCTACCGCATTCAATCGTCGTTCGTCCTGGGCCCAAGGGTGATGAAAGGAAGGGAAAGAGAGGGCAGAATTGTTTCCTCACTACATCACTCTGGGAAGGGGCGAGAAAAAATAACCGCAAGGCTACGACGAAGGCGACGAGGCTTCTAGGAACGTCGTCGTCGACGCCGTCGACGGAAAAACGACGGAAAGGAACATTTGCGAAGCATTTCCCCGCACCCCCTTCCACGGCACGAAAAAACCCCAAGCTTCCGAGACCCGGGTCTGTGCCAATGCTTATCGAACCGTAAACCCTACATGGCGGCGGTGTGGCCTGTCACGGTGGATTCAGTGGCAAATTTATGTTATTGAAATAAGAAACCAATTTCAGGATTAAACTGGGCCTCCGGTGAGCTGCTGCGATCGAGCCTGTAATGCGCAGGAGGAAGAAAAAAAAAATCGACGCTAGAACGTGTGCTTTGTTTTGTCTTCATCTTTTCGCACCCAATCGCTCTCCTTTTCTCTCTCTCTTTTTCTCTCACACACGCATACACCAAAACACTGGTGGGCAGCCCTTACACCCCGGTGTGCTTTCATTACCGGGTGGGATATTTCCAAGAATTTCCTCGGATAATTCCATCTGTTTGCCTGAAGCTTTCCCGTTACCGTTCTATTGGTGGCCTTCGTCGTCGCCATTTTTGCGTGCTCCATCGACAACCAGGCAGAGAGAAAAAAAAAGAGCACAACGAGTGTGCAGTGTCCTTGAATGAATGGTTCCGGCGATGGTACTGTCCAACCCAGCAGCATCCCCAACCTTCACCACCCCGCGGCATTCCCTGTGTACCTTTTTTTTCGATCCACCGGATTGTTTGATTTTCGATTCAACTCAAGAAAAGACACCGCTGCGTGCCGGTCGCTTTTATTTTTCGCCCGTTTGAGAATTTTCCCCCCATCGTGGCAGAGGACCCGGGCCCGAGAGCTTGGAGCTTTACGTAATGAAAATTTATGCGCGATGTTTATTTGAATTCTCGGTGTGTCTGGTGTGGTGTGTTTGCGAGCGCGGTTTTGCGCCATTGCGCTCGGTTTGTTGATTGCGTTTGTCGCACTCGAATTGATGTATTTGTTTATTACGGATTATAAATGAGATAGCGAGCTATTTGATAGATTCAGGCAACTAACAGTGGGAAGGTTTGTTTAAAAGTTTTTGTGAAATTTCCAGGTTTTACGTGTTGAACTATTCAGTTGTTAATTCCAAGAGCCCAACGCATTTCCATTTTTTTCAATTTCCATTCTAAACTAACAAAACACTAACTAAAAGTGTTAAATGGTTGTACATTTTAAGTTTGTCGCTTGCAAAATTCATGCAAGAAGTGTGCATTTAACATGATTGTCGTGTTGTTAATAACTCTAGATAAAGATGTTTAAGATTTTACAAAACTTTAAACTGTTATTTTATAGAATTTTAAGTCACAACATATTACAAATATAATTTTGGCAAGGGTTTATCATAAGGGTCAAAAAAACTAACGAGCTTTGAAGCTTTTTTGCGTTTTGACATTGCATCAGTATAAAGAAAGATATAGAATTAATTCGTTCCAATAAAGCATTGAGTTAATTGACGTTCTTCCTACGAAATGGAAGCAAAACAAGACATCAATAAAGTAATATTTCTACGGTTTTCGGATACTACAGAATATGCATGCCGAAGCTGTTTCGCTGAAATCAGACTCCATGATTACACGGAGTTTGAAAGATGTAATTGTTACTCCGAAAACTTGCTCGTGTCAGTTGCTAATACGCTGTCAATGAATCTGGATTTATTGGAAAACAAAATGTGAGCAAATTGAATTTAAATCAAATTCACTTTGTAGCCAGAAAACTGACATGTAAGTGGTCCATTAAAGGCAAGAAAATGTATTTCCCGAAAACGAATCGCCGAGTAATATTTTATCAGAAACGAAAAACATGCCAACGTTCTGTCCGTGGGGTTGCTTTCCCTCCCATCGCTCATACCCACGCACATACTTTGAGGCAACTTTAGGGGCCAACATTCAGATAGCATCCACTGATCTGTGTAATTTGACATAATTCAGTTCAGAACGCAGACACCGGTTGCCAGAGATTTTTCCCTTTTTCGGACCCACCCCGTTCTCCAGCGTCGGGCCGGAAAACTATAGTCGGCAACACAACGGCCAACAACGGGAAGGGTCGCGAGATTCCGAAATCATGAAATGAAGTTAAACAAAACGGCACAGTCATGGAATGGCCAGGGGTCGACCCCGAGGGGTTCCCGGGGCGGGCGCAGAAACATTCTTCGGAACGCGCCTGAAAAATGCGTCCCAAAAGAGTTCTTCCGAAAGGCGTTCTTCAAATCATTCCTCCGCCGCTTCGGAACCGGTCGGAGCACTGGGTTTTCGGTTTTCGGCGAATGTTTTTCCCATTGTCTTTTTCGGCGGAAAAGTTTCCCAGATTGGATTCGTACCGTGGGCGGCCGTCGTGTTCCCGGTTGTTTGCTTATATTACGGTGCGTTGCTCTTTGACCTCCCTCCCCCAGCGCTTTCTCCTTTCCGCCCACTCGATCCTTTACCCCGCTCGATGATAAAATGGCCGCCATCGGGGCGACAAACTGAACCAACTGTCGTTTACGGCCGGGCCCTTTGCCGCAGTAAAATCCGGGCGAAGCAAACGGGCAGTGAAGGAATTGAAATAATGTTTAATGAACGGCACAAATGGAGGGACTCATGCAAAAACAAAAAAAAAACGTACATTCGAAATATTCCACAGCACCGAAGGGAAAAGTTACGTACGCCTTTTGCGTACGCAAACCGTATAATTGAATTCTCTATGCCCGAACCATTCACCAAACCCCCCCCATCACGGCGTTAATGTTTTTCGATGTGCATTCCGATTTTAAACTTTTATCACCACATTAGCAAAACGCCATTAAACCCTTGGCATTCCTCGCTGGGCGAGTAAAATATGCTAGCGAGGTACGTACGGCAATGCTTCCAGCCCCGTTCAGGGAATTTTGGGTGTGTGCGTGTGTGTGTTTTTGAAGCTGTTGATTCGAGGAAGCAACAACTTTTCATTACCGAAGCTATCGGTGTAGCTTTCAACTTTCTTCTTGCGAATTTCTGGCCTTCGTTTGCGGCACCGTTACTCACAACAACTTACTCACATTTTCCACAAACCCAACGCCCATCTTTCTGGCTGGCCTTTAGCGTCTTCATAGGATGCCTTCAAGATGTCTTTCATTGCTCCGTCTTTTGCGTCCGTGCTAGTACAGTCCCGGGCGAGTAATTTATATCAATGTTTGATCATACTTTTGCCCAGTCATGCTTGCGACAAATGTGTGACGCAGACGAATTGTCACTTGGTCTCTTGGTTTATTCCTTTTCGGAATGACATCTTCTTCAACGATGGACATCCGGCCCGGTCCGAGGGCAGGACCGGATGAGCAAAAATCGATAATAAAATCAGAAGGCAAGTAATCATGCCCCCGGAAACCGCCTGCAATTTATTATCTAAATAGCTTTTCCCAACCCCAAAAAAACGTGTGCCCTTTCTAGGACGTACCCCCGGTGCTCCATTCTTCCGGTTGATTGCCTCGTTCCGGTGTTTTCCCACCCGGTTGTGCGGTTTGCGTTTGCATCTAACACACACACACACACACAGAGTTCCTTGCTAATTACCCGGCAACCTTCGCTGCAAGCCCGGTCCTGCCCGGGTTCGGGTATGCTGGTGCATCTGTGCCGTTCCCACGACCCTCGGCTCAAGGATGCTGGTGTTTTCTTACAGCCACGGGTTTGAGAGGAAAAATACAGCGTCGAAAGCGCGTACAACAAGACGGTCGGAAAACGCTGGCGCAATCAGTGAACGAATGCAATCCGTGGCACCGTGGCGCATAGCGGAACCCACAGATTGCTTCCGGTTCCGGACCAAAAGCATCAACTTCCAGGCTCCGCAAAACGCCCCCCAAAACGACGTGTGCTCCGGTCGGGTACGGTTCGGGTTGATGAAAACGTGTAGATAAGGAAAAGTAACATCACTCCCCGCCCCGACCCGTGCCCCTTCCCCGAAACAAATGGCGCAACGGACGAAAACACGACGGCGTACTCCACGGCTGGCACTAATAGGGTTGTTGCTCGTGGCAGCCCTCGGCCCTCGGTCCGTCGTTGTCATTAATCAAATTTATTGTGCCCCCGGCTGGAAGATTTACTGCAGCGTGCCACTTTTTGCCAGGTCCGAGGTCGCCAAACCTCGTCCCCACCTGGGGTCGTTCGGGCTGAAGATGTTTCGCCTAATAAGATGGAGGCCAGAGAACAATGGAATTGGCTTGCTGCCGGGTTGTCTTCCTTGGCGTGCCGTGCTGTTTTCCTTCGCCCGTCTTGTTTTATTTTATTCCTTGCCGTGTTACTTACCGATGGAAAAGTTTTTCTCCCTTGTTACCATCTGTGTGCAACTAGTTTTACGTTACACACTGATGCAGTTTTTTCCCCCTTTTTGCTACAACATTTATTTCCATTACTTTGTTTTTGGTAGAACCCCATTGCATACCTTCAGGGGCTTGGAAATTTTGACAAGGGAAAACCTTTACTTATATCCCGTTTTGTGGTTGTGTGGTTGTACCGATCTCTTTTGTTCCTTTGTGCATTTCATTACCCGTAATTGGAAAGGTTTTCCAATTGGCTTTCCGCAAATTCAATTCCAAATTTCCAGACACCTTTCTGCCGTAAGCCGCCCCAAACAAGGGGGAATGCTGCATTTTGTGCGATATCATTTTTCCGCGCCATTTTATAATAAATTTCCAGCCGAAAAGGGCAAGCAATAAACCAACTTCAAGAAGTTTGTAACTTAAATCCTTCGCAATTGTACCGGATCACAGGGCGGGCCCACGCCCAGCTGCGCCCAAAACCCCCACCCTACCCCGGTTGGCTTTGCCGGCAAATTTATTGCCGTGCGGCGTGCTGCCCAGGGCCGTGGAAAACCACCCTCGAAATGATGGGCGGTAGATTGCGAGAAAAACGCGTCGCTTCGCTGCGGAACAAATTAACAAACACCGGTTTGTTCATTACGGTTTCTAATCCTTGCCCAACTGTTCGCTGTTTTTTTTTTTTTGTTGTTTTATTTAGCTCTATTCGGTGGGCACATCTGGGTGCTCGTCCGGTTCGGCATTTCCTGAAGGCGTCACTGGGGAAGAGGGAAAAAGAATGAGCCCCCATAATGCCATTACCATTTCGAGACAGTGGCGATGCTCTATTATTATTCATCAGTGTAACCAAATTAGAGTTTGGCGGACCGGTGGCAGTTTTACCAGAAGCCTTCGTTTTCTTTTTTGTCTGTAGAATTTTCTTTCATCTTCCACTTGGCCCACTCTCATATCCCCGCACTGAGGGTTGAGACCCGCCTTATATTAATACCGGCAAGCGAGAGTACCATTTATCTTTCTCACTTCTTCTCGATCCATGGCGATCCTATGGGAGTTTGGTTTCGGAAAATCCTTCCAACACGCTGCGGCCGCGTGAAACGGAACCTTTACAAGTGTCCTTGTGCAGCAGACCCCAAGGGTGGTCACGTTTTATTCCGATCGCCTCCACCGGCATCCCTTCTCGACTGCTTCGCAGAACGGCTTCTCGTTAACGCCGATGGCCACTTCCTAAGGGTTTTGCGAAACTGAATCAGCTCTCGCTAGCCCTCCACACCGAACCAGGCCCAAAAATCGCCCATCACGGGAAGGAAAATGGTTGAATTTTCCTTCCGTTACTTGCACAGCACGATGTCATCCGCACGGTGTCCCCAATCAAAGATGGCCGGTCACTCGGCAGGACAGGCGAAAGATTAAGTCCGAAAGCTTTCCTTAAGCACACCAAAGTTATTCCCCGGCGTTCCGCCGATGGGGTGGGAAAAGCTTTCCCCGGGGATGAACGCCGGGATGGAGTTAGAATAAATAAATTAAAAGCGATAAAAATAAATTGGAATGTTATCGACAGCGACGGACCTCAAGCTTTCTTCTTCTCTCTCTCTCACTCTCTCTCTCTCTCTATCCTCAGTCCCTGAAGACTGCAGATGCTTCGCCAGGGCCAGATGTTGATTCACTCACATCCACCATTTTCCCTTTCCACTTTCTGGGAATGCGGTTTTGGAAAACTTTTCCATCCCGCAGGAGCTGTGGCCGTTAGTAGTTGAATATAAAAATAAAATAAAAACCACTACCAGGAGTAAAAGCGACGCCAAGGCAATATGCTTGCTGCTGCTAGTAAAGGACTAAACTCGTGGAGCAGAGACGGGTGAGTCTAGGGATTGGATAGCTATGAGTGAAAAATAATTTCCACTGGTCAGCGAGGGAATGGGATTCGTTTTCTTTTTCAAGGGGAAAATAACATAAAAATAGTAAATGTATAATAAACAACATTCCAACCTCGTTCGAGCACTGAAGAAGAAGGGTCTGCTGGATGCCTTGTATAGGATTTTTCCCTTCTTCTTCTTTTCAGTCGTCTCTTCTTACATTCATCCGACCATAGAAACAGATTGTCCCCGATTTCTCCCAGGAAGGGGTAGTTCAACTTCCTCGCAGACAGCTAAAACTCGTACTGGGCAAGCTTCCGCTTAACGGTCCAGCTTTCGTCCACTACGATTGAGGCACCAACACCGCGAGGAAAGAGTTTAAAAATGAATTATAAAAAAAAATGGGACTTCCATTTTCACCGTGAAAGCAAAATGGAAAACTCAATTGCAGCACCGGCACGAGGCACACAGTAGGAAGTAGCATTTACTTCTAGTGTGATTCATTTTTTTTAGATTTCCACTATTCCCTCGCATTCTATGAAAGGTCTCCCGTGGGGAATCCGAGTACATAGTTTTCAATCCGACGTACGGAACGGTTTCGAAAACAGCTGGCAACCGATGGACAGGTGTAAATCTGTTACGGAAAAACCGTCAAGCGTTCCCCCGTGGCGGATGGAAAGTTTAGGAACGTGTTTAACGTGTTCCATTTCCTTCCCTGACGGTGATAGGTTCCAGGTTTTATTGACAAGGAAAATATTGCCAGAACTGACAGATGGAGGAAAAGTAGGTTTGGATTAAGGGTCGGGAAAGATGGCTGGTTCGCCAGCTGATATTGTATGATTCTCGAGAAAATATTTGACAGGACCTAAAAACTATACAAAATGAATGCAAATGGAAAAAGACTTAAAATGGAAAAAGGTACGTATTTAGTATTTCTCAAATAACTTTTGTGTATATTGCTTGCTAAAACAAACCTATTTATAACCTCAAATTTAATACGCGGTAACAAAACTATTCTTTAAAGAAAATTATAACATCTCATGGTGCCGTTTCCACAATATGGTTCCTTTCGTGAAACCTCTGCCAGAGTGTAAACTAGATAGTCATTGAAAACGAAACTGTTTTCTACTGAAAAACAATATGGTCCCATTTTCCTACAAAACCGTTGGTTTCCATGGCAACTTTCATCGGTTGTTTTTTTTTCAAATGGTGGCTTTCTATTCCAGTCCGTTGATGTTCGTTTAGTTCCCCCAATCAACGTTCACCCACATTCAAATCCCCTGGGGGAGGCTTTTGCACTCGCACATACACACGCACACAGTCAGATAGACACGGAATAGGACAGGAGGCAATTATTGGAGAATCAAATTTCGCTTCAATTGCGATCCGAAGGCGGGCGTTTAGGCGTGAAGTATGGCAGCGCTACCGATACAAACACAATCATCATCATGGAGGCAATCACCATCAATAAAAGCTGGCGTGTGTTTTTATCCCCCTCCCTCTCCCGGTAGGTTTCCTTCCCGCACAGCCGGCTGGAAGTGCTAGGGTGGAAAAACTTCACCGGAGCCTATTCAATTCAATGTTGTCGCTCCATTTTCCGTTTCAAGCAATCAATCTGAAGTATGTTTTATTCGTTTAAAAAAGGAAGAAAAAGGTCGCATGGGTGGAACACACTCTCGCTTGAAGTGAGACTACTCTCTATTGCTTTTCCAAAGCAATTCCTTATCGTTTCTCACTGCACACGCTGTCTTCAGCGTCGTTTATTTTCTTCCCTTGTTCCTTCTCACTGATTCGTCGAAGCTTGCGCTCTTTGCTTTTGTTTGGTTGCCTTGGGTACAGACCCAAAGCTTCCCCACGATAAAGTTGCGCCAAAGGCCCGGAAGCGAACAGCGTGTGGCGTGAAGCTGTTGCATAATTTATTGCCAATCATGTTTCCCCACGAGCGAGGAACCGGCCCTGTGGAGGCCCGTGGAAGGATGGCTCGGCCTGGGCTCGTTTGTCTTGGGGCACTTCTTCTTTTGTTTTTATCGGCTTCCAGAACTGACAATCATCTCTCCCAGTCCCATCCTTCAAGTTACTTTGCGAGTATTCTAACAGTTTTCCTTTCGCCACATCGACAATAAAACACCCCGCAGCCGAGGATTAAAGCGCAGGCAAGAAATGGGAACACCAGTCTTTGTCTTACGGCGGGGGTGTATGTGTCTGTGTGTATGTGAGGGTTGCTTTTTTTTTGTTTCAACCCAAACGTGGCGTTGCCATGACGCTTTCGATGTCATCTGCCGCTCCCGGGTTCTCGCTCGATCAACAAAACACTTAAGCAACCGCTTCGCTTCACCCTCACTGGCGCTAGCGGTTCGTTTCCCTTTCCGAAAGGATGCTGACTGTCATTCGGTGCGTTTATTTTTTTTTTTTTGTTTTACGACAACCATCGACTCCGTCTGAGCTTCCTTTTTGGTTTTCCATTTCGTTTGTGCCCGTTTACCGCGACAGAATCGGTCCATTCCCTCGATGCGTGCCCGACGGTCGAGTGCGTGCGTCCTTTTCGCCATCTTGTCGGTAGGACTGACGGCTGTCCGGCACTCCGAGCCCGTTCCAATAAACAGACGAAATTTATTACCAAACCGAAACCATTTCGAATGGACGCACCGCCACTTTCGGCACCGAGAAGGCACCGGAGACGGAAGCATCGTAATGGAAGAGCGAACCGATTCGGAATTCCGTTAAATAAAGGTACGGACTGTCGAAAGGGACGAGTGCCGGCTGCATAGAGTTTCGTTTAATGTGCTCCTATCTCTACGGGTGATAAATTTCGGATCCACTTCCGGTGACCGAGGCTGACGATGTTGATCCGCCTCCCAACCCCGCCGGAGAACGACCCGGATTGATATTCTATCGACGGACGGACGGATTGGGTGCTTCGGTCGGGTCGAATCCGGGCGCATAATTAGATAATTGAAATCAAACAATGCCGGAGATGAACCGCACTCCCGGAACCCGACGTGCGAGCTAATTCTGTGCTCGATGTCACCGTGGGTCGGCGCTGAATAGATGCACGATGTTTGTTATCGGTGCTCTGTTTCATATGGATAATTAATGTTGAATAATTTTAGCCCTGATCGGCAGATGACTTACGCGATGTGATTGGAACCGACCGAATCCGATTCGAGTAGGATTTGATTAACATTAGGTTGAAGCCAAAGTTCGGCATTAATTGCGTCATCTGCAATTGACTCTAGCTCTCGTCACTCGGTGTTGGAATGTGAATGTTGGGCTGCGTTCATTGTGTTTATGTTGATCAATTTTATCTCTGTTAAATTAGAATTCTCGTTTGGAATGTGCTAAAATTATTGCTATTTTCTATTGAAGTAGTTTTGGAATGTGTTACGATAAAAAATAGTACTGTTATCAGCAAAACAAGGTACAAACAATGGCAACATCTTATGTTGCTTTAAATTAAAGTTTTAAACTTTAATTTTAAGTTTTAAAACAATAATAAAAAACATGCATTGTTTGGCAACTTTTTACACTAACATAACGTACTCATTTTGGGTCAAATGAATCGCAGAGAGATCCTACATACAAAATCGATCATATCCATACAATGTGGAACGCTTTGTTTGCGCCTCCGAACCTACTCCAACTACCCCTACAACCTCCCTCGCTTCTCCCCCCGCATAACGAAACGCAATGTACGGACAAAGCATCGAGAGCACTCGTCGTCCTGCCAGCATTCCAGCGGGCTTCCTTTTTTGTGTTGCCAACGATGGAAATTGGCCAGCATACATGCGACCTTTTCCTTCCAATGTACCATCATCCTTTTTGCAAGTGGGTTTTAGTTTCCGAGCGACGCTGGTGCAGTTTGGAATGCGGTTCGTGTTTGTCGTTGGTGGCGGGAAAAAATGCCTTATTTTAGAGTTCAAACTGTTTCCATTCGATTTGTTCGTTTCCGGAAGCGATAAATATTTTTACTCGCCACAGGGTTAGGGTTGTTGCTAAACAAATATTTATGTATGTTACGCTAGCGCACTGTTACAGAATGGTTAGGATGGTTGGCAATGTTTGAAAGCAATTTTAACTAATGCTAAAAATATGATTGAATTTTTGATCTCTAGTCGAATATTATGGACAGCAGTAAGAGGATAAGCGTTGCTGTATTATACTAACAAAGAGTATTTTAAATTAATGAAATTAAAGTACAATACATTTTGCGAAACCATGTTGCTGTTTTCTATTATATTCTTCACTTTTCATGCATCCTGTGCCAAGTTTTAGCAGGTTAAAAAAAGTTGAAAATAGAACTTTTTATACCCATTTTCATTTTGCAGTGTGTGAATGGCTTCGCACGAATTTTCCATTACGATGCGTTCCGATGCTGGAGAAACCGTTCGTTTGTTACGGAGTTTCGTACCATGTTTTCGTTTTTCTCTCATACATATTCCCGGTACATTGTTCCATTTTCCTGTTTTTCGTTTGGCTCCGTAATCCACCGGCGTGGTGGAAAATTGCCTTACATTTTCCCGACGCCATGACGGAACCGCAGCGTCGTCGTGTAGCGTTCGATTGAAATTCAAACAAGCATCCACGACGGCGCTGGATGGTGTGCCGTCACACCAACGTCGTACTATCATGCAGACCGGACAAAGGGGGTCTGAGGGGGAAGCAGCGACAGCGGCAAACAAACGTGTGCAATATCAATTTTTGATGAATGCCTTCGGATGGAGATGTGTGCTTGCGGGTGCGGTTGAAAGATCTACCGTTGTTTTCCTTCCACCCGAGTATATGGAGCGGGGATGGGAGAGGGGCGTAGTTATCCTTTGACGAGGAAAGAACTCACCAAAAGATGGGTGGTGGCGGTGGTGAGTGGCCGCACGAAGTACCTTCCTACATGGAAACGCTTTCACGGAAGTCTGCACACATCCGCCCCAAGGAGCCAGCGTGCTTAGCGTGCAATAAACGCATGGAAATGTTAACACACTCCACACCCCTCTCCGACCAACTTCTCCACCACTCCCTCCACCGCCCGTCACCAACTGCGTTCAACGGAAGAAGCTTACGCTTGCTAAAGGAAATGTTTTCACCTTGCACCGGCATCTGTTTACCCTTTTGCCGGAAGGGTCCATCCCGTGTGTGTGTGTGCGCGTTCCAGATTGCAGCTCCAGGGCGTTTGCAAGCAGTGTTGTGAAACCGTACGCTTCTGTTTATACGCTTTCACCGTCGAGCGTATAGGACGCCTCAATTACTGATAATCTCTTCGGTCAAGAAAATAAACTAGGAATTGGTACCGGTTCCGTTGGAATCTTCCCGTAGGTTGTATGACAAGGTTTGATTGAATCTTTGTGTAATAAGCACAAGCTCATCATTCGTTTGTAATACAGGATTAGGATATTGAATTTCTCGGAAAAAGACATTTTGATGTAATATTGAATTGACTTCTCAGAACAAAGGCGATTCAAATGGCATTGTTTGCAATTGAAATATTGAAGATTTATTTTCATCATCGTTTGAAACAAGTCCAATAGACACAAAGTAATCAATGATGAATTTCCATTCGGTAAGATTCATTACGGTCGTATAAATAACACAAATGAATCTCCTTCGTAGACATAAGATAAGTCAGATAACATTTAACCATCCACCACTTTGAATAAAACCCTATCAGGACATACTTTTCCGAGCGTTAAAACATTGCCTTTTGGTTGCAATTTTCATCCCGAATACGCTCAACTTCCCATGAACACATACTTCAGGATGGAATGGAAAAACTGTCGCCAAAAGCCATTAGCACCAACAATGAGACGACTGCGGCACTACGTCGACAAACTGTTTGTAGATCTTAAGCGGCGGTTGGTATTTCGGTACGTATAAAGTACAACACACTGCTACAGCCGTTTCGGTTTTGGCATGACATTTTGGGGCAAACGTGAAAATAATAGAAAAAAAAACGTACCGAACCCGAAAAGGGCAAACCACACCGAACGTGACTGGAGGGGAAGGGGGGGAGGGGTGGTAGGCGAGGGCACCGGGCAACGAATGCTTTTCCCCCCAGAAAACTTGTGTGAGTGTGTGTGTGTCTCAACGATGTGCGAAACACTGTTGCTCATACGTTTAATAAGCACATATTTGCATAAAATGTTACCCACACCCCCCACCGTCCTGCCCACCCATCCGCACGTCCCGTGTTGGTAGGAAATTTCCCCGGGCGGCTCGGATGTTGCGGGAAAGTATGTCCCAAGCGCGCTACGCGTCGTCTTTCCGCGGTCAAAAGCTTCAACGAAACTCGGGCCGCTTCTATTTACCCACCGCTAGAAGCTTTTTTTTTCTGTGTTCCCGCAAGCGGAAAGAAGAACCTGAAATCCGGAACCACATGATCTCCCTTTCTTTTTCTCTTTCTCGCGCACCACTCGTTGTTGGATCCGACATGGGTAATTTCGGTCCATCGACAATGCACACGCGTTGCAGTAGTGGAAAGGCGGAAAAAAAGAGCCAATTTGTACGACGGAATCCTAGCGGTGGAAAACTTCCCACCGGTTGTCTATCGCTCGTACCGATCGTGACACAATGGCAGCAAGGCGAAGGGCCAAGTTTTTCGCCCTACCCGTGCGCTGGTGGTACATCATGTTTCTAGCTCGAGCGGCACACGGTCGTGTCGGTTAGTGTCGTGCAAGCTCGAAAGCGGCCGGTTGGCAACATTGAATCCAGTTGCCGGAACGTGGTCGGACACTTTTCCGCAGCTCATCATATTTCGTGCCGTCGTTTGGAATTTAATTTAATTCACACATACAAGCGGGACCGCTTCGTTCGCCGTTCTATTGTGCCACGTGTTTCACACTGTGCCAAGCTGGGTGTGTGTGTACTTTTACCCAGTTTAATTTGCATGCTTGAAAGGAAAACCCCACCCCGGGCGCGGGGAAAGGTAACTCTTAAGGGCGGCAGAAGGAAAGGAAAATGAAGTTAGAATTTGTTTTTCTTTCATTTTCCTCCATAACGCCAGTAAGTAATGTGCCTTCTTAATCTCGCGCGAAGTACCCCATAACATACATCGTCGCTCTTTACTCGACTTTTATGATAATGGTTCAGACCATTCAACGGTCTAATTTATGATATCCACTTGACAATTTTAATCTCTCCATGCGTGAAGCGATGTTGTAGCAACTGGCTGATACACACGCCGGAAAAAACCTGGCCAAGCCTCTTCCATGCGCTCAAAATGTGTAATTAATCACATCAAGGCGTGGGAAAGTTTTGTTCGAATTTTGTTTTCATTTTCGCTCATTTCGCGCCCTCGAAAAACTTTCCCTGCGTAGGCGGCTCGAGGTAATGCAAAGTTTTATTTTCATACGATGTTTATTTGGTTTTATTCATTTTCGCTCGTCGAAAACATTAATTTCGGCTCGCGGTAAATCCAGCCCTCGAGCAACCCGCGGGGCGTTGACGGAGTGGGCTCGAAGGTTTTCCTCGAGGGGAAGTCATTCATTGGCGCGAGAGGTGAATGAAAAATTTGTCATCAGGAATTGCCGTGCAGCATATGAGCGGTAGCAATGCCATTTTTTTACGCACACCTTTACGTAGACATAAGTATCCTTATCACTGCCAGCAAAAACAACATTTGGAGAGCAATTTATGTTAATCGACCTTTTGCTTCAATAAAGATACGTAAACAAGATATAATGCTATAAAAAGTGATCAATTGCGCATTAAAGCTTTTAGTTGGTGCATTATGAGAAAATTAATGACTATACGAAAAATAGGCTTTGCAAAATATTTTAAAACAAAGGAAGTAAAGAACAAGATGAAAGTAAACATGTCAACACAATATGTGAGTAACAACAAAAAAAAAGTGTGCAAACTGTTGCTATGTTCACGCTGACGCTTTCATGTTTCGAGAATGATAAAAGCAACCACTTCCGCCCAATCAAATTAAAATTCCATTTCGGCGCACCGGATGCAACGCTTTTTTTTAAATTGTTTATATCTTTTGCCCATTCGCATCAAATGTGAAACGCGCACTTTTATTTGCACTCCAACCTGTGCGCTCGTGTTTGTGCGTGTGCATCGTTTACTTTCCAACTCGGTGTGACGTTTGCCCACCCTGTGACCTCATAATTAAACGAGTGTTATTAGCAACATGGCGAGTGCTTGATGGCACTCCGCAGCTTTTCGATACACTTCGGTATCTGAAAAAGCGGTGTCTCGTTTCGTTCAATAACAATCGTCATTAATGCCGAGGTTCACTTGCATCGCACGCAGCGGTTTGTTAGCCCCATTCATTTATTGGTGACTTATCGGTGCGCACTACGCCGAAAGGTGAAAAATTATTTTGATTTGTGTTAATCGTACCCGCGGGGAACGAGACGCTGCGGTACTCTCACTGCCGGCTGATAAGCCCGAGAGTTAATCATACAACAATGAACCACTAGCCAACGGAGTGTGCCGTCCGAAAGGCACTTTCACCCCTCCCAAAGGTCATCACCACACCGGTTTGCGGCACAATTTATGATCCATTGTTTTTCCGTTTATTAATTTAGGTTAAATCAGATCAGACCGCTTGTTGAAATCCATTCCGCGCGTGCGGAACGGCCGGGGTGACGTTTATGTACCGTGTAAATATGACCCGAACCGTAGGTCGACATCTTTCACTTGACGCGCTGAACGCTTTAATTATCGCGAAGAGCACTGCCGAGTGGGGCAAACCGCACGAGTGTGTTTGTAGCGAAAATTATGGAGCGGAAACTTTTATTGTTCGCCCACCAACGAGAACGGCTGCTGCTGGGAGTGACGGTTCGGAGGGTTGTTGACGGCGAAGAGAGGGCGAGGCAGTGGGGGAAGTGGCTTCCCAAAATTTCCAGCCCGACATCGTGGAGTCATAATCCATTAACAACGCTTGTGGTTGCAGCCTGATTTGGCTAGAACGTGGTGTGGTTTTTCAACCGCGTAGGAAGTGGATAAAAACTATGACACGATGTTTACATGATTACATGGTTAGAATTTCGGCGTTTTACGGGTGGTTGCTAATGGGTTGTAGATCGTTTCCCAACGGACGAGGTTGTAATAATTACACGACAGAAAGATGGATATTAATACTGCTTGATAGGGATGGAATCTGTTGCTTTGCTTTTTTAGAGGCACCAGGCGTCTCCATCACGACCAGGCGTCTCCACCGAAAAAGTTTATGATGTTAGAGTACTTCAAATACAAAATTATAATGAAGGGAAGAATTTGCTTATAGTTTTACTAAGCTCAATAAAATGGTAACAACATCCTAGGACTTTCATATTTCAAACAGCATTTAAAGAAAAACTTCCACGAAAACAGCTCATAAAGTATGCAAACAATCTCGGGCGAAATAAAAGCACGTTTTTGCGACATGCCTTCGAAAAATGCTCCATGGAAATCCGACCTTGTAACGAGCCCATATCGGAAACGGGAGAGAGAGAAAAAAAAATGCCATCACGCTGCGATTGGCACTCGCTTCGTTAGGGTCGTGTCGGTTGCATTCCGTAACGGTTGGCGCCGACCGGGGCTGGGATGCAACCAACCAACGTCCGTGCCCGTTGAGGTCAACACGTTTCACCCAGCACAACGAATAATTTGCACAGCTGAGCTTTTCTTTTTGCAGTTTTGTTTCACGCATTTAAATGCAGCTGCGAAGAAAAAGGCTTCCATTTGCGCGTTGCCATCGATATGAGCGGTGGTAATGGGTTTGCGCGGATAGATCCGCGGTGTTCGGGCTTTCAAACTGGTGTCGAACCTTTTGTCGAGCCATTTTTTCTCATTTCCGAAAGTTCCGGGATGTACCGAATTATAAGCATTTCCCTACTGATGAAGGTATTACGAGGAATTGTTAATTAACGTTCGAGCGCGAACGGAAACTGTTCAGTGATATCGACCAGCAATTTCCGATAATTTGACACAAAGCAAATAGTAAACGGTTGAGCAACGTTCAATTAAGGATGGATATGCCTTGAAGTCTTTGTGGAAGGTAAATATTGGTACAAGGGTGTTCTCATTGTTTGCATGTTTTTAGTTTGAGGCGCAATTTCAAAAGGTCTTCGCAACCGTTTCCTGTAAAATTGTAAATAATTAAATCGATCCATTTTACCAACGCTTCAATATTTGGTTTTAAACCTCTAATGATTATTCACATAAAGCATTCATTTCATCTTTGACCAACACCTTTTTTTCTCGCCCCAAAGCATAAACACTTTAGAGCTCTCGCGTGTTTTGGATAAAGATTTCACCGATATCTTGACTGAACAATCACAACTTTCTTATCACTTTTGGCTCCTTTCTGTTTGCTACCGTCGTAGCCTTGAGTCGCGTCAGGAGACCGATAATAGATTATCAAGATCATTCGGCTGGGCGAAATGTCTACAGAAACCGTTGTGCCCCCGAGCCGACCGAGAAAGGCACGTAGAGAACCTGAAGCTAAACCACCAAACCACACCGAACCAGCGCGACGCCGTTGCACAATCACTGATAAGAAAACAAACACACCCTTCTTTCGGTGGCTGAAGGAAAACGGCCCGAGTCACGCACGCCCTGTGTTACACCACACCAGGAAAAACCGCAGGACACACTGCTGGCTGCACACTTTTTCCCTTTTCCGACGGCCGGAAGTGCCATGGTAACCCGACAACAATCACTACCGCGGGTGGGAAGTACTCCGGGTGGGGTCGAGCGGGAAAAGCAGTGAACCATATGAAACCACCCGATTATCCTCGCTCCAGTGCGGGGCAGTGAACACCGGCGGAAGAGGGTGGGGTGTGTGAAATGGACTTAAAAGTGTGGATCCCAACGTACGGTGGCGTATTCCGGTCAGCATCACACTGGATGGCACTGAAGCCCCGAATGGCAACGCAACGGTGTTCCGAGTAGAGCAGAGACTGACTGGGAGGACACCATCCGAATCCAGCGCAAGCTGTCCGTGTCGTGAGCACTCAGTGTTCCCCTGACACCGGAAAAAGCGTTCACTCGATTACACAGCATCCTGCTCCCCGACGTCAAAGTGTGCGTAAGGACGCTTTCGTCTCGAAACGAGGAGTTTCTCACGGCGATCAGCAGCGAGATGACTAACGGAGAGTGAGAGTGTCCCACTGCCGGAGGTGTGTGCGCTTTCACACGTGTCCTTAACCGTACACACTCACACACAAACATGGAACAGCATCACACAGCATCAGCAGCAGCAGCAGGTGGAACACAACTGGACACACCGTTTCGATGATCTCACTTTCATTCTCACATGCTGCTCGCAAGGCGGTGAGAAAGCTTTCACTACCCCCACTGGTTCTGGATGCTGCGCTCACCCGAATCCCTCCGGCCTCACTAACTTACACTCGCACACGACCGAGTGACTCCCTAAATGGTACAGCACGAACCTCTCGAAAGCAGCTGCGTCTTGCCGGGACCACGGACAACGGGAAACTGAGTAAGGCTTCGTCGGCTGGCAGCGATATTATAATCAACCGATTGCTACGATTTCGGGGCGGTGTGAGCGTGAGCGTGCCTCGGGAAACTTTCTTATCACGAGGCGATACGGACAAGTGATTCTCGGGAGTTGTTTCTTTCGTTTTTTTTCCCCATTCGTTTTCGGCCTTTTGCCTCTCGTTTACCGTGGAAGAAGGTTGGCCGAATGCAACCGAATGTTTGGGTGGTGGCGAGGGGTTTGGTGGCGTTAAGGTGCTTGTTTGTGATTTTAAGTGATTTTCGAATGCCTTCCAAGAGCCTCTGGTTTTGGTAATGGGAATCAATGTTCAATGTGATCAATTTTAGTAGTTTAAACTCGGAGCACTGAGCTTCATTTTAATTTGGGACTTTCTTGGTAGAGTTGAGGTTCTTGTTTGTGATTTTAATTTAGTTTCTACCGTCTGTCAAGAGGCTTTAACCTTAAGTAATTCGAATAATGGCTTAAGTTATGATTTTTTGTAGCTTCAAATTCATTTTTTTCATTTTTTAAAGGGTCTTTCTAAATATTAAATGGTCTTTAGGACTTTTCCGGTGAAAATATCTTTCAAAGCTGCAAAATATGTTGATCCTTTGACAACATCATTCGAACCTTGTGATTGTAACTAGTTAGTTTTGTTTACTTCTACAATAATCCGTACTCAAGTAATCGTTTCGTAAGGTACAAGCACTTCTTCGAAACTTCAGAAAAGATGACAGGGAATAATTAAAACAACTCTCAGTGCACCTTTTCGATCTGACACGTTAGGGACGACTTTTCCTACCATCAGACGATGGAAGAAGGAGGTCAGTTTAGGGTTTACGCCCGAGCCAACACACCCTGAACAACTCCCAAGTGGCATCGCCAGCAGCTTTCGACGCACATTGACCATATGATCGGATTGTGCATGCTGGTCACCACCCTTTCTCTTCATTTTCAAAGAGAGTGACACTGCTTCTCTTTCTAGGGCGTTGACTTCTGGTGAATAACATCAGCGCGTGCTGATTTTAAGCTACACGACTTCGAATAATACCTGTGTTGTCCCGCCCCCACCCCAAAACTTTACGCTGTGTTCATTCCGATGCGCTCTCACGGCACCGATGGCTACCGAGTTTTCCCGTCGCGTTCGGTGGGATGAATTTTCCGATTGCTCCGGTACTCAATCTCAGCGATTTTCCCACAGTTTGCCTCCCTTTTCCTATCGCCCTTTGCCTTGTTGTGACGTTACATTGGCCACGCTCGTGGAGTCTAAAGATAGATCCTTTTACTTTTTTGGGGGGATGACGTTTTTCTTTTTTCCTCACGGCTATGGCGTTACCCACGATTTCCCTGCCATAGAAAACGATAGTCGTGAAAACGGAAAATTACCCTATTTTCACGTCCTTTCTGTGCATGCACACCGACAAAGAAAAAGCGGAAACCGACGGAAAGGAAAGGCAGGCGACAGGTTTTTTCCCTTTGCACCAACCGGGGGTTGAAGTCAACCGAGTTTGTGAGCTGAGTCTTGTGACACCGCCATCCGAGGCGAAGCGCAAGGACCTCCCGCACGTCGGAGTTATGTTTTACTTTACACTTTCTTTTCCTTCTGGCCACACCGTTTTCCTTCGGCGTGCGAGCTTTCCGATATGGCCCCTTCTTATACGTGACTGGTTCAAACAACGATTCCCGTTTCTTTGCAACCGTTTTACGTGTTGGGCGAGGTTATTGCGCCCCACCCTGAGGCGAGCTTCAATTCGACCACGGATTTATTTTTCTATTTCATTTTTGTTTTCCGTGTGCACGTCTTTGATTTTCGGTGCCAGATGTTGGGCGCAAAAAAAAAGAAAACAGAGTACATCCAGAGTCAGTGGAAGTCGCGGCGCGCGACGTGGTAGCAATTTTGTCCCGGTTTTGTTATCTTCTACTGCTCAGGGTTTCTAACCGTTTGAAGCAGGTGGTTGCCACCCCGGTTCGTGAGGCGATACTTCTGTTGATTGCTTTTTTCTCAGGATTTTCATACGTATTTTGTCTTCTGTTTATTTCCACAACAGTTGGTATCCAGCTTCGGAGCGGAGTCCGTAAAATTGTGTGAGTTGAGCAGAGTTTACTTTCGTTCGTTTCTTTTGCTTATGGCTTGCAGTACAATTTCCTCCACTTTACACTTGGGTTGTTGCTCTAGAGAATGTGTGCGGAAGGTCGAAAAGGACCCCCTATGTGTCCCGTTTTCTCAAGCGGGCTTCCCGCTTAGCATTGAAATTTCGCCCGGAAACCCGTTTGAACGATACCGAGTCGAATGCACGGCGAAAGTAACATAAAGGAACTACTTTCATGTCCGCCGGCACTGAGGCACAAACTCTTGCCGGGGAACATGTTGCATAACGAACATTCTTGAGAGTGCATTAAAGACAGATGGAGAGATATCTGTCCCGTGCATCCCGTCCAGGCAGTTGAGCGCACACACACAAAGCGCCACTTGCGAGCCGACAAGCCACAAACGTTGTGCTGCCTTGCGGTGGGAATTCGACGACCCAACCGCAGCCACCGGAGTAACTTCTTGCGAAAATCATCAAAGGCTTGCCTCGGGCATCTCAGCCGGTCCGACTTCCTGTATCCATCGTCGGTGACAGGGAGTGGATAAAGAAATGGTTGCCTCTGCTTCCCGCTCGTAACCAAACAGAATTTAATAGGTAAGGGCAAGCTGGGTCCGAAGGAACTCGTTTCTAATAAAGTGTCGAACGAAATTATACGCAGTGTTCGGGGATGGCAAAAGTATGGTGGGACTACTTTCCCCCGATGTACCATTAAACTTTGAGTACATTTATTAAGGGCAAGTAAAACACATACAATGTTATAAGGAATTAGATTTAGAGCAAACACTGATGTTAGAACGAAAATTAAACTTTACGTTTCAAAGTGAAACCAATGGTGCTGATTCATAAGAGAATTTAAAAACTTTGGAACGAAGTGTTCTTTTGATTAAACTACTTTCTAGTTAGAAAAAGGGCTCGGATTTTCCAATTTCCGTTTTATTTTCGAAAAGAGAATAAAATTGGTAGATGCAATTTTTCATTGTCAGTTAAAGGGAGGAAATTCGTGCCATCTTCCAAACTGTTAACATAAAGAAAATTTAACATTGTCTCAGTATCAAACTACCGTTCAACATAAAATATGCTTAAAAGACTGGAAAAATCTCCTTTGTAAGAAGTTTAATTGCTCTATCGAATCGAATCGAGTTTGCAGCAAACTTCAAAAGTGTTATTGACTTTTTTCTCTCAGAAAATAAAACCCCACTTCGAGCACCTTCTCTTCGGGTTTTAACTGGGCATCGATAGTGCACCGGTGTAAATGTAATGGCCACCCTTCACAAGGACATTCGCCGGTGGACGATTGGAAAATGTTTCCATCGCGATCGTTGCGCACAACCCGGGCGAAAATGTGTTCGAACGTGGCGAAACGCGGTTGATTTCATTAACATCACCATTACGGCCAAATGGGTTGTGTGGAAATGAACGAAATCGATCCGAGGCATTCGGATTCGACGATGGAAAAGTTAATGGTTTACCATCTTGTGCCGTCTTTTTATTTTTACATCGTCAACACGAATGGTGTTTTTCGGTTTTTACTTTTTCGTTTTCCTTTCAACAGCAAACTTCTGACTGAGCGCACCGACCCTTTACACATTAAAGGAAAAATTCCATGACGATGACCTTCGTTTCTAGGAGTGTTAAAATGTTATTTTCCCATCGACGGAGCGTGTTTCGCCGTGTCTGCCCATTCGATGGTTAGTGCCAGCTGGCTTTCAACACGCCCAATTGAGCGAATTATGACTTATGCCTTTGGTATAAAGCCAAGTTGGTGGGATTTTTAGGAAATGAAAGTTTCATATAACACTTAAATGGATAGAAGAGTAAGCTGTAAAAAACAGAGTAAATGAGCAACTTTTGCCAAGTAATGGACAAACATCCCACGTTCTTCAGCCTCAAGCGTGCCAGCTCTTATTATTGTCGTTTTTTAAGCAAATTATGGCCATGGTTAATCTTGTCTGGCGGTCTGGCAAAAGATTGGCGTAGAGAAGTAAAGCAACTCTAAAGAAAATAAGTAAGTTAATGGCTATTTCGTAAAAAAAAGTCCTAATTGATTGATGGACGATGGCTTAACGTATTTTGTTTTAGCCGAAAAAATGGACAAACTTTTCTCGTTAAATGTACAATGCAACACGACGATTACCTTCCATTCGCCGACTCTGGTAAAGCTTGAGCGTATTTAAGAGAAGCACCCTCAAACGACGCGAAAAATGTTTGTCAAACGGATGTTTAATCCTTACGGCACGGTTGAAAAATCTCTCATCATTATTCAACAAAACTTACCCGGCACGGGGAGAAAAGAGAACCGTTGTGTTACAATTTACTTATCCTAAATGTTAATTATGAAATGCAAAATTCCAAACAACGAACCTCGTGCTGGTGGCATCAAACTTTACGATTAAATTTGGCCCACGTAGAACGGGTCTCGCCGGTTGACATTCAGCTGCCTCGGGGCGTTCACGTTGGGTGTTTCGTGCGAAAATCATAAATTAAATTACATCCACCGAAGCAATTTCCAATGAAGCCGAGTCGAGTGCTAGCAAAGTTCAAACCGTGCTGAACGGCGGGATGTCGATACGAAAAGAAACGGGAAAGGCGGCACTCCGGTAGGGCCTTGCCGAAGATCCCTGATCGCTGCGCGTTTCCCTGAAGCCCCCGAAGTTTGTCGAGCGCTAGTGGAATAATCGATTTAAAACTTTGCCAACCACACCGTGAATCCGTGGCACAGTAGTGTTTGTGAACGCGCAGAAAGCGGGTGCTGTTTTTTAAACAAAGACACAACAACTCCCAAGACGATCGTCCGAGCCGCCTGCTCTGTTGTGACAACAAAGGACAACATCTTGTGAAAACTACTCGTAAGAAGGACAGCGTGACAATCAAATGTACACAGTGGTCTTTTTTTGTGCTGCTCGTTGGAACGTAATACCCATTTCGTGCGGCGGGCTGGTGTTTCTTAATTAAATCACTCTCACATCGCATGATTGCTTCCGGCGGGAAAACGGCACGGTTGCTCTCGACACAGTTTGGTCTCCTGGCGATACTTTTGCTCGGACACGGTAGAAAGTGTCGCACTTCCGGGGCAACCTTTCACGAAACTCTCGCCTTTTCATGTGCATCGTGTTATGATCAACCTGGAACGCGCTTTTTTTTCGTTTATCTTTTAACACATTCCATTTTTCTAATAACCATCGATGGAAAGAAACAAAAAGTAAGAGGAAAATACTTTTCCTTGCGAAAAAATACCATCGGCACCA
This sequence comes from Anopheles coustani, assembly GCF_943734705.1. Taxonomy (NCBI): domain Eukaryota; kingdom Metazoa; phylum Arthropoda; class Insecta; order Diptera; family Culicidae; genus Anopheles; species Anopheles coustani. The sequence goes on along the minus strand of NC_071288.1, from coordinate 9,457,693 downwards.
AACACGCCCAATTTGAAGCGAGCTTCTAAAGGTGTAAGACAGGCAGAAAACTTTCGCCCAAGTTGACCTAAATCGTTCGGTTCGGTTCGAGTAACGAGGGAAAATTAGAAACTGGAGAGTCTGGAAAAATTAATAAAATAATGTACAGAACACCTCGACATGAAGATTACGGTCGGTGTCCTTCAGGGAACGAGGAGACCCCTCGGTGCTGCCACTTCACGCTGGGAACCATCATGAAGTTGGAAAGTACTGTAACAAAAATTACATTCCTTTGCTTCGCTATTGGAAAAACGGCGGCGGTAGCAACGCGAGCTTCCGGGGAAGGGAAAATGGAAATTTTAATAAAAATTCTCGTAATTAAAACAGATACGAACGTGCCGATCCGGCACTCCAGGGCATGCATCTAGCCGTTACCAATTAGTTGGGGCCGCGCGCTGTAACGGCCATCAAAATCATCAACCCGTTTGCTTTCCGGCTTTCCATGCCAGCTCGCCAGCCACCCCCTTCCCTTTCGACCCGCCCGACTTCAACCGGTGTCAAGTGCAAATAAATCAACGTAAATGCAAACACCTTAACACTACAGGCGCTCGATGCGGCGGTTCGCGGACGAAAGAATGGCTGCGCCCGCCGAACCAGCGCAACACCGTGGGGCGACTTAAGTTTAATGACTTTCAAATGAAACTTCTCGGCTACTCGGTTGGTTGCACAGTGTTGCAGGGTTTGCTTCTATGTTCTCTTGCCATCCCTTCGTCGGAACGGAACCAAACAGCGAACGGAAAGACGCAGACGGTCGTCGGTGCATAATGAGCGAGTAGAGTTAAATTAGTTTCAAATACGTACACGGTGGTGCATGGTAAAGTTTACGGTCGAACATCATAAGCCAGAGCAGGGTGGGAGAGGGGGGAGGTAAGCAGTTCATAAGAAGTTGGTGTTAAATAAAGCACCCCAAGAGATTAAACCACCCGATGCAAACGCAATCTACAGAAGGTGAACGTCAAAATAACACTGTTTTCGAAATTGTTTGCAAGCTGAAGTGGGAGGTGGGAAAAGGATGAGGTTTCTTTATTTTACTGCAAAAACTACACCTTGTGTTGACAGTAAGATAAATGTCGGAGAAAAGGATTCCTTAAAAATGATAGCAAGAACATCCATCCCGAGTATTTTTCATTTGTTGGAAAAGTCTTCACTTTTCGAACATTTTTAAGTTACACAAAATTGAAAGTACCTAATTTGCCAAGATAATTACGCACCATAAGGTTTTCTTTTCGACGAATTTTCCTTTTCAACCCGCCACCAGGGGTGGGTGTTAAAAACCCAACATAAAACGCAGCACGATGGAGTTCATTAACTGCCGTCGTAAAAGTATCCGTTGGCAGGGAGTTTATTTGTACTCCTCTTTTGTCGTTTTACTCGTAAATTATTTAACGATGATATCTGTTCAGCCTAATGGCGGTCGGTAAGACACCGGGGAGGTTGTTCAACATCGGCAGCGTAGCGTCCATATTGGAATTAAATTTTCAAACGACACGCTTTGGGAAGATGTAGCTAATGAAAAATCTTGTTCTTTGGAGGTTACGGCTTTGGAATGACATTTGCAAAACGCACGACTTGTTTTCGTTATCGGGGAGTATCGATACATTTTATGAAAGTCCTTGACATATTCTATACAGAAAAACCTGTCATTGGTTTGAACAGGATTCGATCAATATTGATGCCCGAAAGACTCGCCCCGTTTTCCAAAGCTGACCCTTTTCGAGCCACCTGTTTAACGCTTTCATTTTCCACGCCCCGTTTATCAAGAAGGCGTTTTTAATTGATATTGTAAATTCCACATTCACGGGAACTGTTACAAACAATTTTCGCTATCCTCCCAACGACTGTGTTAACTGGTTGGCATACAAACGAAAGCTCGAGCAAATTATCCGACCCGTCCGGAAACAAGGAAAACCGAGCAACCGTCGTTGGCTTTTCCCATGACAACGCGAATGCAACTTGGACGGGTATTGAGTAACGAGCTGCCAACATCGCTGCTTGCGTGTGGATTTCACGTCAGATCAGACACTGGAAATTGTCATAGCACACACGAACATAGTGCACTCGGCTCGGATGTTGGAATATTTTGGAAAATTTGCCAATCATTCTCTTCCTGAACGATGTAATACGATAGTGAAGTAGCAACACGAGTAAGATAATTTAAAATGCGTGAATAACACACTGACCAGCTTCCTGGAAACACGTATTGACGTAAACTAATCCATTTCATCCTCCAAAAACCAGGTAACCGTTGGCAGCCCACGCTGGAATCCCGTTGTATCATAAATTTATCCTCAAAGTTCTCATGTGGCGAAAGAGAGTGAAAACCAGTATTACCACCTTTACTCGTCCGAAACACTCCAAACTACCGCTACGCTACAATCGGAAAAGTCATCAAATATGAAACTCAGGTAGGAAAAGGATTAGAACGGAGTAGAGTGCATCCCGTCCGTCGTTATTCCCTCTGGTAGCTGCGGTCTGCGGCAAAGGCTTGCAGATTGCAACAACGGGAATGGTAAAACACACCAATCGAGAACCGTTTTCCCGTTCCTTTTCCACTCGTCCGTTTCAAGTGCCATAAACGTTCCCTTAGGACCCGTTCCGTTAATTCGGGTAGTCCTTCCCGGGACCGGGATTCATCGTGCCGGCATTTCCAAGCGAACCCTTTTTCTGCTTTTCGTTTTTTTTTTAATGCGCCACTCGTCTGCCCTTGCCCGTAGAAGCTGCTAGATTGTAGCAGGCATCGTTTTCCAGCAACCCGGGTTTTGCGGCCGGCTGGAATGTTGGTCCTTCTCGATTTCATTCGTGAACCTTGCGTTGCGGTGTGTGCTGAATCCATTCGCTCGTTCGTGTCCGGAGCCTTGGAAAACGTGTCTGTTTCAGTGTATGTGTGTGTGTGTGTGTCCGATAGAAGTGACAGTACACAAGGCAGGAGGCAAAAGTCAAAGGGCGTCCAGCATGGACCGGCCGGTCTTTCGGTCCTTTGGTGCTTCGACTCGGTTCACCCAACAGTTTGCCAGCTGGCACCGATGGGTTTCCGAACCCCCTTTTTACCTCCCATTTGCTCCTCGTTTGTAAACGAGTGCGTAGGTATGTGTATGCGTGTGTGTGGAAAAAACCTTCCCCAGCATATCCCACCGGATGCTTCCAAGACATACAGGGTTGGCATATCATTTTGTCCGCCATTTACTTCGGACCCTCATTTCTCTCGCTTTCCATTTGTTTGTAGTAAGTTTTCCGACGAGTCAAATAAAAACCCGAGAAAGAAGGAAAGCCCATCCCGGTGCCGAAGCGGATCCGAAAGCGGCTTTCTGTCCCGGGTGGCTCCCGGGTGTCGCCGGACGTTCCGACGGGTTGCACTTAGAACGTTGAATGGAAACATATTTCTGCCGTGATGGGAAACGAACGGAAAAGCGGTGCGAAAACTATTTCACCAACCCGGGCGCCTTGGGATCGGTGTTAGTTGATTTTCTATCTTGGGTTTTTTTTTGTTTCGCCTCATCTTTCCTCGTTGGGTTATCTTTTGACCCGATCATTATGTGGTTTTTCTGCATGGAAACCCAGCACCCTGCCGATATGCTGATGAACCTCACTCACGGATGTATGGTTACCGCAGGAATGAGTACCACTAAATTTCCCGATTACTATCCCAACATTTTTTGCGGAAAAGAAAAATAGGTCAAGACACATGTTTCGTAGGAGCGAGCTTATGAAAAAACACGACCTGTCGGATTGCTCGGGTTGGCATCACAATATCCGAAACCAAGAACTTTTCGGCTCATCATCATCAACTCAATGTAATTACCCTAACAACACTGCGATTATTTGGCACAGCTCAATTTTCCCGCGATGGAAAACAAGCATATGCAGCTTCATCAAATGGTTCATGGAATTGGAAGTATAAGTTTTGTTCGGAAAATGGCAAAACATACATTGGAAAATTGTAGGCAATGATTAATTATCATGTTCATTCCTGGTAATACCGCTTCACACGACAGTATTGAGTGTGAAACTTGACAGAATTAACATTTGATTGTGGATACCGAATAGGGTGCTTTTGTAATTCTACCAACACCCTTGGCCCAAAGGCATTACAGATAATCTCAGTGATGAAATCATATTGATAAACGAACAAGAATGCATCACTCACCCTCGTCAGCGAGCTCTTCTTCTCCTGGCCCGCAGTAACACCCTCCGGCAGCTCGTCCCCGTCGGAATCGAGCGGAGGTCTCGGAAGAGGCCGCTTGTCGGACAAGGACGCGGGCAGCTTGTACTGGAACACCTCGTTCTCCTCGATCCCGTAGAGCGTCGGCGGTGGTCGGGTTCCGTTCGCCGCGGAAGCAACGGCTCGGGACCGGGCCGAAACCGCACTCGGAACATCCGGAACCGTGGCCTCCGTAGCCGGCGGCTTTCCTCCCGCGGGGAAGTTTTCGTAAATATTTCTCTGCTCACTCTGCGACTGCGACTGATGCTGGTGGTTGTTGTGATGGTTGTGTGGGTAGTGGTAGGGCGGTGGTGGAGGCGGCGGGAACCACTGAGGCACCAGCTGCTGCGGGTTCCGCCGGCGGCAGTAGGGCGAGAAGCGTTCGGCCGCCCGGCGAGCAAAGTCGACGAGCGATTGTTGATCCTGCCCGCCCGAACCGAACAGTCCGCCAAGGAGCGCTGGCGATGCGTCCTCCAGGGCGAGCCCGAGCGAATCGTCCGGCGCGATGGCCTTCCGCGTGCCGGCTTGCTGGAGGTCGGTGTTGGAGTGGAGGCCACGGGTGGCGTGTGGTCCACGCGAACCAATGCCGAGCTGCATTCGACTCCCGTAATTAACGCTCGACGATGAGGCTGACTTGGTGACCGCGTGACCCACTTGCCGCGACCGACCGTCCTGATCCCAGCAGTGCTCGCCTCCACCGTCGACCGGAAGCCGTCGGGGCCGCGGGATGGGCGAGGAGAACTTCGGCCCGGTCGCACCAACGAACCTCTCCGAATGTCTCTGCTCGCTGGCTTCCGATCCGATCGCCATTCCGCTCCCAGAAACGTCCGGGTTGGACGCTCGCGGGGCAGGTGACGGCGGGAAGCGGGTGGCCATTCGGCGTGTGGCTTCGCTCTGCTGCTGCACGCGCCCCCCGATGGCTCGCCGGCGCTCGAACGGACTGGACGGTTTCTTGGTCGGCGCCGTTTTGATGTAGTACCAATCACTCAGCTTTCGCTGCTTAATCAAATCGTCATCTTCCTCCAGCGTCTCGTGCACCTCGGGTGCGGTCTGTTCGGGTGCGTGTCGAAGCTGCACACTGTTCCCATTGAAGATGGATCGTTGCTTCTCGTCCACTGGATGGGAGGAATGCGCCGGGTCGCCCCCGAGACATTCCCCGAGCGTCGGAGGGTCGGTGGTGGAGTTGTTGAGGAAGTTACGCTGCGCGTGAACCGAATCCGAAATTTTGAGCGTTTCCAGGGCGTAGCTGAACTTTTCCAGCGACTCGTAGCTGGACACGTCGATCCCGGACAGCTGACCTCGGTCGCCGGAATCTGGAAGCAAAACGCGGACGTACGAAATTGGTTTTACAATCAACGTTTACAACATTTGCTTAGGAAAGTTCTTAGTGGAAAGTATGATTTTAACTCGCTTTTCTGGGAAATTAACATAATTCAATCAACAATTCAGCTACCATTTTGAATTTCACTCTCTGCCGTGGACACAAAGTAGCATAAATACAGCTTCTAACCGAATTAAAAGGAACTAAACAGCTTAAATATGATTTTTGTGAAAAATAACACTCTTCTCTTCTGTATGTGTAAACAAAGTAAATTTCGAATTGCCCATTGTATTTTTCAACTTTTAACTGAACAAGCATTGAATTTGGCAATCAAATGAAACTCCAAGCGGTAATAACGATCGTTAAACAGCGCCCGTCCCTCGGTCCGGAAACCAACGAGTGCAGGTTTGCACAACAAACTCAAGCACCGACATCAAAATGGCCCTTGTTCAAAATGGTCAAAATTCATGCGAACAACAGAAAACCACCAATCCGTAGCCGGGGGGAAAAATAACCGAGCGCTAGCGCTGACGCACTTCAGCGAAACGCCGGCTGTCGTAAATAATCACTTACCCAAATATGATTTCGATTTCGGCGACGGCGGACAGGAGAACGTGCCCGTGCTGACGCAGTCCAGCAGCCCGTCCAGGCTCATCGCGTCGGTCGAGGTGCTCAGGCTGGTGGACGCGCCGAAGGGGTGCGCCGGGAGTGGCTGTTGGTGCAGAAATGGCTGCCCGTCTGCGCCAAGTGCCAAGTGTGGAAAATCGACGCCTTGCTGGTCCCCAGCGGACCCGGTGCCGGTCGCTGCAGGATTGCTGCCGCCTCCCAGCAGCATCAGGCCGCCCCGTGCGGCCGCCGATGATTGATTCAGGAGTTGCTGCAATCGAAATGGCACATAAATCTGCTTTTAATATTTATGGAAACATATTTTTTAATCACCCCAACACCCCCCGGGTTCGGAAAAGCCTCCGGTTCGAGCCGCCGGGACAATGGAGCACCGGCGTGGGAACGTTACCGTGACCGATGCTGTTTGCTTTACGATGCATTTGATCGATGCGTTTGCTCGGCTTGTGGAGCCTTTTTGGGGTGCTTCAAATGGACGCGTAAAGGCAAACAAAAACTCGTTATGCAGCACGAGATGCGTTGTTGTGCTTTCGATTGGAATTCGACCCGAAGAGAAACCTACCAGCTTCGCGTTTGATGAGAAACGTTTAGATGAAAATGTAATTATTTCGCAGCCAAAACTGTTGCACATCAAGCACGGGGCGTTTGTTTCGTGTGGCATAAATCGTTTCATAGGTTTTCGATAACAGACCACACGTCCAACTTACGTCGGTTTTAATGCAACATATTGCAGGTACTTTCCTGCGAGCAAATAAATAAAACACACATTGGCTGATGAAGCTTTTAACATTTCATAAACGGTTGAGCGCTTGCATTCGGAAGATTGCTTTTCCTGCCTGCAGCCTCCGGATTCCGTCCTCGGTTCGGTAAAAATAGAATCAATCTGCACGGTACGATGCGTACCATAATTGATAGTTAATAATGCAGCCAGCAAGGTAGCATTGTAGTGAATATAAATAAATTAAACCAATTTTAACCATCTGCCGAGGCTCTGGAATCCTCTCTCAACGAAAGATAGCCAAGGTTTTCCCGAATGCAATGTGATTCTAACTAACAGCAAGACAAAAATCTGATATGATAAGAGGTAAAAGACTGAGTGAAAAATGTTTATAAGTGTTTGATTTCACACAACTGGATGGAAAAGTCTGCTTTTCACAATAGCTGCCATTGATAACTATCTGCCCGTCCGCTCGAGAAAGTCGTAAACACCCAAAATGAAAAGCGAAGGACGGGAAATGGAAATGTATCGCTTTCGTGATAGCATTCTGACGCGCGCCTGAATGTAGGCCACACGGAATCTGTGCCGTTTCGGAGGAGTTCTGCGCTTTCCCGTACCTGGAATGGAGCGGCTTCCGAGTCGTAGCTTTCGTCGCTGCTCGAGTAGCTCGACGACGAGTAGCAGTGGCTCCGGTCGTACCAGGCTCGCGGTTGCTGGCCAGCCCGTGTTTGCCCACCGCCGCCTTCGTGGTGGCCGCCGGTCGCGATGGATGACTCCGAGCCGTGGCTGTGCGCGGTCGCGTTCGCCAGCGGCTGGTCTGGGCTGGTGCAGCGTCTATGCGGTAGGCGCGACCGGCGGACGGGAATTCTAGAGCGAAACGATGCGGATTTCCTCAGCGAAGACATTTTTCATTTCGTTCGCTGCGTTCCATCGATGCGGAGCTGACGCCGGGAAGGCAAAGAGCGGGTGGGAGAGGGTGCTCTGGGGTGCGGCCACTGTGTCCTTGGTGTGTTCGTTCCTCCGGTGGTTTTTCCGATCGCAACCTGCGCACACAATGCTGGAGCCGCCCGTTGCTCCGGTGATAAAGAGCCCACTCGATTATTTTCCACCTTTTTCACGCAACATTTCCAGCGTTCGCTCGAAGTGTCCCGGGGGCGTCCGGGACTTTACCCACGGTGTTGCTGCGTCGAAGAAACCGTGCTGTCGATGAGAGAGAGAGGGAGAGGAAAAATGGATAGAAAAATAAGTTCAGATAAAGTTCAATCCCAATGGAAATGGTGCGGGGGCACGACATGGGCCGAGTCCGCGGAAAACCGAGATAAACATTTTAATCGAATCGCAACGAAAAACAAATCATAATTGAATTGTGTGGCTTTTCCACGCCCGCTCGTGGGACGGGTGAGGAGAGTGAAGCAATGAGGTGGAGGATCCGCCAACATGGTGCGGGACAAAGTTCATCAAACTTGGCCGAATGGCACTGGCATGCGAGTGGCATCGCGTGGAAAACTGTGCTGGCGTTCCGTACGTGCTAGAATGTGCGGTGATGAATATTGATATGTGCGGCGCAGGATCAGCTGCGTCATCATTTACTTATTGGAATGTTTAGCGCGGAAAAGCTTGCGAGCACTGGCGGTTTTGGGAGCGCGAACTCAGCATGAAACCGTGTTCCGGGCACATATTCCTTAAAGAATGTGAAACTGCTGGAGAAGATTGTTTGAATTGAAATAATCACCTTACATTGTCAATAAGCGTTTCATCATTTCCATTTCAATGCCCCAAATTCGACTGGTAATTTAAATAACGAACTCAAGTTTTGTTAAACTATAATTTGGAAAATAATGTTGCCTTCAATATAAACCATATTTCCTACAATATTTTGATATATTTTATGTCATGAAACTAAACGGTAATCAATTCAATATGGCACGATCGGAATAAAATTCCAATCACCTACATTTCCACTCGAGAATATGCTCATCAGACCGTGGCTCGAACCATCAGTTGTGGTGGTATTTAACGTGTTTTTAAAACCTCTTTCCTGCGGTGCAATGGATGGTAAACCATTGTGGTTCATTATTGTACCATCCTAAATGTACAAATCGGTTAGGATCTCCCCTAACCACCCCACGCTGGGCGTCGAACTTGTCGATTTGAATGCCGATTTACTGTTGTGAAAATATGTAATTAGAAAATGATTTTGTTGGAATGACGTTTCTCATTCATATTTTACGCAAGAACTTCAAAAGCATTGACAATATTTTACATAACTGAAAAGCTTGTAGAAAAAATAGTTCCTAGTTAATGGATTGACGATCGACATAATTCATACTGAAAAATAAATTGATCAGCTGTTTAACAGGGTTGATTGTTCGGCTTGTTGTAAGATTTTAAACGTAATCAATTTATTTTTCCAATTCTGGTAAGTGCATTGATCTTTTTTCTAAATTCAGTTCTTTTATTGTTGCACTGAACGTTTTTCAATTAACAACGGTGTTCAGTAAATTAAGCATAATCCAATCGAGGGCGAGCAACTCGTTACTGACTTGTTTGCCTTAAACCAACTGCATCTAATTATTGGGAGCTTGAATAAACACGTCCCGGAAAACTCGAGTAGCATGCAACCGAACCGAGTGACAGTCCTAAGCATCTAACGCAACGCGTGTTGTCTCTAATAAGCAGTCAACAACATTGTGTCCGCTAGCAAAAAGAGAGACGGTGCGAGATTTCCAACCATCTAACCGGGGATAAGGGATCAATTTGTGCAAAGTTTCGCAATCAATCACTGTAATTAAAACGAAACAATCCGGGACAAAACATTTTAATCTTTCTTCTTCCCCCCTTGGCGCGCCCGATTGTCGCCTTTCCTCTCGTCAGGAACTCTGTTCAGAGTTGGGTGTTTCGGGTTAAAGTTTCGGGCGCGCCCTGGACGCCTTTTCGGGATGATCTTTGCTTCCACTCGTGATACCCGAGTGTCATCTAGCTGATGATAATCAATTAGCTTCCGGTGATGCGTGTGGAGCGTACCGTCGTGTTCGGTGTTCCGTCGTCCAACGGCCGTTCGAGTGGAAATGGAATAAAATCGACACTAGGCACTAAAGGGAAAGTTTCTTCTCAAGGATTTGCGTTAGTTGTCCACAAGCTGCCTTTGCTCGCTGGGCTTAAAGCACGCGGTTGTACTTCGCCTTTCCGGACCCACTCGACACGGTTGCCCGAACTTTTCCTAATTGCTGTCCCGAGAGCGACGGAACGCCAAAGCGACGTCCTTCAGCTTGACTGTTTGCGAGAGATCGTGCGTTGAGATTTATTGCCTATAATTTGTGTGGCGGCCGCACGGAAGGACCGAAACCGAAACGAAGAAACGTTCATTTATTTGCTTCGTTTCGGTGGCCGTTTGTTGTTTTACGCAAAGGACAACGCTGGCTGTTAGCGGACACGCAGTCACTTTGGTAGAAAGACTGCGGGTGAAAGTGGAGAACAGTGTGCCTGGGACAGTTAATTTTTCATATTTCCTAAAGGAAATTAATTAACTTCAAAGCACGTCCATAATGTTCCGATGGAGGCGCATGGTGCTTCATGAACACTCTATCGATAAACAACTTTATTATATACATATTTTGATGATTTGTTAAAATAATCTAACTATTCTGGGACTTATGAATAATTATCAATAGCATAATCTTCCTTAAGTTGATGCTGCAATAAGTAAGGAAAATAATGATTTTCTAGTCATATTCCGTCGAAAAGAAGGTTAAACACAAAAGCTTTTCCCTACGGACAACTGTTTTCCGTTTATTGGCTTCCAGATAGGGACTAATTACCAACCTCCTGCTTGCGACCCCATGAAGAGCTTCATAATTGTAAATTATCTCCTTCGCACACTCAACGATTCCCTTTCAACGAGCTTTGACTTACCGAAAAGCGGGCTGAACGATGTCATTTCCCTCTTTCAACGGTGTCCGACTTTGAGGTGACTAATGAATTTCATTCAATGACTCAAAAATCTGTTCGATTACGATTTCTCTCTCGATCCACATTGATTTTCCGTCTGCCAATTCGATGGGCTTGGCCTTTTTTTGTGCTTTCTACTTCATTCCCACTTTCCCCGTTCGGCGAATTATAACTGCATCCCTCTAAAGGCAACCACTTGAAGCCATTGCGAGACACTCGCGGCAACAGGCAGCCCGACCGCTCTTTCGGTGACGGGAACGCACCCTCACCGAATGGCAATTTGATCCTTCTCTTAAAACCAATTTTCCTACCCAATGAATATGAATAAATCATTTCCTGTTCGCTTTGCGCCGTCCGGAACGGAATGGGCTGCCCGCCCGTAAGCGATGGATTTCCACAATCCACATCGTTAGGATTTTTCCTCATCAGTTCGTTTTTTTATCCTACCCGTACGGGTTTTTATTTGTCGGTTTCGATTCATTCCCGTCTGTTACTGAAAAAGCTGCTCGGGTGCTATGTGTTGCCTGCCTGCTGAGTGGTTTTGAACAGTGAACGAGTCCTTTTCCTCGTCGCCTGAACGGTATCGAGACACTACTGCACACATGCACCATTCACAGTCTGGGTCAGTTTTTCTCACCATTTCGTATCCGGTTTTGGTTTTTCTTTTTCTTATCACCTCATCATCATCATCGCATCGGTTCCTTCCGGTGGATGCGGTTCAGTCTTCACTACGGATAGGTGCATCGCTTCTGCCGCATTCCGGTTCATTATAATTTATGTAAGCTTCCGTTGTGGTCTTCCACCGACCAAAGACATCGTAAAATGCAAAACGACTTTTATTAGATTACAGTTTATGTTGAATTGAGTGTGCATATAAATTACTGCCCGTTGCTGGGTGGAGACGAGTGAAAAAGAACAAGAAGAGAACAATTCCCTCCCCTTTAGGATCCTCGTTCACTTCACACTCGTGTTCGACGTTTGATTCTCGATCATTACCATTTCCACCACTATTCCAACGCGGGGTTCGTGTGGCTTTTTGCTTCACTTCTCTCATCGTGCAGAAGAGAACCACTTTTTTCGCACCATTGAGAAATAAATTCAATCCACCTCCTTCGTAACTTCATTATGCTTCGAATTCAATTGTGATGGATGAAAAAAAAGGAAAAACAGCAGGAAAGCAGCAAGCACATGGGACAAACCACTACCTGGCGTTAGTTTTCCGAGTAGAGGGAAGTTAGATTTGACGAGCTTTAATTTAATAGGTCTAGCTCGTTGAAGTAAAGGTTTTATTTTCATGAAAACTTGAATAACATATTTCATAGAAACATTTGATAAAGATGAGAAAAGGTTTCACTCAACATACCATTGTGTTGTTTTAGTTTTAAAAAGATACCATTAAAAAGATACATAACCAGGAGATTGTACGGCTCGAATAAAAACTTCGATTCCTTTCAGATTTAAAATAGATACATACGAGTCAAAGTTGGTCCGGTATTAAATGGATCAAACATGTGAGTAAAGGATCGTTTCAAATTAAAATGTTACCCAACTTTGCAAGTTATATTGCCAATTATTCCTCATTGCTCGGCGAACGTTTCCATCTGCGTCAGAACGCCCGTCGTTTCTCGGAACCTGGAGGTGAGCTCCGGGTGCATAATCGCTCGAGCATAACACTTTAGCCGTGCTAAACTCGTCGCTGCAGCCGTATTGCATCCACAGGCGCAATGCGTGCAGGAGCAACTTTGGAAAGTTCTCTTTGTCGCAAATGCATCCTCCCACGACCTTTCGGCACGAGCTAATGGCACGAACGCGGTGCTCCTCGGGACAACAAACTAATCGCTTCGCTCTAAATTGTCAAGCCAATGGTTGCACACACACACACGAGCACACAGGCATGCACATGGCAGAGAAGACCCTCCCGTGTGGAGTGGAGGGGGAAAACGAGTGAGAGAATGGAGAAAGCTAATATTGCCTGCAGCCGTAAGACGTAAAGTCAGCTAATTTCTCTCAACCATCCTGCAACCGAAAGCTACGACCATTCGACGTGATGGAACGAAATGGGACGGGACACGGGGGCCGATCCGAACCGGCAGCCATTGTCCCGGGTCTGGCGCGGGCCTGCGGGAAAATCAATTAGCATCGTTATTTATGTAGGAAATCATTTCTCATTAGGCTGCGTGTGCCTTATCATCACTCCATTGAGCGAGCGAGTGCTGCACTAATGAATTTATGATGAATCAGCAGCACTGTGTTGCGTCCCGTTACGCTCCCGGGGCAGTACCGGGACGAAGCTGCCCACGTTAAGAGCGGGACAGTTTTCCGTGCCGTCGGATTCTCGTGTAATGGAGCCACAGAATATCTAATCCTATAAGGTTTTCGATTTCCGTTTCATCACTACCGTAAGGAATTTCGCAAATGACCATCACCATGGCCCTTGTGTATGCGCACCACTTCAAGTTGAGAAGAAAATCTTTTTTTTTCCTATTTGAAACCTCTCTTTTGGAAGATTTTTCCTTTTTTTATGTATCCCGTTCTTTTATTTTAACAATAAAAAACCCGCACTGAAATAATCTAGTCAAACATATTGGAAATAAAAAACATATATAATGAGAGCAGCACTCGATAATTGGTAACAAATTTAATTAAAATGAGAAAACAAAGCAAGCTACAGAGAAAACTGCTTGCTGCTGGACGTTTTCAACAGTACCGTTTCCATGCCAACCGGCAGGAAAAATGGCTCGCTTAAAACAAAAACTAAAAAAGGTAATTTCAATCAACTAAAAAGCACGATCCCTTGCGTCACATCCGCCACAGACCATCCGGAGAACGTGACCCATGCTGCCCACGACCCTTCGCAAAGCTTCGAAACGAAATCGAGAAAGTTTTCCACCTCGCCGGATAAAAACCGGTGCCCGTGAAAGACCCGAACCCGAATCAAATCGTCCCTCTTTGCACTTTACGATAATCGTTCGCCATATGTTACGATTATCTGGGCGGAATTCGGTGAGGAACCCCACGGAACCCGAAGATCGGCCCTCCTTTTTTCCCGCGCCGATGATAATACGGAAATTTTCCGGCTTTTTTCCGGTGGGGTACACGAAAAAAAAAACAGTAGGTTTTGTTTCTTGCCGACGCCATTGAGACATCGTTTAGTTTCATCACCTCGCCGACCGGTGAATCGCGAGTTCGTTCGAAAGTCACAAGGGGGTCGATTTTTCTTTTCTACTGCATTCCCTTTTTCGTGGCCAGCAACACTATTTGCAATATAGTCGAAAAGTCGAGGTTATGAACAGTAAAATGATTTCCCTTGTTTGATTGAAATCCTGGTCATATTCCGGTGTACAATTTGTGTGTCATTCATGTTATTTATTAGTTCGTTGTCGTTGAATTGTTTTTCTTGTGAGGAAACCCTGCGACGAATTTTTCCACACACCGCGCGCATTAGCGGTCAGTTTTTCGCAGCGATCGCCTCGAAATCGGATCAGTATCGGTTTTGGGGCTACCGGTTATGAGAGCGCAAAAAGGAAAAGCCCCTTATACCAATACGCAGGAGGACGGTAGGGCGTGAAGGGTGAGGGGTTTATGACCGACCGCAACAAAACGGTGGCCACTTTGTAGTTTTATTGTCTTGCCCGAAGCAACTTATTCGTTCTTCCGTTTCGCTTTTGGTGCACCTCCAAAGGATGGAAACAAAGAAACAATCTGCTTCCGATAACGAAACATGAAGGGGAGGGTGACACACACACAGACAAACACACCCATGTAAAACCGTTTATGTGGCGGACGTTGGTGGTGGCCTTAGTGGTTTCATTACTTCCCGCCGCAGCCTTCGCGCCTTGGGGGAGCCGAGCCGATTCTTTCGAATCAATTCGATGCTTAAACTCCACAGGCACGTCTCGACAATTTCGATTCACAACCGTTACGATGCTGGGTGGGTTTGATGGAAAAGTGGGGAGAGAGAGAGAGGGAAGGAATGGAAGGAGCCATCCCTCCGGGTGGATCGACTGGGAGTAGTGTACCTTATTTATAGTGGCCGGTTAGATTGAAACTCCAGACCGAGTGCTTCTTTCCGTGGTGCGGAAAATGACCACCGGCCTTTTTCCGTTTTTGGTGTAGAAATAATTTACTTGACCGACGGATCCTTTGTGCGCACCCTCCTGGACGGAGGAACGATCGTACCAAAACCCGGCGGCCATTACTTGAGCATTACTGCGGTGGGGCATCTATGGGGTGGAATAGTTTTCGTGAATAAATTTCCACCCCACATCTCGCCCCGATCGACTTGATTGTCCTTGGCGTAGCGATGATTTTCGTACCATCCCCTTCCCGTTGGTCTGTTTTTAACGATTCAAGAATGGTCCGACTCGTCCTTCGGGCCAACATATTACCTCCTTCCCGATGGCTTCGTCTCCAATCGCACCATCGGAAGAACATGCGTATACCAAAGAACAAGTCTTCCTTTGTCCAAAAACGGAAAAGTCCCTTCGGCCATGTGTGTGGATGTATTTTGATATATGGTTATTGGTACCTTTGCTCCTCGTTTTGGGGCAGGGCAAACGATTTTCCGACACAACATAAATTGCGCGCCAAAGGCCCGGTACATACGCATTTGATTCCAGCGGGAAGAAAATAACACCGACTATCAGGTACCAACGTCCATTTTCCACACTAATGTGTTATCATAAATTTGTCGATACCTCATTGCCTGCAGCGTGTGATTCGTTTTGGTACAGGGCGTTTTTGTTCGTATAACACAAAACTTTGCCTTTTCATCGTTTGGAAGTAACCGGGAAGTTGTTTTAAACAATAGAATCTATCACCCATCGCTAACTTCCAAACGCCTTTTAAACCAAGATCAATGGGAAAGAGGTCGGAGCATACCATGTAACGAGCCAAAAACTGTGGGACAGTTGGTTGAAATTTTGTTTACCTCTTACGAGCGGCCAGGGCACAATTGCAAATTTGGTATGTTTCATCATCAATTGAGGCGTTCAGAATATTTATTGGAGCGTCCTGAGCGTGAGGAAGACCATCACACTTAATTTCACCAATCATGGCGACCAACAGGATCCATATCCCGTGATTTCACACAGAAGAACAGATTCTATCCGCGAAACCATCGGTACTCAGACCCAACATTGCCAATTACCTATTTCGTTTAAGAGATTTTAGCGAAGATCTCCCACATACTGCAAGTATGTTTGTAAACACTTTTTCAACCAACTGTCACAACAATGGCGTAGTAGAAAATAGCTTTGACCCGACCTCTCTTTTTACTGATCTTAGTGGTACGCTCTAAATGGTTTCAAAACGAACTGGTTGGCGTTAAAAAAGCGTTTGACAGTCGGCGATATGTTAAAGTTTATGTTGGTACTTTCAAGTGGTTTTAAATCAGAAAAGAAAGAATGTAAAGTAATGGTTAAAGGTATATTTTGCCAACAGTGCCATCACACGACACACATCACACATGTTAAAAACAAGAAAGGACAACATTTTGTTGGATATCGCTGTTCGATACGATATAATAGCAAAACGCGCACGAAACTATTAATCTTTTTGAAGATGGGAAAATATTTTGAAACAATGGTTGTATTTTGACACAAAAAGTGTATCAATAAGAAAGCTGTATTCATACATACATATATAGTTTGTTTGCCATTACCATATGGAGAAACAAAAGGTAACAATGTGCTCGCGAGGTGATTTTTCGTCTCCAAGAAAGCTCCAACACGATTAGGTGAAAATGAGATGCAATAAAACTAAGCACGTCGGCGAATGCAAACACTCGCTCAAGGCTGTATGAAGCGGAAATGGATGCCGTAAAGGATCACTTTCCAACGACACACTTACCACCCGCCATTCACTAACGCTGGTATGAGTGTGTGTGAGTGAGAAAGATAGAACACGGCCAAAAGTGTTAATTACCCGCCATACATTAACGATCGTCTTCACCGTGCGTTCCGCCGGTTTCGGCTCCATTTCTTTGTTCCTTCGTCCCTTTCCTCCTGCCACACCAGCTGTTAACGCCGTGCGATAAATTCATTAGCCAACGCCAACTAGTGCCGGGATCACCTTTGTGCTGATATGCAACGATGCTCCACCACCACCACCACCACGGGGGCCGGTTTTCGTCTGCATTAATAATGAGGCTAATTGATTTTCTTGCGTACACTTGGTCAAAGGAGGCGCCCGGTACCTGACGCGTTGGATCCTGTATTTATCCCCCCCCCCTCCCCTCACCCCCCCCCCCCCCACCCAACCGAGTTCCCACGTTGGCACGTTATTGCCTTCTCATTCCGTGGCACGCGCACGGTAGGTGAATATGCTCAGGTGGTGGTGAATAATTTACTCAGTGAAATTAGCTCCTCGTACGCGAAACTGCCCGCTTCACCCGATCGGGGTTCGCTGATCGCCGTTTACGGGACTAAATGTGTGTGTATGTTTGTATCTGAGAGGGGTTTCGTTATTCCTGCTCCTAATTAACCCCACGGTCAGCACTATTTGGGCTAGGTAAAATGCCCTCCATCAACACCTAACAGAGCATTAGATATTAGAAGCGAGAAAAGAGGCAATTATAGGATGAAACAAATGAAATACTGATACAAAATACTTACAATCAACATTTGATTTTTGGAAACATTCATTCAAAACACTGTTGAATATAATTTTAACTACTGCATTAACAGAAAGTTAACACAAAACTACGATATTGAAGTTGTGTCGTACAAATGAGCATTACGAAATATATTCAACCTGTTTGTAAATGTAGTAGAAAAGAAAAGAGAAAAATATCGATTAATCTTTGATATGAAACAATCTCACCGGATTTGTATCTTTCAATTTTCAAAATCCCCAATGAAGTAGCTTAAATAATACTAAGTTTGCTGAACTACCAAACATATGGTATGATCATGACGGTAGCCAATGTTGATCATTCCTGTTAAACGGAACTTAAATATTTGTACATTTAATTATTCTGTCACATACATTTAATTATTCTGCTAAATTGTTGAAATCAGTCGAAGTTATAAGCTTGATGCTAGATTGGTTTTGTAAATTAAATATATTGAAAGTTCCCAACATTTGTATTACACTTAGATTATGTTTCGCAAACATTTGCTTGACACACAGCAAACATCTCATAACGTTTCGAAGAAGCAAAAGATTCCATCCCAACGTGGACAAAGGACATCACCATTCCGCTTGGAGCGAATGAATTTTCCTTTGTTTTCCCACCAGAGACCAGCTGGTGCGCGGTCGAGGACCCGGACCCGGGCACGTGTGGAGGCGCTTTCCCCTTCTTATTATCACTTCGAAAAGTCGCTCGCAGGCGGTGAATGCGAATACGTGATACTGCCGAAATCCTAATTGAAAATCGGATGGCGCTCGTCACCTTCTCCCTTAACCCAACCACCACCCCAAGCGCGTCCCGTTTGAATACTTAACTTTCAACTGCTCCACGGCGAGTCTATTGCTCCCGTGAGCACCATCCCATCGGAGCACGTGCACCCTCCGACGGGCCACCGGCCCGGTCACCGTTAACGTTATTATTGGTGGTATTATCATTATCAGAATGGGTTTCCGCGACGAGTTTTACGGTGGCGACCATTGGCCGGCGAGGGGAGATCACCACCACCGAACGCCATTGTGTGCGCTGGAAAGTTTACTTCCATTCGGTGCACGAAAGCGCACACAATTTGGTGCGATAGCATTTATGCTTATGGAGTTTCTTGGTTTTTCCCTGTCGCCTTCTGTCCCACCAAATCTCATGCACGCAGCTTCTTTACCGTTCCCCGAGGCTGGTCAACTTTTGCGGGGCAATTCGAGCAATTTGTTTTCCCCCAAGGGACTTCTAACCACCAATAGGCGAAAAGGCTGGGGAGGATATTTTTCATTAAAAAAAAAAATGCTACTAAAAGAAAGTGAAAAAAAGTATATAATTTATCCCAACCATCCATCCCTCCCCGGGTGGGAAGTGGATGGTAGCAAGTTTTAATTATATGGCTGATTTAATTATGCTCCAGTTACTCGTAGATGAAGCGCTGGGTAATGGGAAACCTCCGTTCGTTTTGGTTTTCGTTTTATCCTTTCTCACACCTCGGTTTTACTTCAATTAATCCTTCCAATTTGCATCCCACCGAGGAACAATAGAAAACATGGACGCATCGAAAAGGGCGGTGGGCGAAGGAATGTTATGTTTTCAAACCGTTTTCCACCGAGGCACAGTGGAAGGAGCGTCTGGTTTCATGAAGGATAAGAAAGTGATGTGCCAACTGTTATTGTATGCATAATTTATGACTTAAACAGAAAACTGGACCGACAAGAATAAATGTTGTTAATAACGATACCCATTAGAAGACATATGACAGAAGATATCAAAACGATTTCAACTCATCCAAGAACAAAGATATCGGCAACACCAAATGTTAGTTAACATGAGCTTATTTTTACTGCGCCAATCCACCCTACGACTGGCGCTAGTAAACACGTTCGACGCATATTTTCCGACGTTGAAATCTCTTTTCATTAGGTCGTGCGATTGTGGGACATCTCAACCGTCTGCTTTCTGGTGCCACTGCCATCGTCACCAGATGGCCATCGTAAAGTCGCCCACCCTTACCCACCGCCCAAGAAGTCGAAGTATGCCAAATGCAACCTCCACCCACCACCCCGATTCCGGTTCTGCACTGGAATAATGGCGTAATCGGGCCATCAAGAGTGTCCGCTTCGGCGACAACGGCTCATAAACCGGTTCGCGCGGGCCGAGAAGAAAGGTAAAATAAGAAGCGCGCGCTCGAGAAGTGGATCGTCGCGCTCGATCGTCCCTGTGAAACTGGTCCCTCTCCCCTTTGCCCCTCCCCACAACCCGAAGCAGATGCCACCGAGCAGATGGGTCTTTATGAAACGCGGCCCTAATATGGACCGATCGGAGAAGGGCCTCTTCACGATGTTTTGCTGACTCGCCGCAAAACATGCTCGTCCGGAAAAGGCAACACCAGGTCCGTGGACCGAAAGGGGAGGGGAAAAACGTGTCTGATTGGTGACACACGATGGTTATGCTGTGGTGACAGATTTTTCGGACAACCCCAATAAAGTCGATGGCCCTTTTGGGGGAGCCTTCCAAATCACGACCAATCGCTCGATTGGAGAGGGTGTTTATGGAAAACCTCACCAGAATGGAACAAATGAAAATGAAAATTATCATCCGGGTGATTTTTAAACCTTTCAAATTTGAAATTATGTGATTGAAATTTGATTGGTACGAAATTAAACAGTCGGCCATAGAATATCTGGGGTTAAATCGTGTGAGTTTTATACAAATAATTATCACTCCACGACATCAACCAAGAACAATACGAAAAATTTAAGTAATATAAAAAAATACTAAAGAATTTAAAGAAAACTTAAAATACAAAAGCCAACATTATAAATGTGCACAATTCATCACATTATAAGTAAAATTTTATCATCCTATTGTATGATTTCTTTTGGCTTTGCATAATCTGACAGCTCTTTTACGAACAAAGAGCTGTACGAAAAAAAAACCGCACAACATCACCAACTTCAATTCATTTCCATCAAAATGGACCTCCATAAATTACAGTTACCAGCAGCTCTTCAAAAAAAAAAGAAACCTTGCTTGATGGCACAGGTCAATTGAATCCCGATCGGTGTGGCAAAACCCACAAGCGCAAAGCAAAAAGAAAACAAAGCTTCTGCAAACATGGAAAAGCGGGGGATAACAAAAAACATTCGCTGGCTCAAGCCACTTCGGCCACCGAACGCGCGGCGATTGTTTTTCGAAAACCCATTACTTTTATTGATGAAACTTGCTCAAACAAACATGCTCGGGCGGGAACACATCGACCCGGTCGTCCGTATGAGACACCCGCGTACGGCGCACTCCCGATGCATACATATGCATATGTATGCAAATGCACGTCCCTTACACACAGCCCCCTGCCCGAATGCATTAATGTAAGCTTCCTCCTCTCACTCAATTCAGTTCTTTCTCGTTGCGATCGTTTGAGCTGGCGGCAGGTGTTGGTGTGCAGTTTAAGATTACACTTTTCATCGCTCGCCGTATCTAAATTGCTCGCCATGTTTTGCTTCACTTTATCTCCTGGTAGTTCACCTAACCACCCTTGTGGGGTGGTTGGGGTTTTTGTTGTTGTTTCCTTCGTGACGTTCGAGTCGTTTTGTGCGAAACACCGAACACACTCGACTGTGAGACGGACCGGGAAGAATGAAACAGCAAAGTGGAAAAGGGTACCCGGTGTGGTGTGTTTGTTTATGTTTCGTTTTAAGGGATGTTCGGGGGATTTTTTACACATATTTTTCTTTCTACCCCCATCCAACCTTCCCATGCATGCGCTAAAAGTTCACCAAACTGCAGGTTGTTTCATCAACCTTCCCGGAGTGTCAGAAGGGAAGGCAAAAATGGCGGCGATCCCGGACGATGCTCTACGCTGCCTGCACATTGTCAATTCTCACTCAATTGGCTCGAACGGGTCGTACTCCAAAAAAAAAAAACACACCAAAAAGGTAACATCCCGAAAAGGTAAACCTACTGCAGGATGCACAACACCGTCGAAGGTGTGAACTGGCAAAGGTACCAACATCACGAGTGAATGTTCTAACATGAAACTTGTTTAGAAACACCCGAGTCGAGCTCCCGGTTTTCGATGCCCCGCGCCCCCTCCCCGAAAAGTCATCCGAACGAGAGCTGTAAATTCTTTGTGCCTTCGCGGGCACGCGAGCTCCATTAGTCGTCGCTGGAAACCGACA
The DNA here is from genome assembly GCF_943734705.1 of Anopheles coustani. Lineage (NCBI taxonomy): Eukaryota > Metazoa > Arthropoda > Insecta > Diptera > Culicidae > Anopheles > Anopheles coustani. The sequence continues at coordinate 9,436,057 of NC_071288.1, read as the reverse complement.
TCAAGCCTTTCCCGTGCCCCTCCCCGTGGGGGTTGGGAGGGAAGGGGTGGTGAAAAGTGAAAATAATCGTTTCGAAAACACGACGCGCACGTGAAGTGCATCGTTGTTTCATCTTGCATCTACTGCCCCGGGTTTCCAGTTAACAACAAACGGCGGGCGGTGCGCGATATCGGATGCGTTAAATGACCCCCGTATAAACCAGAGTGTCCCTCCCTTTGGTCCTCCGCCTCCTCGAGGGAATTAAGCCGAGTCGCAGCACGAACCGCCAAAGCCGTACCATAAACATGCATTCGGAATGCATTTAGCGGAAAGATTTAGTGAGTTCGTCCCGACAGCCCGGCACATTAAACAAAAAGAGAAAGGTCAAAAGCCGCAGTTGCACAGTGGCACCATGCGGGTATGGATGTGGTGGGGGGGAAGTGGAAGAACTAGTTTTTTCTTCATCCCCCAAAAATGACCGCTTCTCTATCGCCTAACACACACATTGTGTGTACTTTTATGCACCTCGAACACCCATTATATTTTTTGGGCGATGTTTTCACCCACCCATGGTGGGAAGTTTGGTCTGGTCTGTTGAGAGGAGTGTAGTGGGTCGCCGTTAAGTGCCCTCGCTGGAGCCACTATAAACCGATTCCGTAATGCGCAGTACTGGGAAAGGAACATATTTTCGAGCACCCGGCGAAACGCTTTGTTAGCCCCCAACACATTGAACCCTTTTAACGAAATTATGAGTATAAGCATCGTTAAAAAAAGCGGTACTTTTCCCATAATATATTCATATACACTCGGTTCGGTGGAAAGGATAAGTGGGCGGAAAGTTTTGATAACAATAAAATAGATCGTATGCATATTAACATCAGCTTCACAGTCGCACACAGCTTGGTTAAGGTTTTCATATTGTTTTTATTATTTTTTTGTCATTTTTCTTAAATTATAAAACTCTATATAATATAAAGTTCCTTCGGTGTGCATGTAAGGTGCCGCTGCGCGTTTTGTATTTTGCAAAGTGTAAGTTTGTATGTATCCATTTGTGTTTCGTATGACGACTCTATGTTCTTCCCGACTTCTTCTACTTGCTACTCCACCCCGTCCGTGTCTACCTCTATATTTGCTGTTGATTTAATTTATTTGTTTTTGTTGTCACTATTGTTCTCCCGGTTTTAGAATCTACTCGCTCTACTGTTTGTCTTGTTTTCGTTTTTTTTCCTTTTTGTATCATTCTATTTCTGCACATTTTGTAAGATTTTGGTTTTCCCTTCCCTTTTGTCCTACTGCTTGTAACTCGCCGCGATCGATATATTATATAAGACATCGTTTGTTTTTTTTGTTTTTTTTTTTGTATGATTTTCGCCCGGTCAACCTCCGTTAGGACCCACCTATTTTTCACATTCTTGCCGCTCTCTACTGCTGCGCACTCCCCCGTTCCGCTCGTGTATAAATCGTTCAACGTTTGCGGGAATAACGGGCGTTTCCGTTTGCTAAAATTAATGTGTTTTTGTTTACTCTTAAATATTACATTCTTGTCCTGTTTATCAATTACCATCGTATCGTGTGTCGTTTTATAGTTAGTTCGTAAATATTGTTTTCCCTCTGCACTTTGCTACTATTATTACCTATATGCTAGTTTGATACTTTTTTTTTTGTTAATCCAGATTATTTTTCTGCATTTTTCAGTTTTTGATACAATTTTTCCTTTTTGTATACGCTATCGATGATAGAGTCTGTAAAAATTATGCATTTGATTGATACTTGGCCAACTACTGCCGCTCATCCTGGTTATCTCTCGTTCACTTTCATGCTTCCTTTTCAAACAGCCCTTTCTTTTTCCGGGATCAACTCTATCATGCTTTCTTTCACGCTATCATTCACACACACACATTCGGATGGTATATAAAAAAGAATTGAAACAAACGTCTTGCCGCTTGCATATTCGTTCACTTTCTTCTTCACTCCACCGCCACCTTTTTCTTCCCGCGTTATTCTGTGTGCAGGAAGGTATGTGTGCTTTGTTCTATTTAATTTGCCTCCCTTCGCACATCGTTCCCGGCTCCACAATGATTCGCCTTCTCGGATGGCTCGCATCGTCGTATTGGTTTCCCTAATATCCCAACGTATGTAAGTATAGATGAGTCTTATAAGTGCTTTTTTATGTGGTTTTGTTTTTCATGCGTGCCCTTCGACCCCTTTCCGCCATGAGATGCCGCGAAGGGTAAGAAAAAAAGAATAATATATGTATAGATAGGGCCCGAGGGAAAACGATGAAGTTGATGACATCATCCACTGTCCATCTGATGTGTTCGTAACCTAGTAACCTAACTGTTTCCTTTTTGAAACGCGTTTTGCAAAAGGAAAATAATACTACATAGTAAAGGTTACCACAATCGTTTTGTAATCGTTTTATTTACTCCAAACCACGTGCGTTCAAGGTGGGCGCATTTAAATAAGTAAAAAAAGATATTAAAAGCCAGCCCAAAGCTTCAGTTGCAACTTTCTTCCTTCGTTTTGTTCGTGCATGAAGTGAAATGTAGTATTTGGAACCAATACAAACGGCCTCGGAAGAGGTTGTTTTTATTTCCGAGATTGGTTTCTAATGTATTTCATCAAATTGTTATTCCTTGTTTACATCGCAGTGGCCAGTGTTTCTTTTCATAACAGATCTGTCACTTATTTTGCTAATAAGTCACTTGATGCATCCAACTCCCAGAGCTTCTCCACTGGCGCTCCGGGGTATCCATATGTCTCTGCAGCAACGCCGCATTCAAGCTGTTCCGCTTGCGTATTATGGATTTTGGAATTATTGGGTTAAAATGGTATTCATTTGAATGCTGAAAAGTGTTTATTTTGACACGATAGTGGAACTTTTGCACTCCCATTATTCAACTGATTTGAAAGCGACTCCACAAGGTCCAGCATCATCAACTTCGTCGCTTTATGGAAGGATGAAGCAAATCAAATCAAAACCACTAGGTATTTTTTCCCCGCAAACACTCACACATCATTCAGGGGCACAACGGCGGCCACGCCATACACACCTGCTCCCGTTCGTCCCGTACGTTCGCACAGAGTTATGTTATATTCTTATTGTTTTCATTTGTATATCTTTATTTTTCTCCATTGACTATTCACTATATAAATCTCAGTCATTTGATTTCACTTGTATGAATGCAGTGTGTCCGTGTGCAGGAGGTGTGTGTGTCTGTGTGCTTAAATTTTCTTCCATGTTTTTGTTCCTCCCACACCCATCTTGATCGAATTCGAATGTCGAGAGAATAAAATAAATCAACTAAAATTGGTTCCATTGTGTGTATACACAAATGGGTTCGCCAACGACTAACTACCAGAAATGGACTGAACGTGGGGTTTTTTTTAGTCTTAATAGTTTGTTTATTTTGTTACTTCTTCGTGTGTGTTTGTGTGTATGTGTGTGTGGGTGTTGTTTTGAGAACATGCAAGTTTGGTTACAAAATATAAATAAAATGTGCCTTGTATAAGCTAGATAGATTGGGATTCATAGAGTGACACAACACGAACCGGAAGAGAAAAATAGCCTAAGTCATGACAATAATCTTAATGGGTGGGATCATCCACCCACCCCCCCCCCCCCTTGCTCCTTGGTCGCCGCCCTCGCCCCGTGCCTTCGAGCGATTAGCGACGGAGTAAGAGATCGGAAACATAAAGAAAAGGATTGGTTAAAAAACAAAGCTACAAACAAACTTATCGACAATGGAGGGAAAGGATGGAATCATTCACGTTACACACTCGCGGCATCGGATGATAGCCAGCGATTTATTTTCCGACCGCTCTTTCAACCCGAAGGAAGCAGTTTGTTTTTTCTTGTTTGATTTCTTTCCTCTAGTTTCCCACGGGGAATAAATTGAATGTGGCGCTCGCTCCTCCTCGCCGAGCGGTGGAATTTCATGACGAACTCAGACACACGCATACACACATACACAGTATAAATACAATTAAAAAGAAAAAAAAATGAACAAAAATACTTAGACTTAGGCGTACAAAGAGTGAGATAAAAGGTTCTTCTTTTTGTTCATTTTTACTACACATACAAATGATGCCGCTCGTCGATGGAGCTGAGGCTCGATGATAGTAGAGGAGGGTGGGGTGGGGGTGGGTGCGGTTGGCGTTTGCCGAAATTTAAGTAATTGTAAGTGACTCTAGTGCCTTTCCTCCCATGACATCTCTCGGCATCCCCGCCCAGCAGCACACGGTCGATACTGAGTTGTATTATGTAAGCATAAGTCACAAATATATCTATATAAATTTACGTTCCTTTCCCGTTCGCCCCCTACAGTTTAATTGGTGTCTTAAAAAGAGGAAATAAGAAACCCCAGTACAACACACTCTCGGCCACCTTATGTTTCCTGGATGTTGCAAGTGGATCGTGTCAGTTCGTTTTGAACTCCCCATCCCCACATTCCCTATTGGTTCCTGTTGGTTCCTTAGTGTGTGTGCATGTATGTGTATGATTGTTGTACTGTTCTATATGTTGTCCTACCCACTTCCATTCCTTTCCCTCCCGATGTCCCCCCCTCTTCCCCTGTCGTGTCACCCATCCTAGCGGTGGTTGCTCTTTGCGGCTTCTTCGTTCGCTTCCTACAGTTTTATCAGCTTCGGAGCATTCAGTTCCGGCTTGTCGTCGGCGTTATCGTCGCAGCACAGGGGGCGCTTGTTGTTGCCGTTACTGCTGACGCTGTTCAGCTGTGTGTCACTGTCGGTGAGCTCACTGTTGTTGCTGCTGTTGCTGCTGTCCGGTGCGGTGTTCGTGGCGCATAACGACGTAGCAACCGCCGCCGTCTTCGGGTCTAAGCTTTCACCGGATGACTTCACCGTAGTGTCGTCTGCTTCGGCCGCCGCACTAGAGACGGGAGGTAGTTCTGACGCGTTGTCGCTGGTGCTAACGCCAGTACCATTGTTGGTTTGTTCCGCCGGTTTGGTAGCCTCGGGTTTGACGGCTTCGGCACTGGTGCTGCCGTTGCTGCTGCTGCTGGTATCGGTGGCATCCTTTGCGGACACTTCCCCCGCTTGCTCAAGAGGTGCTGGTTTCCCGTTCGCTACCACCACACCGCCACCCCCATCACCACCACCACCACCCGCTTCGTTGCTTTCCGATTCGGACGACTCCATCACGGCGTTGCGCGAGTTCTCATCGTTATCACCCTCGTCCTCCACGGTGCCATTTTCGTTTTCTTCTTCCTCGCCACTCTTATCCTCCTCGTCGTCGTCCTCCTCCTCGTCACCCACGCCGTTCTGTGTGGCCGCAGTGCCATTGTTGGTCCCTGGCATGCCACCGAGCAGCTCCGGTCGCTGATCAAACAGAACGTAGTACGTCCACAGGGCGAGCTCCACCGAGTGGGCCGACCATTTCTTGGCCTTCGGTTCCGAGGTACCGTTCGCCGCCGCCGCATCCGCTCCCTTCGATTTGCTGCCAGTGGTGGAGGAGGTGGTGGTGGGTGTGGTTTCGGCCGGGGTATCCTCTGTCGCCGCTGGGGCCGCTGTGGTGTCTGCCGCGCCGTTGCTGTTGCTCTCCGCCGCAGCATCCTCATCACCGGGCGCACTGGCACTGGAGTCTTCCGTGGCCGGATCGGCCGCTGCCCCGTTGCTCTCCACCTCGAGATTGAGACGCTCCATCGTCTGCTGGATGTGTTTGACAAACTTCAGATACTCTTTCGCCGTATAGTCGATACCCTCGATGTCCGGAATCGCCATCAGACACTCGTCCGCCATGAACGGGGCGCTCTCGGGGGCCGCCGCGGCCAGTAACGCCGACGCCATCGTGATGCCGACACCCTTCAGGTTCGAGAGCGCATTCAGCGCCTGCTCCAGGTTCGGCAGCTTGCGGAATGCCTTCTTCGTCTCCATCACCACCGCCCGGGGGGTGTTGATTTTGATCAGATACGAGAGCTGCGGATAGAACTTGCCGCGCGTCTGCTTCCACTCCATCGTCTGTACCAGCTCCTCGTGCAGCAGGTGCGCATCGCGGCCCCGCTTCTTGATCAGCTTCGGCAGCTCGTTCTGGTACCACTCCTCGAGGCGCATCAGCTTCTCCGCCTTCTTGTCGTTGCCGCGCGTTTCCGCCTTCAGCTTCAGCGCCTGCTTGTACAGGCCGAGCACGTACTCGAACTGGGCCGAGTTGCCATGCTGGAAGAACGTCGCACTATCCTTGACGACGGCCATTTTTGCGCTGAAGAAGAGAAAGAAAGAGAGGAGGGTGGAAAAAAGCTTCATTAGCAGTGTCGCTCGAGTTGTGGTCGGAGAACTTAAGGAAGGTAAAGTGGACACACCGCCTTCCACTATCCTCCGCGCGCTGACATCAATCTTTGGGCGACCGATTTTAACATTCAGTGGCAGCCGGGAAATGATGAATAACAATTAAATGACTTACTCTGTACTTCCTTCCCGCCCCCTTGCGTTTCCTGCCCCGTCAGGAATGTCCATCTGGAAAATAATATCTCAGCCCGGCCAGGGATTCATTCGGGAGAGCCCTCGTTTTGCCATCAAGTACCATTTAAAACGAAGCGAGACGAAGGTCATTTGTCTGTGTCCTCTCTCTACTCCCGACGTCCTCCCGACGATGACACTTGACGTGAGCAGTCAAATAGACGACCTTTTTTCCGTACACCTCTCCCGTGGTGAAAAAGAGCATAACCCCCCCGGTGCTTAGAGTGATTTCCACTTTTACGATTAGCGTCATTATTCCTGCTTTATGCGACGCCCGGGAACATTTAAATGCCATCAAAAGCCACTGGTCAACAGCAAATTCACTCCATTTTCATCATCGTCGCAAAAGAAAAAAAAAACTAAAAAACAAGTGTGCCGTTCTCCACCTCACGGAGGAAAGTGAGTTGTTCATTATGCATTACTTCATAATTTATTCACCCACTTCCAACGCGGACCAGACCAAGTCCACGCTGGGAGGCACAACATCACCTTCAGACAGACAGGCAGCGGAGACTTACCTGCCAACCATGGCCACGGTCAAGCACTACCAAGGGGGGGTTACGACGACGTCCTTTACTACCCCGAAAACCATCGGGTAATGAAAGTGTGTAGACCAGTCGGAGAAAATTACTCTCCCGGTGGTGGTTTTCCTTTTTCAAGGACGTCGCCGCCGCTTCGTGGGAGGATTTAAAAAAAATAAAAATAAACAAAAAACGAGATACATGAACCGTGCAGACCGTTGGAGAAACCAACGAGTTCAGAAGGTTCCACGGACAACACGCAGCAGAAGCGTAAAGCCTTCTCCGTGACAATGAATATTAAATGTTACAAAATGGCACTAACGTTGTGGAGGAAAATCGAGCACCGTAGAGAGGAAAACCACTTTTATGTTTACTGTGATTTTTATTCGAAACGATAACGAGCCGGCTGCAACTTAAAAAAAGGTGAAAATTAACGATTTGTGCAACTTGTTTGATTAAGGAGCACAGTGTGGGAAATGGGCCGGTCAGAAACAGTGCAAGGAGTTGCATAAATCACAACCCTACGCCATATTGGTATTGTCCGCACACAATACACAATATTCAATAGGGGAGAGATTAAATCCAATTTTGCATTATTCCCGTGTACACGTACCTTTGTAGAACGAGAAACGAGTCCTTCTTCTTAACCGAGCCTATACCGTAAGACCCATGAATCACCCAACATGAATCCCCTGTTCAAAGTGTCCTTTTTGATTGGAACCAGAGGAGAAAAGAGGGAATCCTTAAAGCCCTCTTCCTTCTAGAAATCGATGCCTGCGGACACCGCCAACACACGCTAGAGCTGAGCGCAAACATAGTCACAATTGATGCCGACTATTGACGGAAGGCCTATGGAGTAAGGATCAAGCCTCCATCCAACCGACGAGCGAACGGAAGAACGGTAAGCTCCGAACAATAAACGGATGTGACACACGCACACAAACACAAACACCGCCATGGTCGGAAAAGCTGTCGATAGGTGTCCACATGTCCCGAGGGCCAAGTGAGCATCGGTTGTACGTTCGAAGGACGTACCACACCACGGAAGGAGGTGGCGGCTGGACACAGGAAGCCGAGGTAAATATTCATGACACCGTAACACTAAATCTATAGCGGGAAATAGCTTCCAACGGCGTCGTGCCCGAGAGGCGGACCATAAAGTCTGATAGATTGCTCCGGAACGGCTCCGACGGAGAGAGGCTCGGCATTCGTTCTTAACCGGGTTAAATCCAGGTGTTTTCACATGCCGGACAAAATTGCGGACATTGTGTGAGGGAAGTGGGAAGCCTGCACCAGAGCCCGGGATGTGCATAATGGTCGAGAGATGTAGTGCCAAAAAATGGCACCAAATGCGGGAAACGCAACCGAGAGGCCGAAATAAAACAACCGGTGGACACTTCCCCGTCCCATAAAACGTCCCATACAGAAGGGCAGCATCGGAGTGCAGCGATGTTGCGACATTAAAAATCAAAACCAACCCCCACCCTAACGGATAGGGGAGGGGTCTGTCCTCTGTTCGAAAACTAACGGGAACCGACACGCGGCTTTGTGCGATAACGTTCGTAAATAATTTATGGCAATGCGTGCCTAATTCGGTGCCGCGATTCGAATCATTTTATAAATCAAACCTTACCGGTATATCGGCGGCCCATGCTTGCCCATGTAAACTCACCGGACAGAGAGAGAGAGATGGTGAAAGAGAGAACACTAACGGAAGAGTGCGCCATCGAGGAAGTGCATTCTATTTGGTTTGGTCCTCGAGTTTATTTCACTGCAGTGTTGCTACCGCGGGGGTTGGTTTTTGGTTTTGCAATAATAGATAACGTTTACCAATACCCGGGCAGGAATCCCGGGACGGAAACCGAATCGCGAGTGGACAATTATTGTTGGTGCAGGTGAGTTCACATTTGCAATTTCCTTTGGCAGGAATTTGCTGGATTTACGAGTCATTTTTTCTACGCCGTTTGATCGCTGATTGATTCGATTAAAATAACGTTTTGGATAATGAACAAATGCACGAAAGTATTGAATTAAAAGCCTGCCCGTGTTATCACGGTTCTTAATAAGTAATCCTCTAATGCAATTGACCAAAAAACGCCACTTTTTCGCCCACCGAAGCATAATATATTGAGCAATCTCCATTTCGAGCGGAAAATTAAACACAATCATTCGCATTTCTTTTTTTTTCCACCTCGTCCAAAGTCAGCGAAGATGTTGCCCGGAGCCGCTGGGAAAAGTTATTTCCCGCCCTCAAGCGGCACGTTTTCCGGGTGGGCACAATTCGTGGGCGAAAAGATTAACTTACTAATTCCCAGCCCACCGAAAACCCACCAACCGTCTTCATCCCCTACCCCCCATTGACCCCTTAAGCGATCGCCGTGGCGTTTCTTGCGTTCGCCGGAAGTTCTTGCGTTCCGGCGGAGTGGGGAGGGGATAAAATGGGCAAAGGAACGCGACGCAGCAATCCATTCATCTTCGTCATTGACGAATTGACCGGATCACCGGCGGCCAATGGCAAAATAATGGTTCCGAAAATCCGCCCGACCGAGAGATGGGGCCGGGGAAAAGCATAAGAAAAATTGCGCAACATTCCAAGCTCCACCCTGGAGCACAGCAATGGATATCGAAAATCGTCTTCGGCATTCCACACCCGGACGGAGCCACGCGGGGGAGGGGAAAGGATTGGCGGACAAAGACGGAACGGAAGAAAAGGCGGCGACGCGGCAAAGATTCATTTAATCACGAAAGCAACGAAACAACAACTCCCGGTACGGAGGGAAGGATTTTGATTGTTAAGTTTGTCGGGAGAGGTTAAATTAAACGTTCGGACAATTTGTCGAATTTTCTTTGGGCGCTTTGTTTTATTCGACTCTCGAACACCGACAACTTTTCACACGGCCCTTTTTCCAAAAAAAAAAAAAAACAAAATAACCGGTACGATTTGCATTCCATCCCGGTTTCGGAGGAGAAAACGGAAGAAGAGAACGAAGCATAGATAAATCTTGTTCCCCCGATCGCGCCAGAAGGAACGTTGCTTTTTAGTTTACGTTGTGTTTGCACACGCCATTTTGGTGGGAAAGGGATACTTTTGAAACGAAACAAAGAACCTCGTAAAATATGCAATCCAAAGCTGTGTTTACATCGGCAAATATTGTTATGGCAAACGTTAAGAACACCCTCATCTTTTGCTCATACAATCGCAAAACTCGACGGAAAAATATATTAAAAGCAAATGAAACACACTCATACATACGGAGACAATGCGGTGGGGAATCTTCAATTACACTGGAAATGATTTCCATTGCAATTTGGCGAACGAAAGACGAAACGTAAAATACTGTTTGCTGCAAACAAATTGCAGCAGTACGTAGTGTCTCGTCTGTTCTGCTCCGAGGCAATCCGGATATATTCAGCTCATCACCTACCTACCTTCCGGGTATGCGAAAAAGGATGCACCAACTCTCCTCGCAAGCATGTCACATGTTTCGTCGCATTTTAGCTTCGGTTTTGTAGTAGTGTTTTTCAAATTTCCTTTGCCAGCGAGCGCGCGGAAAGTCACACATATCGCCTGCACACACTTTGCTGCAGATGATATATGCATCTTCCACCGCTGGCTCATTCCCACTGGCCAAAGGGAAGGCCAACGGTGGGGGGAGGGATTGACACACGTGATGGTGAAATATACACTATCACAAAAAGAAGAAAAGGAGAAAAGCGGAAACAACATTCATCCGTCGTGTGCAGTTGGCACTCTCCGATGTGGCATCACACAACACACCACACATCATGGACATGACAGATGGACGTACCAGTACCAGACATTGGCATACACACACGCACACACACACACATGCTGCGCATATTTCCCACCCACTTTTCACCAGGATTTCGCTACGCCTGGTGGTGCAACTTTCCGCGTGCATACAACTGCATCCGCAACTGCTGTCGGATGCACCATGTTGCGAAGGAAAAGCGCGCCCGGATGGAGGGATCGTATCAGTTTTCCCTTCCACCCACACACGGAAGTGCTACAAGTTTTTCGTAAGGAATTCGATTCTGCGGTTCAGTAGCGGATGCGTTTCTCGGTTACATTTTGTGCTCGAAGAAAATAAAACAAAACCACTGCAGCCCTCCATCCCCCCTAAAAGGATGTAAGTCGATACGAATCGGTTTGAATGGAACGCTACCGGAAGATGCTTTTCATCAATCTTTTTTTTTTCGATGATTGCCACCGAGACAACATGCCACAGTTTTCCGCCTGGCATATGAAGTGAACTGTTTTCAACAAAAACTGTTACATTTTAGTTTCTTAATTTTTCAATAGTGAATGCGGCCTGTTGCTAATGTAATGTAGTTTTTTTTGTAGGAAAGGTTAAGCAATCCATAAATTAAAAATAAAGTAAAAAGTGATAAAGCATTTGGATAAAAATTCCACACGGGCAATAATAGATGAAACGAATACATTAATAAAAAGAGTTGGAATATTTTAAACATAAATTACGAGAAACCTTCTCTGTACAACCCATTTATCGCGATTCAGTTCAGTCTGAATCTTCCCTTTTCCTATCGGATAAACTTTTTTTTCCACTCAGCTTAACCTTATCACAACCTTCCAATGCAAACGCACTACTGGAAAGTTTGGAGTCTTTGACCATAAGAGAATGTTTTCCAGAGCTCGAGTTCGAAGCATCCCGTCCCGTTGCTTTGCGTTTCCTATTTATTATCCACGCTCGGATGAAGAGCGTTAAACAGAAAAAAAAATCAACGGAATGTCCCCGTGACAAAACCAAACCCCCTCGGACAGGCTGACTTTGACAAGATGGAAGGGAAAAACAAAACTCTTGAAAAGTTCCGGCTCGGGTTGGATTTTGTTTACACCTCTCGCGGCGCGACCCGACCGTACGGAAAATACGCTAGACGAAAACATTATTCGAGTGGTATGTTTAACCCACCAACCCACTCCGTCGTTCCCCCCCCCCCCCCCCCCCCCCCACCCCTTCCAACAAACCGTAACGAAGAGTTTTCACGAACGCCAAGAACGACGGACGCGGTGTCGCTCAGGTAACGCGAAGAAAAGTTGTTCGTTGTTGTGTATTGCCGACTTGTTTTGGGATGGAATTAACTTTTGTTCCACCCACTTTCCACCGCATTATTATGTGTTTTGCCATCTTTGACCGTGCTCGGGAGGGAGGGAAAATGTCATCTTCGCTGGCCACTCGCTCATCACCGATTCGTGCACTTTCTGTAAATATCCTTTTTCGCATGACACTTTTCTCGCCCGTGGAAAAGTCCAACGACTTTCCAAAACAAAACGGCATTTAACAAAGCAAAACAACAACAAAAAAAAAACCATTGGTTAGCGACTCGAAAAACGTGTGCAAGGAAGAAAATTATCATAAACATTTGTTGTGCTGTCTTGTTTCAGTGTCCTTTTTTCTTCAACCAAACAATGGGCAAAAGTTGGAAACCATTTTCTTTGTCAAGGTGCAAAGGGCTGGAAAAAAGATTCCATAAAAGAAAAGATGTCAGACGTTCCGGAACATTTAATTTCCTTTTCACACTATTCTCTTTCTTTTCAAAGTTAATTAGATTAAACACAAATAATGCGCTAGAAAAATATGACCACAATTTTGTTTAAACGAAACCCCAAGAAAACACTATCGTCTTACAGTGAAGCGACCAACTGAAACTGGTTAATATAGAGAAATGTTTTGAGGGAAATGAATGTTACGAACTAATCTTCGAAACTGCTTCCGGATAGGAAGTAACTTTAATGTTAGTACGGAGAAAGTTAATCATGACTAAAAACAAACAAAAGCAACCAGGAAATGGGAAAACCTGGAACTGTCTCCGCTGCGACGATACTTCCGAAGCGATCGGTAGCCCCCAAACCAAAACTGAAGAGTATTGTTTCCCGATTCCCAGGTTTGGTGATGGTTGAGAAAACAGAACAAACGAAATTTGGGATAAGGAAGTTCCGGGTTTTCCGTATGCCATCGGCGCGCTTCCGACGTACAGTATGATGGCAGTGTGGACAAACACTAGAACCTTTTTCCACCTTCCCATGTCTTCTGAATACCAACTGCTGCGGGGCATCTAAAATTTCATCCAACTTGCACAAAGATTTTCCCAGAATTTTCTCCATTGCCCGGGAGGGTGAATGATTTTCGGACGGCTTTTGTGGGTGTGGATGGAATAATATCCGAAATGTAGCTTCACCTTCAATAAGTCCAGGCAAACACAGCAGTTTCGGGTAATTATGTGTATCGGTTGTGGGAAGCATATGTTATTTTTATCCTGTTTACTCGCCAACGCAGCGGGAAAATCGACGATTCTCGTGGAAAAAAACCCCACGTGGAACGTGCACTGGCACATGATTTCTCATCTCGCAACAGTTCCGGGCAGCCCAGGGTTTTCCGATGTACAGCAATCGACACCAACATCGGTTGGCATCGGGATATGGCGGAGCGTGTGATACACCACACAACAACCTCCTTTTCTCTGCCAATCGCTGCCATTATCGCACAGTATATGGGTTGGTTGGCATATTTTTATTACACCGTTTTTCTCCTTTTGCAGAGCATGTGGTGAGATTAAGCCACTCCATCGGTATGCGTGTGTGTGTGTCCTTGAGTAAAACGCACGTGGGAAGTATTTTTCAGCATCTTTTTTTAACTTCACCGGGCCGACCCGGAATGTAGCTGTTGCGATAATGTAGTCCTGCTGCCTGCGGGCTTTTTATTCTTTTTTCCCGTGAAGCTTTCACTAGGGGAAAAATTGTGGAAAACGAGTGAACGAGTGAATCTGATCCTACTTGTGTTAGGTAGAAGAAAGTAATGGACGACAAGGACAAGGAGGGGAAGGAAAGTGTTACACGCGTTTTGTACAGCGTATCGGGCGACTCCCTTTTAACACTTTCACACACACACAGTCGGTTAGATATCGTGTTCCAGCCCATCCGGTGCAGTTCAACCGTGAAAAAGGACAAAATTACCATCCTCCCCCAAAAAAGGCTCTCTTCAATTTTATGGTTATGACACACTTTTCATCGATTGGCTAATACAAGCTCTCTAGCGCCTTCCAGTTTTGCATTTTACTCGGCTTTTCTTTCCACTTCATCGCATTCAACCCCAGCAAAGGTGTCTCGGGGTGCCGTTTAACCGAACGATCGCCACCGTTAACACATTTTCTCGCCCAGAATCAGCAACACGCAAATGGCAACGAGTAAATCAATAAGATCAAACAAGAAAAACAGAAAAAAAACAAACGAGAACGAATAGAAAACTAGAAAAAAGGGACAGTAAAGCCACAAACTGGAAGCAGTGGCAACAGCAGTGTAACACAAATTCAATGCTTCAAAAACTTGCAACATAATCCCACGCAGCAAATCCACAAAGGACCCACCGCTTCCGGCAGTAAAATAACATCACCACCCATTTTACCTCAAACCGACGCACCCGGACACACACACACACGCTTGACTGGGCAGTCGAGTGAGTGCAAATAAAAAAAGGGATCCCCATTGGAGCATTCAACATAAAACACGAGATGGAGGCGGGAAACACTCAGTCCCAGGACTAACATAATATTATTTTTTTGTTGCGAATTAAAGTTCAGCTTTGGAGAGCGACATAAAAAGATACGGCAGCTGGAAAAGAACTACACCAAATTGGAACAGTGCGCAGGAGATGATGACGCGGTGGTTGTAATAATCATGATGATAATGATGACGAGGAAATTTTAACCACCGAAGCGAAATTATTTGTGCCAGAGAAGTAGTTGTCGACGGGAGAAAACTTTATTGCACGCTACTGGTGCTGCTTTCGTACGAGTTTGTCGCAATGGGTGACGCACGCACTAGTTATGGAATAATTTGGCCGTTGAATGTGTTTCGTGGAATGTTAATAACTTTTTCGGTTATGTGCAATATCCGCTCGTATTCGGTCGGTTTTACTTGGAAGCAGGGGCATATTTCAATCCAAATTTTACGATGATACCTTTTCTTCTTAGGAAAATGGAAATATAATTTAATTGGAATGTTTTATGTGTGCTCCAATAACATTTCATTAGCAAAATAGTTCACTTATTGAATTTTCTATTATTTTCCATAAAAATTAAATCAAGTCGCCAAACTAGTGTATGTGGGGCTTGTGGGACTTGATCCATGATCAGAACCGATTTGGATTCGATTCGGGATCCAGATTCGGATTCAAATAAAGATTCCATATACAAATCTCAAGGGAGCTGGATCCAGAGTCGTCAAACAATTCTTTTGGAATCCGCTCCAGAAACTGAGATTCAAATGTAATGTAATGTAATATAAATTCGAGTTTGGGATACCAAACATGTCGATTTGTCTTCTGTCACCATTAATAGCAGGTATTCGGATCGAATCCGGATCGTCCAACGGATCCGAAAAGCAGATTCAACTTTGTTCCCTCAACGAACAAATGATACAAATAGTGATAAGGCTTTATCCACTGCAACACATGAGACAATGATGACGACAGTCAGTCGTTCTAAACTATCGGAACTGGTCAAAATGGGACACCCTTAAATAGAAAGTAAGTAGGGCAAGCCGTGCCTACAAATAACAGCAGGCTTAAGCCACCAGTTGCGAACAATCGAAGCCCTTTGGGGGAACGTGCGAAAATATACGGAAGAAATAATCGGCCCCGGAAGACGAACAGACACGACGTGAACAGAACCCATTAGAGGAAAAGCTCGGAACTGGCGGCAAGTGAAATGCATCGACGACGAAATGAACCTCCACTCAAATGGAGCATAAACGGTACCGGGCCTGCATTCGTTCGTTCGCATCTCCTGACGAACATCATCGCACCATCTCGTGGCGAAGAGACAGAGCAATTAGTTGGCCCTCCCCCCCATCCGACCGAGGCCTAGAGTGCATTTGCTCACTTCACAACCTTTTCTACGTTCGGGCGCGGTTTTCCACTGGAAAGCTGGCAGAGCGTACGGGGAAACCAATCCTACGTCGTTCTAATGTGCTTTTGCTGCGAGGACAGCAAACATGGCATTATGTACAGCCTCTTCGGGGTGGAGAATGACGTGTTTTTTGGAGCAGATCGGATGTGCGGCCTGGACGATGAAGAACCGACTCAGAGGAAGGTGCCATAAAACACCCACTCGGGACGACGACGACAATGACGACGACGACGGTGGAGTGAATGATTGCGGTACGACACACACCCGACCTTACGATGCGCATGGCAACCGGATGTGATGGACAATGTTCGGCGTGTGTCCATCGTCAGGACGGATTTAAAGAAACCCACCACCGCCAGCTAGTGACACATTGACAGCGGGCAGCAGCATCTGCCGTTAATTGGTGCTAAATGGCATAAATTAAGAGCCTTCGTACGGTGGTGAGCGAGTTATGTCGAAGGAGGAGGCCGAGCCGAGATTGTCAGAGATCGAGACAGGAAGAGCCATTTATCATCGAACGTAAGTTTAATGCAGATGATGGTTGCAAGGATGCCCTTTTGGCCAAATCACTTTCTTCTATTTATGAACAACATAAAATGTGTCCGAGATTTTTTAATTTAGGTAGGACGAAAATATTAAAACTTTTTGATCTCAAATTTTAAAACAGAAAGAAAAACGAAACTCCAAACGATTGGTATAAAACATGAGGGTTCCTTACGTATTTCCTCGTTAGGAAAAATCGTTCATAGCCTCACACGTTCATCGTACACTTTTCCAGTGGAAAGTGGATACCGAAGTGGGATGGAAACTCATTCGCTTACATTCAAATCCTCCCACCCTCCATCGTACCCGAAAAACGTGGCTCTGATTACGCAAGGACACTGTGGAAAAAGGGAGGCTCCTTTACAGAAAACAAAAAACTAGTTTTGAGTGCCTTAGGAGATTTTCGTTCGCCTCAGGCGCACACGCACAGAAAGCGGATATCCGGCAGTATCCCTGATATATCGTTCATCTCTCCTCGCTCATAAGTGTAACAATCAATAAGGTTCGGTATAATTGAATTCCGTTAAAACTTGTGCGGAATTGAAAAGTTTCGCCGCATCGAAGCGATAGCGGGAAAGTTTATCTACAAAATGTGCGAGATGCACAAAGATGAATTGCAGCTCCGTCTCTGCCCGAATGGAACACTATCGTGGCCAGGACTCACCGATGGCAGAAAATAGTTGAAGAACGAGAAAAAAAGAAGAAAAAAAATAAAAAGGTGGGTAAAGATTGGATGTAAAAATGTAAACGAACCATTTTCTTAGGATTTTAGAGAAAGCACGCCCGAGGGCGGACAGCAGGGATACGGATAAGGCGTTTTCCTCCGATCGATCATCTTCCCATTTCGCTTCGGTGGAAAAGTTCTGCGCTTGGCAAGGCATATTGGTTCGGGCGCTTTTCCACTCCCGCACGGACACCCACACACACACCGCTTTTCTCCCGCACCAACGAAAAGGGGGGGGGGAAGGTACTTTTGCAAACCGTGATGGAAAGTTTCTTGTCTGTTGATGGATAATCTTGCCGTGGAAAGTATTTTATATTCCCTTAAGCTAGAGCACGGAGATTACGGAGACGTACAATCACACTCACACACAAATGCCCATGCATACATACAATAAGCTTGAACCGACGGCAAGAACACCATATAATGCAAAGATTGATACGCGTCGTAAGGCTGGAAAATGGTAAAGGAAGCAGTAAAAAAAAAACAACAAAACTTGCACAACTTTTCCCTCACATTTCCAGTCAACTGATGACTTTTTACGTCACTAAATTGAACTCGCTGGAACAACTTTTCTACTGGTTGAATCAACGACATTGGACGTCCGTTTGCTTGCGCAAATTTTTCGCTTATTCCGTCGCAACAAAGCGGTATTTACTTTAATAAAAGTTTGCCAGCTTTCGAAAACTCACCAGGAGCCTCTTCTTGTCTAACTTTCACGTAATCGGATCGAATGTAGAATCATCATTTGGTGAGTGATCTTTCATTCGTTCTGTGTTTGATTAGTAGCTGTATTACTTTTTGCATGTATAGGTGAATTCACTTTGGTAGAATGATTGGATAATGGAAACTTTTCCTTGGTAAGTTTAATGCATCGATCGAAAAATAAACATCCTGCGATGCTGTGGATTGTTTGCCCGTTTTCCACTATCCATCCGGTGCTCGACATCGCGCACATCAATATCAATTAAACCATCCTCCGTGCGCCATCTTCAACTAACTGCATCCATATATCTCCCGTAGGGAAAGGGATTTTATCGAACGTCAATCGATTGCAGATTATGCTAACAACTTTAATCATTCCCGGGTAATCTGGATGCATCGTACCCAGAGCCTGGCGTGGCGAGCTTTATTGGACACAACGACGACCGGGAAAAGAAAGCCTCCAACGACCATTTCGCCCGGCGAAGCGATGAAGGTGAAGAACAAAGACAATTTGCATACAATAATGCATCCGGCCGGTGTCCCGGAGGCTATTCCGGTTGAGCAGGATGAGCATACTGGAGGGAAAAGATAAAACAGTTTCCGGTGCATAAGTTTCTTGCTTGCCCTGGAGGAGCAGCAAGTTCCAAGTCCTGGAACACATGCCGCTCTCTTGTGTCTTTACACGAGTGATTGCGTCCATATTTTCTCCCAATTGGTTTCAATCATGCAGGCGGCTTCGGGCGTGGTAAATTTTGGAAAATTATTTTACGGAACATGAAAGGTGCTGTATCTAATGGGGATGAGCAACTAGGAGCACAGTTCAGACCCGATCCAGCAGATTCGGATCCGTTTTGAGATCGATCCTTCTTATCCGATCCGAATCCTTGCGGTGACAGTGGACGGATCACAGATCCAGGATCCCAAGGAATCCCAATTTCGGATTTATAACAAGAAGAAATAATCCGAACTGTGAAGGGGTCTGATTAGTGTTGTGCTTAATGAATGTTTTGCCGAGATTCATTCATATGAATCTTCCACCTAAGATTCATTCTGATGGATTAATGAATCTTTGCGGATTCGAATCTTCAAAGCTTAATGCATCTTTCGAAACCTTAACGAATCTTCATGAATCTTTCATTGATCTGTCACGAATCTCCCCGACTCTTAGGCGCGGCGATGCGACCAAAAAAAACAGGGGTCCCACAACCCATTTTTGCCTGGTGACTTTTCATCACTTTGTGTGTTTTTAGGATTCATGAATCTCTCGACGAAACATACGCCTTATAAGGCAGAGATTCATTCAGATTCATGAATTTGAATCAGATTTACACATCTCTAGATCTGATCCTAGTAATCCCGGATTTGGAATGAAATTCGTATCTTATTTCATGACATTACAGATGAACTTCGTTGGGTAACACAAAAGTATACCAAAAAAAACCGAACAATTTTGGTCACATTGCATGTGTTTTGAATAATATGCTCACTTTTTTTTACGATTGCACAACTAACTAACCCACCAAAGTGGAGACTGTTACAGCAGCAACTCCACCACGAAGCAACGGTGAAAATGGTGTGAAAACCCCCAATTTCGAACGTGTCAAATTACTAAATTACCAAACGACACCACAATTGGATGAAAGAAGAAAAGTGCGGTGTTTAGTGTGTCAGACATGGAAATTGCTGTTGTCCAGGGTTGTTTCTTTTTTCCACTCCATCAACCACCAGGTGTTCGAAATTCGTTTTCCATGGCTCCATGGCCGCCGTGCAGTGACAATGTGGTTTACTGTTGCCTCTTTGCCCTCTCACTCTCCCTTATGCACCGAGAGGTGAGATGATGGTTGTTACGAAAGCGGGCACATCTATCGGCATCGAAACTACAGCGAAAGCGGTGTGTTACCACCATGCAACAACACACACACAATCGGGCCAAGTGGCGAAAAACAATGCTTCCACCCAATACGTAGGGAAGATGAATGATGATGATGATGATGATGATGGTGAGTGTTTACTTTCGAAAAGTACAACTCAACGGGCCAGCACAAATGATCTCTTTCGAGGGCACAATGTTGGTGGATTGGGGGATCGGAGGGAGAGGTGCAACGATTTTCCACGTAATACGACACACGGACGGACAACTTTCTCCTCTCCCTAATTATAGATAACAGCGTTCGTTTCGAATATCGTTTTCGCGAAGCATAAACCCTCGACGCTCTGGAATGTCGAATCCTCCCCGCAACACGGCTGCATTCTTCGTCCTCTTCGGTCTCAAGGGGGCCATTGTTGCGTCTAGTGTGTGTGAGCGTTGTCAGTTTTCCTTCCGCGGAACATACCAGCAATTTTCCACACCACTTTTTTCCCACCGATGCTACCTACATGTATGTAAGAGCACTTCAACAACGTCCAACTAGTGTTCACAACTTGTGTTTTTTTTTTCGTCCATGACCGTCTGTCCGCCTGTCTGCCCATTGGATGCGCTTCCCCTTTTTTTCTTATCGTCCCGCTTTTCCCCCGGGCCCGACGAAACGTACCGACCCAAGCGACTCCATTATTCTTGAAGTGCGCGCGATCTGAAGAGCGCACGGGGAAATAATTGTTCCGTAGTTTTCCATCTGCGCTGAAGTGGGCGGTGGTGTGTGCTGGTTTTCCGGTTAGTCGGCGGAGGAAAAGAAACGACGGTCCGTGCTTGATGGACGGATGTGGAAACACCATTACGGTCATTAAGGTCTTTTACGCGAAGCGGTTCTCATTTTCCCTCCACCATCGCGACGAATGCAATGATGTGCCTTTTTCTCTACCCCGTCGGTGGAAACTGTGTTGCGGAGAACATAAAGCAGAGATAGTTCCAGATCCGGGGGGAGAAAAAAAAACGTCCGGAAGCTCTAGAATGAATCGAGCACGGGGTTTGATAAACAACCAACAAAAGCCAGCAGACGGAAGGAATAGAAATGAAATCTAAAACGAGAAAGAATACAGAGCAATCCAACTGCATTGCCATTGCCAGTTGTTCTGTGTTAGCGATTGGATCGAGAAAACCCCGTTAAACCGGGTGAAAAATCGAACCGAACCGGCACACAGATGCCGGAAAAGATTATCGACACAAACACACAGCAGCTACGGTCGGGACCGAGATACACACCTTCTCCAGACTTGCTCTTGCCCTTGTGACCTAGAAATAAGAAAATTCTCGTTTTCTTCAGTTTTCTATTTGGCCCACCTTTTTTTATGAAATTTTCCAACCGAAAATGGTCGCGCGCACCCGGCGATAGGTATTTTCATTTCCTTTTACTTTGCTGTTTGGTGTTGCTCCTTATTTTCGGGAGGAGGCCCCATTAGCATTTCTGCCCTGGCAACATTGGAGCGCGCTCAACACGGGAGAAGGAGAAACACATGTTTCCCATGTTGTACACGAACCACACGCCAAACACCACCGCGTCGGTCCGCGAAGGAGTCGAACGAGAGTTTTGAAGTGCAAGGTATATTTATGTACCCCGCCACCACATCCGCCCGTGAATTGAAGCATAAACTTTTCCACAACAATGAAACATTCATGAGGCCGACCCAGAATGGTGCTGCTACCGGTTCAGACAACGGGGGCGCCTTGTTGTAGGGGGTGGGGGATGGCACAGATGGCTTCGACACTCGCGCCCGTCCACCAAAACCAAAACAAGCTTGCCCGAAGTGCATGTTTTTCCTTTTGTTCGTCGCTTCCTTTTTGGTCACGAGAAACATAAAATGCAATTTCTAGCATTACCTGTTTTCCGCTCGATCACTCGGGGGAGTGCACGCGGGGCGCCAGAAGAAGTTAAATTCTTTATTGCGCTTCGCGTCTTCGCCTTCGACGGAACGGAAACACCGAGTGGTGGAAAGTTCTCACGCCGTTTTGCCAGCATCTTTGTCCGTCGGTACGGTATGTTTGGACTTTGCTTGGAAAATATAAAATGAAACACAATGATGAAGCTGTGAAGACGAAGAGAATTTACAACCAGCACTACAAAACCCATCCCAGAAGGCCTTTGAAACAAGCCAATGAACATTGGGTCCGCCTGTCGTCAAACGATCCTTTTGAGTGTGTAAAAAATGTAAATAAACTGTAAAAATGCTTAACGATGGTACAAAATGACATAGAAGTTACAAAAACTAAAGCATTAAAAGACTAACACTAATCAACAACTGTGGGTTTAACAAATATATCCTATAATATCCGAAACAACAACGAAGGAAAGGATTTTCAAATCACAGCAACTCTTTCGCACACGTTTTCCAGCTCGAACTCGAAGATAAAATGTAGAAAAACCTTATTCAACGAGGATCTGGACCATCAAAACACAATGTCACAAAGACAAAATTTCAGAGCACCCAACAGCACGAGATCACTTGACCCGTTTTTCTTCTTCATCGCGCAACTGTCAAAATCAAGTGTGTCAAGGAGTTCTTTGTTCGGATGCCCATCGAACTTGACAAAAGAAAAACTGTCACTTTAGTCAATCGCCATCTTTTTGTCAACATATGCGGAAATGGAAAACTAGAGAAGAGAACAAATTTTTAAACAAAATAAACCGATGACCTCTGAAAGACCAATTCATTGAAATTCATGGCTCCATTTGACGCGTAACCTTTATCTCAAAAATGTCACGCAAAAAACATGATCCACTGCTTGTCCTTCGCTTTTGTTTCCATGTTAATTCGATCTATCTGTCACGATCTCGACTTTTCATTCCGAGCGAAACCAACGTAAGGTTAAAAATTAAAAACGTAAGCCTTCTCAATCACAATTTCCACATTTAACGAACATAAACGATTGCGTGACAGATGTTGGGCTGTTCGGGGGAGAAGGATTAATGCTACCGCCAACATTACATTGATCGGGCTCTCCTTTAGGGGCCTTGCTTTCGAACACACAACAAGGTTACTTTCACTCCTCTACCTACTAACCAAATTGAAAAGAACTTATAATTTAATCATCATTAATATCAACTCCCGTTTTGCATCAAACTAACGTTTACCAAACGGCACCGTTGTGAGGCAGACGAAAAAAGCGGGGAACGCAGGAGAATAAAGCTCAACACGCGCACCGCAAATGAGAGGTTACCGATGCTGGCCAACATAAAATAAAAGAGGCAAGCAAAGCCTGAATATGCATGAATTATTCAGCTATCTGCAACGCCATAAGCATTATTTATTTACATACCTTTGGTGGCCGCGCAGCATAACAGAAGAAAGCGAGAGAAAGGAGAGTGAAGTACCCTTGTATTGTTTTTGGAATGATTATGTTTAAAGAAATAAGTAAAAGCGTTGAGCAAATTGGCATAACTGTTACACTAAATTATTGCAGTTCAAGAACATAAATAAAATTGTCTGTCTACCGATGAAAAATATGTTCGGAAATATTATAAAAAGAGCAAATAATAAATAAAACCGAAGTACAACACAGCACAAAAACATCGTGCTCCTCCAAGCTTGGAGCGATGGTAGCACATTCCGAACATTCACTTTGTAAACATAGGTCCACTTAAAAGTTTTCGACCCGCGCACCAAGCACGTACTTCGCAGCAGCACAATCGAGGGAACAATGTTTTTCGCTGGTGTTGTTTGTTGTCACAGGGCGCAAGAAGAAAGGGGTGGGACGATGATGTCGGTCTCACCACGCTTCGGATAGCCCAGCCTCCCTTCTTCACACTCTCTCGGTGTACTTTTCCCCTGGATTTACGCGATTTATTTTTATGTGTTTCGATACCGTTAAAACAACATTCTATCCTTTCCCGTCGGTACCCCCCGGCCAGTTCCTTTTTCGCAAAGCCACGTTCGTTGTTCCCAGCGCGAGTCAATTTATGAAGATCGACAATCGGGAGCAAAAAGCGGATCGCTCCCGTAGCGTATCAATCCGACACAGGAGAGTTTTATTTTCCCGGATTGATAGGCCATCGCCATCCAACCGTGGAACAAGTCAATGGCACACACATACACCCGGGCGACATTTCAAGGATGAGTTGGTGCGCGAGGGGTTTTTCCCGGACGATTTTCAACCTTCGGCCGTAATCGTAAATCATGCCAGGAAGCTCAGTTTAGAGAGCTTGTCGGTTTATTGATAATGCAAAACGAAACGGAGAACGAAGTACGGGCGCTTTTCTGCTCGGGTACTTGCAAGAACCTTTAACAATATATGTAGGATTGGATTGGACTGAGCCTTACTGAAGTCGGTGTAATATAGAAAGTATTTCTAGTCGAATAGGTTAAACCCTGAAGGTGAAACTCAAGGTGATGAAAGCCAGACGGCTCCTCAACAAGCACACAACCTCCCTCAAGATGTACGAGGATTATCGCATAACACTCCTACACTTGTGGAGCAACACACGGATGATGCTCGGTGTAGGCGAGGACCCGTCTGATCCGTGCCTAATCTGCTGCCATCGACAACATTAAAAGTTTCGCCTACCTTTGTAGGTTTGTAGCATGCAATCCTTAGTGCGCTCATAGGTGTCGATTCTATGAAGTAGATTGGGGAACACACAACCCAGGCGGGAGGTTGGTTTGTGCGGAATTAAAATCAACAGAACGTTTCGTAAGTTCTATCCGAATACGCCTCAATGCACCTCGATGGAGTCGGAAAAGTCTACACCTACCAGCAATGTAAGATGCTCCCAGCGTTCATCCTTGCTAATCTCTTACATCTGGCACAGGCTTTGCGCTACAAATCGCCGGGTCAGAAGACATTACCAGGTTGGAAAAGCTCGAAAAAGCGGTACCACCACATGCGATTGCCATCCAAAGCTGAATCATTTACGGCTTCTGCAACGAACCTTGCTTTTATTGAAACAACATTTAATCGAATAGGATTACATTTTCCTAAAAAGAGGTGCAGAAAGTATGAAATTAAAGGGAAGTTCATATATCTTTTTTTTTTGCTTTTGTATTCACCTGAAAGCAATTAAATTTCGCAACAAGTTTGGAACTAACCGATTTATAACTTACGTTAACCGCCATTTTGTTCGCAACCATAAATCAACAAATCAAATAACTGGTAAAACAAAAAAAAAATACATTTTGTTCGCGACTGGCGCGCGACACAATGCAGACGGCCAAACATTGGGTCAATAAATTTGCATCAAAACTTAATTGACTTTCGATGAGGGTTGATCAATATTTTCCGCTCCGGAACCCAAGGGAGGGTGGGTGGATACAAAAAAGCGGCGATATCACACAACGCATCGGTGGCGGTTTTATTGGATGACAAACATCAGCCAACGCCCTGTGACATCGCTCCTTGACACCCGCCGCCTCTCCTGGGGATCATAAACAGTAATACGTTTGCAATTCGGGAGAGTTCTCCAGTGGTGTAGAAGAAGAATAAAAACTGGAGCTGGAAAAGTTTATGACGGGGGGTTAGAAAATAGAAGCCGAACTGAGGCAGCTGAGAGGAGTGTGTGGCGCAAGACAATTTCCAGACTATAAATTTTCACCGCCATTTTCCGGTGGGAAATGACAACAGCTCGATGGTGGTGTGTGCGACGCATAAGAAGCGTTTTCTCAAAGGAACGACCAACACCGAACACAGCCAAGAACCGACGGACTGACGGGGAAGAAAATGAATACGATCAAGTCCCCACTCGGATGTCGCAAATACATCACACACCAAACAATTTGCGCCTCGCCACTCCGCCGCCTCCGTTTCCATGAGCCATTTCCTCCGGGGTTTTCATTTCTTCTTCTCCTTTACGAACAATTTCGAACCATACCCAAGACGCACAACACCTATGAAATATGTTGGTTCAGCTCGGAAACTTTGCAAACCCCCGAACCCGAGTACGCGTACCATTTTCCTTCCGACGCTTGTTGGGAAACTTCGTCCAGAAAACATTTATTTTGTTCACGCGCGAACACTCGCGAGATTTTACTCGCGCGATGGAATGAAATTAACATTGCGGCGTAAAAATTTACCAACAATTGAAGCTGACGGCGCGAGTTTCCCCCGCCGCTGGATGGTACTTTTCAGCAGGATCGAACTTTTCCTAGCGAGGCTAAAAATAAGACCACAAACTTGCCCGGCGAGGCGAGCTCGGAAAACAAATTTAACATCACCCCACCCCCTCTTCCAAGAAGCCCACAGAAGTGTTTTAATCATGCAGCATGGAAAAGCTCCAAACAGTCCCATCCACGCACGCACTGTTGTCTTTCTTGGTGGACAAAGAATTAATGGAAGAAGCAAAAAAACAATAACAGGACATTGTTGTTTGCCGAAGCAGTTCGCTCGAGGGCTTCAAGTTTCCACACCGGAGAACCATTTGTCATTTATGCGTGTGACGTTCAAAATCCGTGCACCGGCGGGATGTGACCCCGTAGGAGGAGGGGGGAGAGTAAGAGAGGGGGAAGGGATGTACGAATTGGCATAAATCATGGTTTATGTACTGGCTGCAGCACCGCCGGGAAGCTGCTTCTGAAGGGAAGGAAAAAATAATATACGCCCGACCCCATGCGACCCATATCCGATTACGCACTCTCTCCCTACCTCCCTCCCTCCCCTCCCTACGTTATTGTAGGAGGGAGGATAAACTTTTTCATTCACCTCCCACCTACCCCCCCGGGGGGAACTTGAAACTGACTGACAAATGCGCGACAGAGGAAAAAGGAAAATGTAAAAAGTAAAAAAGCTCCGCTGGCTCCAAAACGGGGTCCGAGACGAGATTTTTCCAAAGAAAAATATATATATTCCGACGGAAGTGTCTTGCACGTGGTAAAGCTTCGTGGCAAAAAAAAACGGTCCACAAGACCAACGCCATCCATTCTGCGACAGCCTCCACAACGAGTGGGGGAGGAGGGGGACGAAAACAACGACCGAACAATCTCTCCCCGACGGCTCGCATTACAAATTTACTTCGAGCGTGGAGCGTGGAAAATAAAAAGAAGGATCAAATTCTAGGCACAAATCTTGCCGACCACGATCATACCGTCCCTCTTTTGCGTGAGTGTTCTCTTTTTCGCAGTATGAGTCAGGATTTAGTCATTTTATGAGTCCCCCACCCCATGGGAAGCGACATTGACCTTCCATTACCTTTCCCTTTGCCTTCGGAGGCAGCGAAAAGCGACCCGCAGTTACTTACTTGCAGCCGTAAATCAGGACGCGAGTTTGGGGGAGGAAGCTGGCGATAGGACAAGAAGGAAAAAGGTACACCAGGGAAATGTATGTGATACTTTTCCTTTCTACATATTCCTCGCAAAAGAAGAAAAACCTCCCCGGTGGCTGGAACTTTGCAAGTAGCACAGATTTTTCCTCCTTAGCTTCTTCTCGATTGCATTTTTTCGTTTGCTCGTAAAATTAAGCCAACCGACGAAAGTGTGGAAAAAGGTGTGAACAATGGCAGCAGCGCTGCACGGGATGTGGGTATTTTTCCACGGAAAACGAGGAAGGAGGGAGTGCAATCGGTCTTTTGCCAGCTGTCCCTTTGCAGGAGAAAGTGTGGCGACGAAGGAGCTGAAAGTGAAAACCGTACTCGAACATGGTCCATGTAATCGGACCAAATTGAGTGGAAAATTTTATGAGCAAGGAAATTGATTCCCCTTCGATAGTTTTCTTCTTGGCTTATGAAAAGCTTGGAATATGAATTTTTGGAAGTTATTTTTTTTTCTTCCTTTCGGAAATGGTTCATCTATGACAAATTGTATGAGGTAGTTAAACAGGCGAATGGTTAAGTTGATTAACACGATAATAACAACCCAAGTGATGGTCGAAATCTATTTAATAAAGTAAATAATGAAACGTTTCTACGTGCGAAAGAAAAATGTAAATTTCATCTGAGACTTCGGCACAATCTTATAAATTACAACATCTTATGAGCTTATACGAAGCGAGCAGATGGACTGTGGATGGCGAGCAATTACATCGATTCTTTATTTCACTCGCCCCAAAATAAAGACGAACATAAAAACCGAACACATTTGGGAAAGGAAAACATTTTTCGAGACAAACACACATTAGGCAACACACCCTACTCCCGACAGCACACACACGTGTGTCCCATCGCATCGGACAACAGCTGGAAAATAAGCTGGCCGATTGAGAAAAACTCGGTCAGCCACAGAACCCGTGACCACCCACCTTTCTCCCCCTCCCAAGAAGAAGGCGTCGAGCGACAAGAAATTACAAAATCAAGACATCATAATATTTTATTATCACCCATTTCGCCTTTCTTTACGACGGGGTTGGAAGACATTTTCCACCCATGCGGCGCAGAAATTGATCGCGACGACGATAATAACGACGATGATGCTGCTTTCTTCGTCTTCGGGTCCGCCTACGGATGCTGGGACACGTGGCACAAAAAAAAAATCGCAAACAAAAAAGTGACGCTGAAACAGAGTCACAAATAAAAAAAAGAAAAGGGCATCCCAAGGAATTCCATAGCGAGGGAAGAAACAAGGACAACCGCAGTGGAAGGAAGGAAGGAAGTCATATTTTGCTGGTGGTAAATTTCCCTATCACGCTCCTTTCTTCTTCCCTGTCGGGAGCAGATATTGCCATTTGGAAAGACTTCATCTTGAGTGTGATTAACATCTCCTTCCCGAACGTCACTTGCAGCGATGGAAATGCAGTCCGATTCCGGTACACGATTGAAATATTCGCTAATGGAAGGCGAAGACACGCGGAAATGGGAAACGAGTCAAAGGACAGCAACGTGAAATGGGCACCAGCTTGTTCAAATTATTTTTTTTCGACTTCTCACCGCATCAACACAGCAGAGGAGAAGGAAGCCGAGGGAAAACAAACGCGTTAAGTGTTGTTTATGAATATTATTATTGGAATAACCGTCTTGACGCAAGACGCTACCGCCCTTGACCTTTCGCGCCAAGCATTCCCTCCCATTAGCCGTCCCAAATGATGTTCTTTGGCGAAATTCGTAGAAAAGCCTACACCTTATCTCCACCCCGCCAAGAAGGCACGTATAGTATGACTTTTGGAAGGAAAAAACCTCCATGAGAAAGGATAACGAGTTCACTTCAACACGACCACACGTGCGTCCCCCCCTCCGCGTCTACCGGCCGACGGAGGACAGTATGTTTCGATCATAATGGCCCAACATGTAATGGGAAGATACGTCGGAAATACAATCCCAACGAAATAAACCGGTCCACAACACCCATACGCCCAACAATAGCCTCCAGCCACCATTGTGGGCGCACCTTCGCCACTGTCGTACAGTTTTTCCTACAACCTTTATGTGCCGCTTTCTCTCTCCCCTCCGTTCTCTCCAAGCCCTAATTCCATGTGCGGGCTTTCGTGAAAACGTAAATAAAATACGAAGATAAATCAGACACGATCCCTCCATAAAGTAATAACGCTAGTAATAAATAAATGCTGTTCAGCCCCATCCCAAAATGTGTGTGTGTGTGTTTCGCTAGACAAGGGCGGCAGAGGACGACACTGTTGTGTGTCCCGTGTTCTCAGCTTCCTTCAGCTTGAACCACCGAAAAAGGAAAACGCTGCCAAAGGAGCTGAAAGCCGAATGGTTATTGTTGAAAATCATTCGCTTTCCTGCACAAGCTCGAAGGCACTACACTTCTCTGCAGCATTGCGATGAACAACGACCCCGGACCAGAATGGAAATGAGGATTGATAAGATTACTTCTCAAGGCCCCCCGTACTTTAAAATTCATTCACCCCGAAAAGTGGAATCATCCATCACATGTGCGTTATTTACGAAGATGTTTACCGGCTTAAAAAGCCGAAGCGAGTCCTTTTCGTGTAAAGCTGGAACGAAACTTACGGCCTACAAACAAACACAAAAAGAAGTAGAATTGTTTGAGAAACACTCGAGATATTTTGGGCCAAGTTGGGCCAAGCCTACACGGAAAACGAGCCCATTTTCAACCGAAATTAAGCCTTAATCCTCCCGGGCCCTTTTTTGGGGGGGGTCTCCACAGCAAACAAAGGAGAGTTAAAAGTTTTGAAAGGATTCAAAAAAAAATCTTCAACAAAAAACAACACCAGTTTACATTGAGCAAAGGGTTCACTAAAAGCCGTAAAACTATGAACCAGACAGCCACGGCCAGTCAGCAGGGATGTGTCCCCTTGTTACACATCTTCTTCGAAAATCGAAGATTCTTTGTGGCGACGACCTTCATCGAAGGAAAGTTGTACTTCCAGGTCGTTTCGGCGGGGTACAACAAATATCTGAGGATCGTTAAAGAGAGCAACCGACAAGAAACCAGGGCCAACCGTTGCAAATTTATAGTAGATCCCATCGAAGATACACGGTCAAAGTGTCATTAGGTTCCGGGGGGTAGGCCCTAATTAGCATTTTCATCTTGGGCCGATGGAAATTATTTGGCCCGCCCATGACCGCGCTCTAATGAGCGTTGCTCGTCGGCGGGTAGGACAAGAACTCGTAGACGTCGTCGCAAGATACATGACGCTCCTCCATTACCATTGCTTAATGTTTCAATTTCTTCGAATACGTTTGCCGATTTTAAAGAAAAGCTAAAGGAGAGAGTGAAATCAACCGAACATTGAAAGTCGCAAATGAAAGTACGTTAAACTTAGTCCACCTCATGGCAGTGGGTGTTAAGAAAATCGTGCTTCCGGTGCTGTTCGACGACTATGGCAATGGAACATACACACAAAGGTTCACGTAACGGAAGGAAGCTAATCTTAATTGATTCGCTGCTTATAGCTTATATTACTTCAGTCAACGACGTCGTCAAGCCAGACTGGAGAAGTACAGCAAGCATATCAACACACATACACACACACACAGACATAGCTGTCGACCACACTATCTTGCGCTTCAATCTAATCAATTAAGAATGGTCCATCCAGGAGACCATTTTTCAAGACCTGAAACGGAGAAGACGCCATACTTCCCCCGCGAGGGAGGAAAAGCTCACGAGGGCTTTCGTAAGAAGGATGTGCTCTTTTTCTGCACGAGTCCCTGCTTCTTCTGGGGTGCCTTTTTCCGACAAAAGGTCACCGGGTCCTTGGTCTTCGATGATCGTGTGTGCGTGTGTGGGTGTACATGCCCCTCCAGGGAAAACCCAGGGAGACAGTGATGGAAAAGGAAGAAAAATGAGCCAACTAGACGAAGGGATAAAAGTTGGCACCGTCGTCTCCCGGGTTGGGAAACACTCTACGGGCACGACGATAATAAGGTGCACAAATTCGATTTGTTGCAGGCAAAATAAATCATGCCGGTCTCCGCCTGACGGCGGACGGTGAAGGAAAACGCAACACGCTGTGGTGTCGACGAACTTGAGACTTCAACGTTTATTCTGACGTACACTCACTCGGGGGAGCTTGTCGCTTCGAAGCGTGCGGTTGGAATTCCCGGTGGGAAGGGGGAATTGCCACTATCCGGTAAGGTCTTGATGAAGAGTAGACCATTGTTGATCGAGTTATCGGAACAGAAAAGAAAACATAGTGAAAAAATTGAAATACAAAGACACACCCCTTTCCACTCGAGATTGAAGAAGATGCTGTAACGTTGAGACATTCAAAGAATACTTTATATAACCATTACGGATCGACGTAGGAAGTCAGTTTCTTACTTAGGGAAATTATATTGCTGTAAAGAGATGATGATCGTAACATTTAAGAGTATTCGAAACCGATTCAAAACATACTCAATAAACTTTTCAATAATGTAATAAAAGAAAAAGCTTCCCATTTCTTTGATGGCTATCGAAAATGAGTGCACACATTTCCCTCAGTTTAACGAATTTCTAACAAAAGTCTTCGAGCGTCTAAAAGACGATAGTGTAAGTATTTTTGCCGACCATTTTTCAGGTACGGTAAGTACTCCTCCGAAAGATACCATTTCCCGGTGTTGGAAAATGCCGCACGGCCAAGTGAAATAAACGCCGGGATGGTGCTTCTTGGCAAACGGAAATGAGAATAGCGCTTGACATGCTGATGAATCTACCGATACGGGCTGACGTTGACGGTCAACAGGACGGTCGAGATGGTTCCGTTCCATTTCGCTATCTACTGATCATTGGAGAATTTCACCTGCATACCAAAAAAAACTAACAAAAAAGCAGAAGGAAATGTAAAGAGCCATTCAGAAATGCTCAAATGCTCTCGTCTGCCGTTTTTTTACAACTCTCCCTGTGGCGTCCTTGATCTATAAAACGCCACCCTCACTAAGCAAACAGTTTTATATTGAAAACCGGCGCATAATATTTCTGGAATTGGCGGGGATATTATTTTTGCGATTTTTGTGAATTTTTTTTTTTCAGATAATTTTCAACATTCAATGTTACGACATTGAAGCGATGTTCACGGACGGTAGCGAAAAAGAATTGAGAATTCATTGAGAAAACATTACAGAAAATGGCGCTTCATTCAGATTTCTTTGGTCTCTTTTTTTTAAAGCTCCGGAAGCCGACAGCAAGGTCAAGCATTCAGTCGCTTCCAGGACGATATTGGTAAAAATAAGATATTTGCATATCCATCACAAAACAGCACAAACGAAAGTGCGACCGGATCAGACAAAGGAAAACAGAGTAAGACAACTTTCTGCTCTTCGATTTTCTTCCCGGTAAAGTCAGCTTAAAACAGCAGTACTTGCTGTACAAATTTCCGGCATTCAATCTTTCCAAATATGTACGCTTTTTCGGAATCGGAACTGTTTTTAGAAGCATCCTTGGTAAGGAAAGGAACTTATACTGTTTGGAAGGCAGCTTTAGAACAACAGAAAGTAGAGCCAATTGAGCAGAATATGGAAACAAATATCCATTTCATCCGTAAAGAGCAACAAACACCAAATGGTTTTCTTGTTCTTAATTTTTCCCGAGTTCAAACAAAGTAGGATCCTTTCATGTTGATTGTGTGTGTGTTTGTGGTAAACCCTATGGTCATGTATACTCTATTTACGGCTCAATTAGTAGAAGGATCATTTCAACCGAGAGAAAATGTACCAGAGTGCGGTAAAAAAGCACAACCACTATCGGAACCGAACGATTATGTACCAGTGAAGTGTGTACACTCGCCGGGAAAAGTCGTCCTGGGAAAGTGCTGCAGAAAAAGCTCGACTCAATGTCGGCTGTGGAGAGCAGTGAATGAATTGTTTATTGTTGTAACGCTCACTCACTGCACAATTGCGATTGCGGTGGTTTGTGGTGGTCTTGCCTTTGCGAGATGAAAACTCAATAGGGTCGGCACTTCTTGGAATGGGTGCTGAATTTGTTGAACTGTTCTGCAAACAAGCTGCTCGAAGTGGGTTGAAGAGAGCACTGGGAAGGGCCCAACAAGAAGAGTTGGCTGTGGCAGGCTTTTGCGTTGGTTTCTTTGATTCTTAAAAAGCCTATTTTCAAACGTTAAGTTCCGCATCGAAAGTGGGGCAAGTGCAATTCAAACCGAACCGGCAGCGAGTTATAATTCAAAGAGGTTACAAAGAGGGAGAAAAATGCACCATTATGTATGAAAAGAGCAAACACGAGTGAATCTTGTTCTATAAAAGATTTCGCCTTTGGTTTATAAAACATGTTCGCAACGAAAACAATCAACACATGAATATAAAATGCGTACACGAAAAAACTCATTTGGATGCAAATTAAAATTTATTTTTGAAAAACCGTTACATGCTTTTGCCAAATACTGTGCATTTTGCAAATCATCCCGGTCCCGAAAGGACCGACACACGCTGGCAATATGTTTCAACATTTGTCCACGACTGTAAACCCCGCATCCGAGCCGACCCTTCTGCATCACAGTACGTGACGAAGATGAAGCGACAGGGGACTGCTGCCTCACAAAAAAGGGCCATTTTTCAGGCGGAAAAAGGGAACCAAAGAAGAGTGTCGGATAGCCCGAAGAGGAATCTTGTTCGCTTGTTCCCTTGCTGCCTTCGGCATGGGTTTCCCGAAAAAGAAAACCGGTCACCGCCATCATCATCATCATCATCATCATCATCATCATCGTCGTTGTTGTCGGTCGGAGAGGGAAACACAACACACTGACAGCGGCTGCTGCGCTAGCGCAGTAGAGGAAAACGCAAACAAACACCAGTGTGTAGAGAGACTGTGTGTCCTGTTTACCCCTATAAAATGACCACCACCATAAAGCCAGGGGTGCAAACATGCCTGCGGGTACGTGGTGAATGCGAGACAAAGTGGGCGATCGAGCGAGCAGCAGTCGGGGAAAAAATACGACGCGATCGTGAAGCAAAGATATCCATTTACAGCTGCGTCGAAGTGCCCGACGATGATGGTCCAACGGCGACCGGCAGCTTACATCCAAGGTAAGCTCCTCTCCGCTCGACCGGGTCGTCGTCGTCGGCTCAATCCGGCCTGAAATATTATCCATCCATCATTGCCCCTGCGTGCGATGACTCGACGGATGAATGTTCCCTTCACTCGCGTCGTGCGTGTCACGTCCACATTAGAGTTGACTGCGTTTACCACATTTTGCCGGCTTCTGCGAAAAATGCGTGGAAATGACTCTAATTCAAGCGGTCGCGCAAAAGAATGACTCTCTGGTCGGGCGTCCTCCACCTTCTTCCACGTGTGTATGTGTGCATGAGTGTGCCAGTTTTCTTCAAGACATCAGGGGGGTTCCCTCACTGTTTGCAACTACCTGTGCGTGCATTTCACTGCCGCCTGTTGTCCCCACGAACTCGGAAGACAACCGCGAGGAGCATACTTCTCGCGTCATTATTATTGTTATTATTATTATTATTATCGGCAAAAGTGGGCTTGGCGGGCGCAGATGGTTGTCAAAGGCATGACAACAAACGATCGTTTGTCTCTGTCCTTCGCGTGACGAGCTGCAACAACCATCAACGTAGAGTTTGTTATTTGTTGATTATCTGTTCGGTCTGCGATTTGTTTACGCCGGGTGGTGGGTGCAATTGTATTGTTCCTTTTGGTGTCATTATTTTCAATGTCAGTTGCAGCCAACTTCAAATGCAATTTTACCCGGTTTTACACGTGAATGCATATTAAAATTGAAAAAAATATTACCCTCGAAAAATAAAATGCACATATGATTGTAAAAAATATAACTGTTTTAAAAAAATAAATATTTAAATCGCATTTCCTTTTAAAAACAAGGGTGGTAACCCTCGTCCTACCTTTTCGCGAATGTAATCCAATATCCTGAATAATCTCCCCGACAATTCCCAGTATAACATTCAACCGCGAAATAAAAGCCACTAACAGCAGCAACACAAAGCACAGCAGAGAGTACGATCAATCATTCGCCAGCCCGTGAATAAAACATACACATCGCGGCAGCCGCTGCATATTTTTGTTCTTCGCTGTCATTTCATCCTGCTGTGCCTACTTCGGTTAGTTCCATTTTGTTTCGCACTTCCATTCTGGCATGGAACGCGGTCGCGAGCGGATCGAAACGTGGACGTGAAACGCGAAGGCCAACAACTCCGCGGTGTGCCAGCGAAGCAGCGCAATCTCGCGTCTTGCCATTCCTTTCGCACGCAAGGGGCATGATCGGGGTCTAAGCTTTTATATCTCCCTTGCTCGCGCCATTCTGTGTGGCTCGGTCGTGGTGTTCCAAGCGAGCGCATTCAATTGTATTAACCCTCAAGTGCCATTGTGCCGTATGCTTTAGGCAGTTTATGAATAGGCAGTCGATATGAATACCGTGGGATCATATGAGTGTCAGTGTTCTCTTCGACAAAAAGTAAACAAAAGTTTTCAACTTTCCAACGATCAAGAGTTGCAGAGAAAATGTGACGCTCATAACCAGTTTAAATAATCGAATCTTTTGGGATGTTTTCAAAATATAAATGTTTGTTGCTCTGCACCAACCATAGAGGAAACCGGCATCCAAGGGTTAACCCTAGATACAAATCTCTCTTTTACGCTTGTGTGGAGGGTTTGGCAGTCGCACTCACACCGATACGTAAGCTGTACGCGAGCTGATCGAATAAGCAGCCCTTCACTCTTGCCAGTGCCCTTTTTCCCTTTATTCCCTACGAAACACTAACGAGCCCTATAGAAGAGAAGCACTGGTACGCGGGGGTTTGAGCGAGAGAATGAGAAACAAATTTGAGTTTCCATCTCTTTTCAACCACCGTAACTAGCCGCTTGCTTCAGGGTTGCCAGTTTCACCGAACGATGACGGCGGCAGCCTCATCAATTCACGGTTTGCTGCGTTCGTCGTCATCAAACATCAAGAAAAACCCTTGGATCGGAGTGCTCAAACGCAGTGGAAACCATCCAACCATTGCTGACAACGACTTGCCGCCGTCCGTACCACCCTCAGCCGTAGCCCTTTGCTATGCGCACCATGACCTTTCGCATCGTCTTCCTCCAACCCCGTGGAAACACCGAGCATACACCTGATGGGGCTTCCTTCTGGTCGGCTCCCGCCGCCAGCCGCATGTTTACTCTGCTTCTTCTCGTCTCGCTCCCGTCTCCCCCACCTGTCTAGCGTCTTTTCAAAACATACTCCCGATCGCTTTTCAGCTGTTTATCTGCAGCATGGGAACTGTCCCCTTTGCCGCCTGCAATATTTTACCGCACTACCACCATACGTTGTGGTTTCTTTCTTGACATTTCTTTCGCTTTTGCATCCTGAAAGTGATCACAGGATGCAATACATATTTACGGCAAACCCACGATCGGTTTCCGTCCCCTCGTAGATTGATGTCAACGCGCGAAAAACGGGAAAATCCCACAAGAAACGTGATGTGGTATTTACTTACCATTCACCGGGTGGTCGGTCGGCTTATGGTCGTTTCTGTGTTCGCTTCAGGGTTCGACCAGCTTCCGTCGTCGTTCGCTTCTGGCTCGCCGCGCGTTTCGTCTGCCGGCCGGAACACGGTGTTGAGGATGATACTCCCGCTGGCAACGGAAAGGATGTGCTGCGGCACTTTAGCTGGCACGCTTCCGTTCACAATTTCACAAAAGGGCAAACAAGCACGCGAGACACCCTATTCTGGCTGGCGCTGGAGTAAAAAATTGCACGACGACGCTAATGGTGGAAAATTCCGCATACACACACAAGCACGGCACACGTACACAGAGGCGCCCAACACACCAACACAGGGACACACACAAGAGCACAGGCAAACGATTGTGGGGCACAATGAGGTGCTTGGGACCTTTTGGAGAATTTCTTTAGGAAACCGGAGCCTTTAAAAATGCAAGCCTGCTTTAATCAGAAAACCACACGCACGACAAACAAACGCCTACTAGATAGAGCCCTTCGGGTGGTGAGGGTCGTTCCGAAGCAGGGAGCGGGTTGAAAGGGTGGTACAGCGCGTCCGGTGAAGCGGGTTGCTATTGTTCCGTCACAGCCAGCGGCGCTATGAAGGAGTTTTCCCCGTTTGTTTTATTTGTGCTCCGCAACAGTAAACGTCAAACACCAAAAACTAAAAAGAAACACAGGCAGCGCCACGATAAAGACGACAGCGGCGGGACGGTGCGGTTATATTCGTTCTCTTTCTGTCCCTATCTCTGTACCGCTTTCATTTGCTTTCCCTCTCTTTTTCTCTCTCTCTCGAGCGTGCTTGTTCCAGCGAAGAGTCCCGGTGCAGCGGGGTGCTGGTGGCGTCCAAGTCGGAGTTCACTGCTCCGGATGCTGTTATTTCACAACGGTAAGGACACCAGCGCGAGTCATTCCGCTAGGAAAAGTCCTTGTCCTGCTTGGCACACGTATCCGAAAATAAGACGCTCAAATGGCTGTTGCCAGGCTTCCCACTTTCCTACGCGAATAGTGCAATTTCATCACCGACGCACCGCCACGAAACAACGCGCTTGCTGCAGCAGGACGCGTACTTAATGCACCCCAGTTTCGGCGGGCACGAATTTAGCACAGAACACTTCCCAAAAACCACTATGTAACGACACGCACAGGCTGCGTTGGAAGCTTCGACCAGAAAGCGAGCTGTAGCGTCCGACGGAAATTCAACCTCTTTTTCGCATTCGAACAAGTTTTCAGTAGCAGCAGCAGAGCAGCGGCACACCACGACGATCGTGTACGTTGACTCGCTCGAGCACGCACACCGCGCCGAGGAGAGTGCGCTTTCGCTCTCTCACTCGCAAACCGGGAGATTGGCGTTCTCGCTCTTGCTTTGGTTAATGCTTCGAAAACCGGTCTCGCTTTTCTAGATTCCCTTTCGAGCCATACAAACGGGCCAACCTTTCAATGCCCTATAACCGTTTCAAACCGGTTGACTTTACGTCACCGCATGTATACACTGTAATCGATGTAACAATGTGTGTATAGCCAACTCAACACACACAATCGAATATCCCACATTTTGTATGGAATTTTACCAACCATATTGTAAACCGGTTCATAACCGGTTCAGACATTCGTGCGTTGTTTACGAGAGGTGACAGCTTTGACAGAGAGCGTATGTCAGTTTGCTCTCAGTAAAACGTTTTCAAGCAAAACACGATCCGAAACGTCGGTTGACAAGAACAATTTTTTAACAATAAAATTAAAATAGTTTTTTTATATTCGAAGTACACATTTCTGTGTAAAACGCAATGTATGTAACTTCTACTGAAAATTCCATGTTAATGATATAATAACGAATAAGTTTTTCAAACATACAAAGAGTGTTGTTTGTTTCACTAAAGTCACCCACGAAATTAAACGACAAATGCCTAATAACTGACTGTAACAATGTAAAGTTTAAAGACACAATACGCATTGCTAGTTTCCTTATTTTGCTGATGCATTACTCCAAATAGCTTGAGGTATACGCTTTGTGTTTCGTTACTCTATGAAAATATGAATTCGATCATTGGGATGCCCCCTGCTCTCCATCGCCTCTTTTATCAACCTATCAAATCAATCGGGATTAAATTTGTTTGCTATACATAGTTCATTTATGTTTTGAAACACGGAAGAAATCGAATTAAGAGCTGTAGTTCGAAAACGTACTATTCAATTTGTGGCATTTCAAATTTCAGCCATTAACTTTATTGAACTGTTATTTATATGGATGTCAATTTAAATTTGTCTTTATTCCATTAAACATGCGTTCTATGCATTCACATATGAATGCTGGATAAAGTAACAACCCTGTGTTGCTGGATAAAGTAAAAAACTAAGATACACGTGTAGTAATACATTGTTTCTAGTTGACCGATGGATTATTACCACATCGCGGGGACCGCACCACCACGAGGCAGGCGAAAATTAAATTACACACTTCATTATACAACGAATGCCGTCCGCGTAGGTTTGATTGATTGAATCTCCAAACAGGCGGGCAGCCGGGCAAACCGTTCGCCAGCAGCTTAAGATGAAAGTTGTTGAAACGAAGAAACGGTTGGCGCGAACGAACGAAAACGTCAATCAATCCACCGGGCTACTTCACACGCCATCGCCATTCGGAACCCCGGCGGATAGTTCAGCACCGTTACAAAGAAAGGGAAAATGTGCCCTCGACTGGAACAGTCATGGTTTTGATTTTCCGAACCGTTCCGTCTCTTCCCTTGCCATCCCTCGCACCAATTCCATGCAGGGGAGCCAAGAGAAAAAGTATCTGGCTTTGGTTCGAAGTGAAAGATAATGACCCCCTGATCGAGGCAAAGGGTGAGGGTTTTTAATTTCTTTTTTCTTCCGAAAGGGGAATCTGTGAAATGCATTTTTACCATGCGATCGTGAATGTTGCATGATGATCATGCAATCATATTTTGAGGTTAGCGATAACACTTGTATAATAGAAAAAAAAGGTTTTTTATTACCTAAAATACATGAACAATTATGTTTTCATTCAAAGCGAATTATTAACACTTTTTATTAACTTAATTAACTTTAAAAAAGGAACTATAAAAAAGAAACTTAAAAAAAAAAATAAAACAATAACTAAATTGCTAAAACGGCGGAACGCGTTTTGGGGTCACGCTCCACACTAGTAATCTTTTTCACCCACAATTAACTTAAGAGCATCGGCGACAATAAGCATGTCTCTTCTCCACTTACGACCTTCAATAACACTAATTTAGTTGATCAGGGAGATGTGCAATGGCAGCGGATCATTATCCACCCGTCGGATAGTCTGTTATGTACCCGCCCACTGACCACGACAAAGTTCGCGGTCTTTTGCCTCATACGGAGACGTTTTTTTTGCACGCAATGCAAGATGGAGCCTGCAGCTCGTATCAATAATTAGCAGCTGTGATTTGAATGGCCGCTTGGCGTTCCCCTTGCGACATTTGAATACCACTGAGCGACGTCCGCGGGATCGTACGGGTCCAAATGACAGTTTGACATTGTCTCCTCGGACGAGGACGGATCAGGTGGAGGTTAAAACGGAGCAGATAATTGACAAGACTAATTCCACAATCAAGCCCAAGCCGCGACATCGAGCCCCGTCGCATGAAGCCGGAGACCGGTTCCGGTTGAACGATGCCAACGCACGAACGTACGTGAACCCCTCAGTCACACACACTCGCACGTACTCCCAAGTTCACCCCGTCCGGAGCACGGCTGGGTCGTATGAGACACTTTGGCAGGTTAGAAGCAGGTCCTCCCGTGGTCTGGTGGGTTAATTCTTATGGCACAAACAACATTCAAACGACAGCCAAGTACAAGGCAGCGGACAGGACAAGATCTGGCGGAATTATCGCCCGGGACTACGACAGCCGGGCAAATGTATCCGTCCCGATCCGTGCGAGTGCACGATAATCTATACCGAGGGGGTCCCAGAAATGCGTAAGAACATACGCTTCACTGGAGGCGTCCATTAAGGAGCGGATTGTGTCCAACTTCAGTTGAAGGCGCTAGCAACCGGATGAAGCTGTTAATGAATATCATGTCGCTCGGAATCCACCGAGCTGCATGATTGAACCAACCATCATCGCCGTGCCAGAACACGCTAGGCAATGCTGCTCCATTCGGAACCGGGCACCGGGGTGGATGTCGCTGTGGATCTTGGAAGGACGGTACGATCTTCCCGAGCAGAGACGTTACATGTGTTCACGGCTTTGATTTCCCCCGGTGTGCCGTCGAGTGGGGGAACCGGGTTTGCCATGGTGCCGTCGTGCCGAGAAGGGGGCTCTAGTTAAATATAGGCATATAATTACCATTTTCAAATCTCGTTTTAATGTACCGTGTGTCGATGGAGCGAAGATGACTGGTTGGTTTGCCCGGTCGGATCGGTTGCACTGTTGCACCGCTGACTGCGACGCAATCCGCCGAGGTTGGTGACTTCGTTGTATTCGGAGGGGTTCTCGTTCCGTGTGCGGCTTGATCGAGTTATCGTCTTCAACGGAGCCGTTGATCCCTTGGCGGTAGGCAAACTTACTGACGCAGGGACACCAAGGGCACTTTAAATTTGTGGACTTAACGCGATAATGTCCGCTCGAGAGCGTTGAAAATGCCGTTCGCCGATTACAGGGGTACGCGATAGGGCAACCATTCGTTCTAATCCACCCTTGGGGAGTTGAGGGTAAGTACGGCGAAGCGTAGGGTAACAAATTTTCAAGAGTTTGTTTCCCAGTCTGTAAGAAATTGGTTGATGCTCCCGTCCCACACACTCGAACAGCTGCCAGCGAGCGCAATGTTAATGGTTGCATCACTTCTCCAAACTGGGTAGCGGCGCAATCCGATGGGCAACCCACTTGAACCTATCGGACCACAGCAGAAGCCGTACGAACCATGAAGATGTAGTACGCCCTGCGTACGAGAAGACACCCCGCAGCATCCACAGCATACTTTTCGGGTTATTTGGAAGGTTAGCTTGAGGAAGGAATCCGGGAAACCATCCCCGCCCGGTCTTTCCTCACGCACTCCAGGGAAGTTAATTTTAGCTCTGCCTCCCCGAAGTCCCGGGCTCGCCCTTTTCTCTTGTTTGAAACTAACGGGACTATTTCGGGGCCGGCGGTTCGAGCTGCTCATCAAACCTATCCGCGACGCCCGTGAGAAGAAGACTCGCAGGCATGTGCTGAAGGCTACCGCTACCGCCGGGTGCAGTTATTATGAACGGATTGATTCGAATTCCTCGCCGCTTGGATACAAATTATGTACGACCGCATACGCGCGCTACCGAGTAATGGGAATTTTCGCATTCTCACCGTCGCTCCTTTGCCGCGCCAGCGAACCAACAAGCCTACAACTTCATTCATTTGCGTCTGGCTGTGGAGGGATTTGGAAGGAAGAACGGCCAACAAACGGGGCAAGAAAACAAAATGTTGGACATGCCTTCCCGAGGTGGTTTACCTTGGCGCGGAAGGTTCGCCATTTTATGCCGGGTCGCAACATACGGCCACGGGTGAGTTCGTTGTCAATTTTGATCACGCCTGACGGCACGGCAAGGTTGCAACCAGCGGGCCACCGTCATACGCATCCGCAAAGGACACCGAGATCGAGTGATTGAACGATCAAGAAGTGATTGATTTCAATCCCCTTTCACTCCGGGCTCTGCAGACATTCGATAGCCTTTGGTGGACCGTAGTTCTTTTACATCTGTTCGATTGCCTTTGGCTGCATGACCTTTCCGGCCCTCTGGTTGTTTGCCCGCACACACACACACAGGTCGATGCTCCACGTTGATTCGATACCTGTATGCTCCCCGGTTTTTGACAGACCGATATTCCATTTGAGTTTGACAGACACGGTGGACATTTGGAGACTCTCACATTACGACTGTCGTGCTCAACTATGACCTAACACGATATGCAACAGACTCCACTGGCGTGATGTTTTTCTTCCCAGTGGTTTGGTGTTTTTGTGGCAGGAAGCTGGAACATGCTGGAACAACAACTTTACCTGTTCGGGGGCACGGTCTGACGTTTCACGGTCACGTTTTCTACGTCGCAGCAGCGTCGACTTCTCGGATCGGCTCGTAGGGTCGTTTCTAGCCCGACCCGTGCTGAAGAACGGCGATTGGCAACTTCGCAATAATGATTTAAACAACAGCAGCAAAAAAAAAACGAAATAATAATACACCACAACGAATCTCCGGCACTTGGGATCGACGTTAGGAGGCTTAGCTTAGACGTTAGGAAAAACCTGTTTTTCCCGCCTTCCTCCCCCCCCCCCTGTGCTACTCGTCGGTACACTCAATCACACACACACACACAGACAGGTACACACTTGTGCCCACACTCCTCCCCGTTGACACTATTATTACTCCCTTCCCCCGGGTGGACGGGTTTTCCCTTCAGGTACACTCACTTTCCACAGGCGACGCGGACGCCTTTTTCTCGCGCACCAGCGGATTGCGCTTCCGCACTAGGTTTGCGGTAAAAATCGGTGGCCGGCTCACTGCGGGATCACGATCACACGATCACTGCGAATGGGCGAAGTGCCGCTAGAAACACACCCGATGATATCGCATATCAACCGTACCGGATCCTCGTGGAACCGGCGGATGTCACTGCACACTAGGGCTTGGCTTGGAACGGCA
The DNA here is from genome assembly GCF_943734705.1 of Anopheles coustani. NCBI lineage: Eukaryota > Metazoa > Arthropoda > Insecta > Diptera > Culicidae > Anopheles > Anopheles coustani. The sequence goes on along the minus strand of NC_071288.1, from coordinate 9,392,846 downwards.
CACATACACACACACGTCTCTTGTCGATCGCACAGCTGAGCGGAAGGGTGTGCGCATGTGCGATTTTATTTGACCCTTTTTTACACTCGTCTCTGCCTGTCCGCAGAATGAGGTCACCCAAGGATCGTCTCCAACGCGGCGGCAAAAAAACGAAAAAGGCGGGCACCCGCGAAAACGGCAGATTCCACATACAAAACGAAAGGAATTCCAACGCACGGTAATAAAAAAGAACGAAAGAAAAGGTGACACACACCGCACAAAAACAGAATGCTGCACGCGAGGCGCGTTCACTACCGACCACTCCGCTCGAAAAGTGATGGAACCGAACGAATGTCGCGGACACGTCTGGACGTTGGAGTATATGCGGTACACAGTGCTGTGTGTTTCTTTTCTTTAACTTTGCCTGCCTTCCCTAGGCCTTTTCGCGTTTACGTTTGCACATCTTGGGCGCGCGCGGTGTATGTGGGGTTGATGTGGTGTTTTTTTTACCTCCTTCCTCCTTTTAACTTGTTTTTTGTTTTGTCGTAGCCGTTATCCACCGTGTGGCGTTGTTGTGTCGCGCTGGGCACGACGACGTCGTCCGGAGCCCGAAAACCGCGAGTCGCGTCAACACAGCAGGGAGAAGCGTGCGAGAGCGCGCGCGCATCGATCGCAAGTAAAGATCGCCGCAATACTAAGGCAACGGTGTACCGATACTGAGCATAAAAAGAGAAACATTTTCGAGATTCGATTCCGAACGAAAGCAACACCCTCCCCCGGTCCCAACCGGCGACTCCCCGGACCCCCGGCGGGTTCCTTCATCGACCACATGGGCCGGCGATGGTTCCCTGTTGTACGCCTGGGGTATAGGCTGCTGGAGGTCCGCCGGAGAGCGAAGCGGACGAAACCTTCACGTCGCAGCATCGCGATCGCAGCCGTGCTGTAAATGCGCACTCGCTGGAGAGACCCGCCGCCGGTTGTTAATGGCAACGCGCAATGGCCGACTTTGCTCTCGCGGGATCCGCGCGATCTCCACGCGCGCATTGAAATCTGCGTTCGCTCTCGCCGTCGGCGGCGGCGGGGAGCACTGCGGACAGCGTGCATTCTCTATTTTATGTTTTGGGGGGCGAAATGGTCGCGCTTTCTCACTCACTCCTGCGTTCACTACAGCGGTAAACTGCGGTCCGATCGGGCGCCCTCCAAGAGCTTCGATCCGTCCTCGTTGGCGCCGCGTTGTCATCGCGAGAGCGTGCATCTGTGGGGCTGCACCGGAAGCACGAAAGAGAAAAGGAACTAGATCGCCACTGCGAGTGAGTGAAAGCGAACGAAAACAAAGCATCCACCACGGGCGGAGATGCTGCTGACGGCAGGAAGATGTGTTTATTTCCAGCACAACGCAGGATACAGAGAGAGAAAGCGAGATAGAAATAGAGAGACAGATAGAGAAAAAGAGGGAGAGATCGTTGGAGAGTGATTGTGCGCATCCCGTCCCGTCTTCCAAGAAAGCGATCGCGTGGGGATGCTGCAAACCCCCTGGCCGTGCCGTGGAGAAAATGTCCAGTTACCCCACATACCCACATACCCTCACACACACCCATTCACAGTGTCTATTGAGAAAACGGGAGCAGCACGGCTTCTCCTATACGGGCTCATCTGGTTTCCTCGTTGTGGCTGCATTTCACTCCCCGCGTGTCAACCCACTTGACGTGCTTGACCCGTGCATTCCTGAAGAGTGTTTTTCCCATTATGTACCATCATCTTGAGCCCGCGAAAGATGTCGAGGCGAAACGCGGCGGTGGGCGAAGTCCGAGCAAATCCAGACCCACTTTCTTGAAGCAACTTATGCTGCATGGACGAAGGAACAACTCATGTTGGAGTTGGAGTTGATCGATCAACAAATCCAGTTAATAATTACCCATAATAAAATTTACTCAATATGCATGAATCATATTGTTTAACCTTGGATTCTTTAACTTAGCGTACCGCAAGGAAGTCTTTCAAAGAAGTCGGAATTAAGTCATGGAAATTTCAGTCAATGAATTATCTATTTTGTGATGTAAACAATTTTTATTATTCCAAACGATCTTCCATCTTTCTTCGATCAAACTGCGGATTGCGCCATGCCCACGGTCTTCATCATTCGTTCCGCCTACTCTCTCCAGTTCGCCTTCGATGCTGCCGGAGCAAAACAAGAGCACATGCTGCAGCATCCAATGGCATCGTGAAGCAACAACAGAAGAAAAAAACAGAACTATATAAAAAGAAACCAATAAACCATCACCCACTCTCCCTACCGACAACCCTACCCTAGCCGATCCCCTTGGCAACGCATCGCGCTGTTCGAGTGCAGTTTCTCCATCCTTCTCTCCTACCAATCCATCCTCATTTCCATTCCGCCGCTTCCTTCGTCGTTGTGCAACATGGCCCCCGTATAGCAGAAGAGACATCATAAATTTTTCATGCTCAAAGTGTTGTTATTCACACGCCGGCTTGGCTGGCGGCCTTCGGTTTCGGGCATTTCCTTTTCAAGCCTCGCAACAAAGGCACCGCGGACGCTCGGAACCGTTCCGGGGCCGTTAATGGCATTGCGCCGATTGCACCGATCCGTCTTTCCGTTGTTATCATTATGCTTCGGAAATCGGCTGAGATATTGGATTACGCCAGGGACCCGTCCTTGGGGCCCTGTCACATAAAGTAAACCACATTTTTGAACCGGAGAAGAAAACCAATTAATATATTCTACGATGCTTCCCTTGCTGCCTCCCAGTTCGGTCCCCTGCTTCGGCCGTGATCGAATAAACGACAGGCCGAGAATGCCATATTCACCAGAGTCGACATACCACAGCCGAAAATCACATTTTCCGCCCGGAGTATCACGACGGCGGGTGGATTACGGATGACAGTATCGAAAATAGCGTTCCCGCCAGAACCGAACGGCTGGGAGGCGGCGGGATAAGCACGTGGCCTGGGTGGGGGTGTATGTGCCATACGGGTGAGTTATAATTTTAAAACCATCCGCCATCGCACGCCACGAATCAAGCGCGATGAGATGTTGTTTCAAAATATTTTCCCATTTATGAGTCAACGTTTTCCCGCGGCCGGCTTCATCCATCAGTTGGGAAAACATAATGACTCTCCGATCGCGGGCGGAGATTGCCGGCGAACTGCCGCACTCCGACTGTCAGCTGTTCCGACGTCGGTTTCGGCGGGGGAGGTCGATGTTGTTCTTCCTTAGCTGCTGGCACGTCGGTTGGAACTTCAGGCCGATCCGGTTGGTGCTTGTTATTTTTGGAACGCCAAGATTTATACTGTTTCCTGGCCAAATCATCGGAGCAGAAGCAGTTGTTTTTTCAAATTTATTATGTGTTCAAAGAAACTCAACGAGTTTAATATTATAGAAAACATATCTATTCAATTATTAATTGGTGGTGTTCTAATATTTGGTTACCCTATCGTAATGAGTATGTTAATTTTATCTAACAACACATTATCTCAGCTGTGAGTTTGCGGATTAAAACAGAACGTTCAACGTTTCTCAATCGTTACTTCCGCACTAGAATGTGTGGTATAATGCTGCGTTTCTGATGAGGGCACAATCAAAGGCACTTCATCACCTTCATTATGCACATCATTTTCAACGTCTTCCTCCTCGTTTTCCGTGGGTTCATACGATTCCTTCCTCTTATGATCCTCATATTCGGCATGAAAGTACATTTCATTTCCCTTGGAAAGATTCAGTGGCAATTCTTCGTCGTTCAGTTCAGCTCCACTGTTTGAATAAATCGTACCGGGCTCAACAAACTCTTCATCGGCCCTTTCGTACCTTTCGAAGGGCTCGCTCTCGTCGGTGGCAGCGGTCGGACAGACAACGATTTCCTTCTGGATGATCATACGACCCCGTAGCGAACCACAACGCAATAGTTCGTCCTCACCCAGGTCGATATGCTGCTCGAAGAGGTCCTTTTCCACATCCGTCCAGGCGGTCCACTCGCTCGAATGGTACCAGCGCCAAAGCAGAACGACGGGATACACAAGAAAGAACACCAAATTCACCGCCAACTGCGTCACTCTGCGGGTGTAGGTTAGCATTGGCGTGCATGGTCAATTCCAAAATAAACGACATTTAAATCAAGCTAACCCATGCTAATATGCCGGGTCAGGCGCTTTGGGTCGAGGTTTCGTCGGAAGGGTTTAAATATTTGGACAGGAATTATGAACCCCATCCAATCCAACGGTGCTCTTTCTGGTCGGCACCCAAACGCCGTAGGCTGAGGCACGTACCTACCTGGGTGAATCATGGTACCGAAGGGATGGATGTAAATCGTCGTATCTCCACTCGCCGATCGTGGGCCAACGGAGGGATAGAGCCGCCTTCAGAGCGCCTGTTAATGAACCCAAAAATGGTTGTTAGAGGCAATAAAATGGAACCGAGCAAATTTATGCGCCTAAGATCATCCTCCGGGGAGATAACGATGAACGGCATTCAGATTAGGGAATGAAAGAAGCCTAAGCCTCTTGTGAATACTGTCATTAGTTGGTACCGGCCTCGAAATAGGGGATTAAATGTATCAAATCATTACATGGAGGTGTTTCCGTTGGCCCAATTCAAAATTTACTCAGGTAAAATATCCAACACCATCGAAAGAAGTATAACATAACATAATTTAAGCTAAAAACACAATTAAAACTCACCGAGAAATAGCATCATCAAAAGACAGTTCCACACAAACTGAAACATGACTTATTGTTACTTAACAAGCGATGTGTTTCGAGAAACGTCCAAGATCACCGAAAAATATTCATAGGACGATTACTGGAACTAAATCTTCAAACGAAATTCACATAAAAGAAATAAATAAATAACTTATTTGTAGTATTCAAAAAGCAGACAATTCTACGAGGACAGTTCCTAGATACATGGGAAGTGCAATTGCAACTATGTCACTTGATAGTTGTAATAAAATAAATATTGAAACGTGACATTCCAACCATTATTTTTACCAATCCACAAACGGGCCTGCTAGCCAAACAAGAGGCAGGTGTTAATCAATTTTCCATTGCTTCAATATCCGATGAATAAATTACACTTCTGCTCTCGTTTCGCACGTCTGTTTAATTTAAAATGAACACTTTCATCCTTGCGATGATGTAGTACGTTTCACAACAAAATCAGAACGAATTCCGAAGGTACTTGCACTTGGCGGAGGCGCGAGGTGAGCTTTATGAAAAGTAAACAGCCCGAATACACAGAAATGGGATGAGTTGAAAAGCTTTTAAAATGCACTCAATGTAACGTGCCCTGATTTATGGAAAATTGTGCATGGTACATTTTCAGGTTGGAAATGTGCCCGAAGCTTACACAAGTAAAAAACACACACAGTGCAATCAACAACCGAAAGAGTAAATACATTATTTTCATTTTCTAGCAATTTGAATTTAAGAAATGCTTCCAAATCTTTATGAGGATGCGTTATTTTAAATGCTTCACTATCCCTTAAAAATTTGTAGGACATTGAGTTTTTTTTATCAAACTACACATTACATAAACTACATAAACTGACTACATAATAACGCATCTGAGTAAAATAGACAGAGACAGATTAAGAATGTCAAGATGTTTACCTGAATCTTCTCAATCGTATCAAAACCTGATCCTAGTGAGACGCTCGATTGCGCCAATAAATACCAAGGATTACGGTGCTTTAATTGAGTTAGCACTTTTTGCCGCTACGATACCCCAGGAATGGCTGGTTGGTTCGTCCTTCGTTCGAAATCCGCACGAGCTTACGACAAATTCGTATCCACCATCTTCTAACTGCCCGCCGATGGCTACTGTGATCCTTAGCGCGGCGGAGAGTCAATCAGTGCGAAATTAATTTATCACTCATCATCGCCATCACCGTCATCGTCATGATTGCTGGTTGATTGACAGTCACCGTTGATTGCCGACCGACCGGGGCTAGACTGCCAATTTGCCGGGGATTAGCGCCATTGATTGATCGGTGGAAGATTCGCTCTTCCGTTCGATGACAAATTTTAAATGTTGCATTAATTCTCGCCAATTAAATCATTGTGCTATTGACCCGACGGAGGCAGCCCGAGGAAGGAGTAAAGGTGTGTCCGTGATTGATGGGGCGACTTTCATTTTCGAACGATGGATGAAGGCGTGCACTCAAGTGTAAACAGAATCAGGAAAAGTTTCGTGATGGATTAGCGCAGTTGGTGCAGAAAAATTAACCAACAAATTGTGGCTCGAGGTTATTAGGAGGAGACGGAAGACTTTACTTTAATAATTATAGCAAAAACAATGAGATTCATTCAACTTCAAATGTTACATTCTTCAATTTAACCACTTATAAACACGGTTAGAAGGAAATAATTATTGCAAATAAAACATACAGTAAAGTATCACTATGATAAATGTGGATTTGTACAAACTAGGACTATTCAATAAGAAACATCAAGTGGATTAAAACCAATTGTTCAAACTCACCAGGTGCTGAAAACAATTTCTAAATCTTTTAAACCCACATCTTTGTTTTATCGAACGTTATTTTATTTATTGCTATTTTCTATCTCAGTGTTATCGTTTTGACAGGTCAACAAATCTGTGCCCGACAAATTTTATCAACAATTTGGGGGATACCGCTGGATTCGCCAAGGAACGTCGCAAGTGGCGGTGGCTTCTCTAACGATTTTCCTACATAGGATTTCTTTACACGCTAACATTCACACAGTGTTCCTAGGACTTGGGGGGGTTCATTAATATTATGTATCTTCCTATACGTTTGGCACCATTTTCCTAACGATTGCTACGTAAGTACTTTGCTATACGGCTAGTTCTTTGATTTTTACCACCGTAACGAAACTAGCTCTTCGACGCTTGCACTTTTATTACTTTTTAATCTAATTTGACGCGCCCCTGCGATCGTTCCGAGAAAGCGGCTACCTCGAGTTCGGACAGTGATTTCTGCCATAATTGTAGTTAAGCTCTCAGTGGGAATTGTGTCGTAAAATGGATACAGTCGATTGTGGTAGGTTTGATTTAGCCTAAAGTAATGATTTTGATTAGGTTTTTAAAAAGTAAACATTCAACAACTTCTTGAATGAATCATTTTATGCCGTTCGGTATGGAGTGTTGGCTGAAATTTGTTGGGTGAAATTTGATAGGTTGCAATGGCTTGGTTTGAATAGCATTTTTAAATGCAATACCATCAAATACTACCCGGCACTATCTTTGTTGGTTTTGTTTCGATTATAGTTTTTTATTCGCAGGATTCGTTCTAAAAGTGGTCTGTGGTAAAATGAACTCATCTCCAGGCGTTATCACTCGATACAACTGGATTGAATTGAATTTTGGTAGTACAACCGAGCTTAACTCCGTTAACGCTGCGCCCATCGTCACTATCAGTTCTTAGGGATATACTTTGTTTTTTTTTGTTTTAATATTTTAAGGTACACTTCTGCTTTTTTCATTTACTCTGCTTCCACCCTAGGAGCTACTACGTGGTGGTAATTTGATTCGGAGGTGCTACTAGACACACTACAAATACTCCTCTTGATATCCCTCGCTTTCACTACACATTTTGTAAAGTTCTAGGTGCGATATTGGTTTTTCCCAGCATCAATAGTTTAAGTTTTCTTGATCCACGGTTTTCGTTCTTTTTTACCAACTCTCCTCCGATAATTCGGAAAATTAAAATACTCTGCTGCCTCAATTCCACGATGCTAAACGTCACCTTTAGCTTCCACTGCTCAACTAATCCTATGTCGGCTTAAAATTGTAGGACGTTTGTAAATTGATCTTTCGGTTGTTCATCTTTGCTATGATTCTGTTTATTTATCTTTGACTTTCCACACCTTCGTATGTGTGTCGTTTTTCGTTTTTACCCACCGTTTCACCGTTGTAAATACGTTTCTTCACGCTAGCAACTCTAAGTAGAACCGGCACTAATTCACTACGAAGGAGTACAACCTTCCCGTCCGCTCAACACTATACACATTGAAAATTGTAACAAAACTCATAATGTCTAATGCACAACGCTAGATTACATCAGTGGTAGTAACAATACTGTTTCATTCATTCGTCAGTGCTCCAACAGCTAGGTTCGTCTGTTGAAGAGTTCGTCTATATTTCCTTAGCATAATTGTTTTCCCTCCTTTTGCCTTGAAGGAAAACGTATAAAGGATGTTCCTGTTGCAAAACGCGCCTTACATCAATTCTCACTTGGGGTTCGCTCCACACACACAATCACACGCTCCAAACTTTCGTGCTTCGGTGGTGGAAATATTGTCTCGGGACTAGTCGACATCAGTATCGGATTCTGTTAAAACTATTCTCTCAATCATTCAACGCTAAATGCTTTTTTTGCGGCTAATGCATTTGCTAACAAACTTTGTAACGGACTGCCTTTTGTCGATAGAACCGATATATTCCGACACTATTGTGACACGCATCGCAATCGAACCTTTAAACTGACTTAGCGGCTGACTTTTTAGAGAAACTGCTAGTTTTTACTAAACCGTTTAATCGATTGTTTTGTGTTCAACGAGTAACTCACGACCTTTATTAATTCACGTGTGCAACGCAAGCGCACGGAAATAGGAGAACTTAATTGACTTATTTCTTATTTCCATACAACACATTCCACATGCGCTTCTTGCATCATTCAAGCGTGGAAGGATAATTTACATAAAGTGGCATAACATTTCTTCAACTGTAAGCTGCAACGTAAATAGATAACTTTTTTCTTCCTCCTTTGTACGTTCGCCTTCCTTCCAACTGCAAATCCTTAACAATGTTACATTAAAACTAACACAGCAAATAAAGGTGACTAGTAACGCACACTTACAAGCTGCTATCACGGCGTTGATTTATTATTTTTAGTTTAATTTGTTTTACCCTATGTTTTTCTTTTTTTGGTTTTGTTTTGCATGCTTTGTTTTCAGATCATTTTTTCATCTCTAAAGCCTTGCGGAACTATAAACGTCGGTTTGTCGAGCTTATTCTAAGACCGTTTCGTCTCAATTTTGTTCGATTTAAATCTTACTGGCTACCAAAGATTGCTCCTTTCATTATCACTAGAACTTTCACGAGTTGACTCTGGTCAGTTCTGTCGCGTGTCGTACGAAGTGGCGTTTCTCTTCTTCGTTCTCAATACTTGTTGGTGATTCTACCATATGTCGCAATTTTTCTGGTAGCTTAGCTTGGTCGCCGAGTGACACTGAAAGACGTCGGACGCGCTGCCACCCTGCGAGATGAGCCAGGTAAGACTGCAATACAAAACAAGAGATATGCGATATTACTAATTCATCAGAAACGGCTGGTGCCAGTGCTTACATTTCATCGAAATCACTCGAGTTCACCTCCACTCCGCTGTAATCGGACTCGGCGCACAGTTGCTGGGCGGACACGAGGAAGAAGATCTGCGGTGGCGTTAGGCTTAGCCCCAGCAGCCGGTTCATGCCCTTGATCGGGCCGGACAGCGACAGGAGCGTGTGATAGGCAATCTGCAACCCACCGGAGTGTATGAGCAACTCCATCCGGCTGGTGTTGGAGAAGACGCTGACCGCGCTCGGTACGCACTGCATAATCTTCGTCTCGAACGCCTTCGTGATCGACCGGAGTATCTCCTTGGCGAGCGTGGTGCCCAGTGAGGCGTAGTGCAGGTACGGTGGAAGCACCGGGTTGAAGTACGGCACCAGGATCACGGACAGTGGCACCACGATCGAATGGGACAGGGTGTCGTAGAAAACTTTCGATATTTGGGGATAGGCGTACCTGAAACATTTGAAGGGGGCAATTAGTTGATTCAAATTGAGTCTTTAGAAAAAACTATTTAAAAAATGTGGAAGAATCTTAAAAATCGATAAACTAATAATGTTTGATATACTTCAGAAGAAGGTAAGTTTGTTTCATGAACTGTAAGCAGTGAAGCATTCAACCACAACCTTAACGTATAATAAACACATAAAATTATAAACTATAAATTTACCGTCACCAAACAAACATGAGAAAAAATAGTAGACTACTCAAAACTATTTAGTACATACGCTGTCTGCGAAGATTCTACGGTGAAATTGATCTCCCTCGTGCGGTTGTTGTTGATTTCGTAGATTTTCAGCACATTTTCGAACCAATTGTCCGAACTGATCTCGATCTGGAATGGAGCAGATTTTCAACGATTACATTCCTTTCAGTTAAAGCGCCGGATCAAAACCGCCTTACCTCGTCCAACACAGAGGCGATTTCCGTTCGATTGAAGAGCGTGGGCCAAACCTTAGCCTGTACCTTCAGCTGCGACAATCGCACCAGGGCCGCCCCACGCAGCGATGGAGCCCGTTTCAGATGTTGCTTCATGTTTTCGAACATTTCCTCCGTCTGCACATTGGGAAGGGGGGGTCGTAAGAAGGAAACGAATTAGCTTCACCGAGCAAAATTAGGGACTAATTTTCCGGGGACGGGGGGAGCTTGGAACAATTTTTCCGTTTTGGATTCTGTCTTCAATGATCGACGGTAAATCAATTCGCCAGCAGATATCGCGGCGTATCAGAAAATTACATCGCCAACGATTTATGGCAGTTTCATGTGGTGGTGGCGCGTCGTACCCGGTTGCCGCAGGCCGGAGATCGTAAATTACCGTTTAAACGCATGTTACATAGCGGATGAGTAACGATGTTATCATGCTGGTGGCACGGGAACATGCATAAATCATGCCACTGGGGAGAGAATATTTCGGAGGTTTTGCTCTCGCTTTTACCGTCTATTTACCACCTGAGGGCAGCCATTACGGTAAACTCGGGCTGACGTGTTGTTTATTCGACTAAAATAAGGCAATATGCAATGGCTACGGATGACGATAGAGTTGATCAGAAATAAATTTTAATATTGTCTTCTTTTCTACCACGAATCGAAGGCTCGGGAGCAGCCTTTGTTTTACTGATTGAGCAAGATAATCATTTTTCCAAAAATATGACATTCCTCCATAATCAAAGAAGTTGTTTTTGTGTTTCAAAGAAACGCCTCCACGCTGCTCTTGACATTGAAACGGACCATTACAAATATGAAACAGCACTTTAATTCACCATTGATTGCCGGTTAACAGAGCCACAGCAACAATCGCCCGGGCGCACGCCATATTGCCCTTCAGCAAACGCGGGGAAGGACCTTTTCCATGGTCGAGTACGAAATAAAAAGACGACGCCGCCGAAACGGATCGAAGCCAATCGCATGCGGGAAGCTATTACGTTATGTTCCAGCAGACGATTTTGACCGGCGACCGCGGCATGAATCATTGATTTGCAGGGCGGCCACCTTGTTTGAACTTCTAAAACAGGCCCCGGTTCCCAAAAATAGCGCGCTCACCCGATGGATCGCGTGCCGGATGACCTCCTCGCTGTACTGGGCGACGAACAGGGCCGCGGTGACCTCCGGGAGGGCCCAGTTGGTGGCACGGGTGCACACGAGCGGCGACGGCCGGCCCGGCGGTAGCGTGTTGAGGGCGAACAGCATCAGCAGCGAGTTGTGGATCACCCGGTTCTGGTACGTCAGGAGAAGCTTGCGCAGCTGTCGAAGGTATTCCGGGCTGCGGATCACTATCGGCCCGGACCAGTTGCCGGGCACCAGGTCCTGCCAGGGAAACTGGAAGAAACGGCGTAAGGTTGAAAGTAGGTGGAATAGGGAGCGAGTTCACAGTGCACTTACGAAAGGATGCGCGTTCGCGAGGGCTGTCACATTGTTTAACACGTAGCTGCTGATGAAATCCTTCTGGACGTAGTGCCGCCGAATCTGTGGAATGTTCGGGAGTGGAAGAAAAACAAAGAACAAACATCAGATACGCAGCCACACTCCGTCACCTTAACGATGTCGCTATCGATTCGTAAAAATAAAACAAATATCGCCCCCAGATGCCCCACAAAGCTCCCAAGCCCGCACCTACTCCCAGGTGAGGGCCGACGGAATTTATTACCTCGTTCAGTTCACGAATGAAGCCAGAAATAAGATTCCGCTCCGACTGCCGCTGGTCAGCGCTCAACCCTAGCGGCAGGAAGGTATTGATTAGTTCGTCCAGTAGCTCCGGCACGTCGTCCACATCGTACGGTGGCGCTCGCGGACCATTCCACCGGACAGGGTTCTGGAACGACACACGAATGGCGCTATAACAGCGACTCAGGGGAAAGCTTTAGCTCTAAGACCTCCAAGGATACCTCAAGTATGTTCGGTGGTGTGTTTGGTCCGTCGATGATCAGCAGTGTCTGAGGTTTCCGGCCGTAACTCAGATCGTAGTAGATGCCGACCAGCGGCAACGGTCCAATCGCTTGGATCTTCACCACCAACGGGGAAAGACTCTGCGGACCGACCGAACCGATGTGCAGGTAACCGCCGAGTTGGTCCAGGCGACGCTTTATGCTGGTGTCGTTCAGCTCTTGCCGCAGGCAGCTCCCATAGAGCCGGCCTAGCTTCCGGAAGATCCCACTCGTGGTATTGAGGGAGAGTAGCTCTAGAATAGGGCAACACAACTTTCATAAATTGAATAACCCTATATACCACAGCTATAATCGTCCTAGGGACAAGTTCTGGTTCAGAAGAACCAGATAGAAGAACCCTTCAGATAAGTGGAATGCTATATGCCTGGGAACTATTCATGTTTTAAACATGAATTTCTATACAATAGGACCAAGTAAGTGACTTAAACTATCAACTTTTTCTTAGTATTTGTTTATAATTTCTAGGAGTAGAACTTAATGATATACGTATAGAGTTACGTGTAGTTTTTATGTTGTCATTGAGATTATTCTAAAGATTCTTACGAAACGAATTACAGATTTCTATTTCACTTATCTTTTAGTACTATGGCGCTTCAAAAATGTACATAACAAAATTCTTAGCAAGTAACCAAAATAAATGAAAATAATATACCGAGAGGACAGATTTTTTAAATATTAGATTAAATTTTCATATCAAATGGAAATATAATAAAACATGCTGTTTATTCTACTAGAACAAGCTAAAAGAGAATTTATAATCGGAATTATGGAAGGTTGTGTGTCATAATTTTGATAAATAATAAATGGAAAAAGAGAATATTGTAGCTGTATTCCGCTTGCATGGGCTTGGTTCCGGAAGAGTGCGTATCACTTACGTTGCATCTGAGTGTCCGCTATCTCCTGTGCACTCTTGACCGCCCGCAGGCTGCCCTCCATCGTGGAGCAGCTGTAGTTCTTGAACTCCCGGCACGGCTCCACGTCCCAGTTCATCCTGGACGAGACGCTGATGGCGGCCGCACGGCAGATCGGATCTCCGCAGACGGGTGGCGGGGCTGGCGTCGGGTGGCAGTCGTCTTCGTCGGCGGCGAAGCAGTCCCGGGGCAGCTGGGACGGTGCGGCCGAGATGAGGAACAGGATCGGCGAGGCGACCAGAAGCGACGTCACCAGCAGCGTTGCGGCCGTGATCGCCATCTTGTGGACGGCCGACGAACTGCGCAGCCAGATGCAGGGCGCACAGCAAACCCACCCGACCGGGTTCTTCAGTGACGCTATCCGGGATCCGGGCGCCGCCCCTCCCGTCGCTCCTGCCTGGGCACCTACCGCCGTGGACGTGGAACCCCCGAGGGACGTGGTGCCGGTGGCGGAAGCCGAAGAGTGTGCACCGGTGCGACCTCGACTGGCGTTCGCCGAGGGCTTCGAGTTTCCACCGCTTGCGGACATCCCACTGTTTGCGTTACTCTTTAAAAGTGGAAGAAAAATGTTTTTCGCAAACGAAAAGGAAACAGAAAGAATTAAACCCTTCGCCCACGTCACGGTCGTAGTGAGGAGGTCATTTAGTTCTCCTCCGAGCTAGCGCTCACGTATCTAATTGGATTTTAAAATATGCATACACGGGGGACGGAGGGGCTTGATCGGGCAAATGTCAGCTCAAAGCGAAACGACACGAATAAAGGCCACTGGGGGAAAACTTGTGCTTCACCGAAAATGTCCCAGTTTGTACCTTTTCTTTTCGCCTCGTCAAGGTTGTGGGGAAAAGTGTCAAGGGCCGTGTCCTACGGCTCCGATACCGGTTGATTGAAAGTCAATGACAACCTCTCGATGTCGTATACTGTAAGTCCGTTGTCAGTCCGTCAGGCTGGACAGTTTGAAGGTGAAAAAGTGGGCTGAAGGAAAACTTTCGATCTCGTTCATTAAATTCTCTTTTTAGCTTTGAAATACTTTCTTTTGATTAAACTGTGTTTGAATGGCTGCAGTTTTTTTCAGTAATGTTAATATTATATGTAATTTAAACATGCACTGTTTTTAACCAATTTTTATAGTACTGGCTTTTTATTATTTCGGTAACTCAATTAAATGGATTTCGTGAAAAATAAAAAACTGACTGTATCTTACAAAAAACTTTTACTGAGGGAAAACCATTCCAAATGACTTTGTAGGCCATCAATGTAATTGTAAATAGATTCAATTTCGCTGATTGCTTGAAAAACCTTTCGCTTTCCACAAGCTTCCCTCTTCCCTATCCGGACAAAATGAATCGAATATCTATTAGTGCGGATTCACCATGCGCGTTCAATTTGCAACACACTAATTGACTTTTTTGTTCCATCCTTTTACAATTGTTGGCAGTACATTCCTTTTTGGTATCGATCGATGAAACATCCTGTTGGAAATCATGTATCCCCTATTGGCCGAACAGACAAAAACTCCTCCTATTCCAGCGTGGCGCAGCGGAAATATGCTTTACATTGCAAGTCGGCAAAAATGTTGCCAAATTTCAAACCAACCCAGTGAGGTAGAGAGGGTTCTCGCGAATGCGTATGTTGTGTGTCCGTGTTTGGCCGTGCAGGGCAACCGGAAGAGAACTTTTTTTTCTAGTTCTGGTAGCTGCCACTACCGCCTCTACGAACACGGCGAATGATGGATGATGGATGGTAATGATGGTGGATCGTAGCAACAGGATTGTTATCCTGTGCTGACGTAATGAACGTAAGTATTGTGTTTCAATATTTGTTTGTTTAGTATAAAGGAGTGGTAAGAGAGTTGAGGTAGTCTGGTTCATTTTTGAGCAGGCGTTTTGAATACATTTGAATACACCTTACACCTATTGCACAGCTTATGTTGGGCGTACTTTATAGAAAGTCGTTGGATTCGCATAAATTTATACACTTTTATAATTCATTCAAAAACTCAAATGTAATAACACATTCGTATAGATATGCTACTCACGTACTACAACTCGAATGCACATCGTATGATTGTGTGCAATCAAGAAACTTCCCGCAGCACGCAACACCACACACCCTTTCGCAGCGCTTCTAGACTTAAAGTGCATTATTAAGGAACTACCAGCTTTCCGTGCCTACTTCCGGCTAACTGCTAACTACTGCCCTATCTCTCACCGCCTTATCTGCGCCGCCCGAGCGAGCACGAGTATTTGGCATGTGAATAATTTAATGGCATTTGTTAGGATGCATTCCCTTTAGCAGGTCCTTCAACTTGCGACCAGCCCGTCACGACCGGAACAATGTCGTACACGTCGAGTACGTGATGGTTGCGCTGCCGTGCATCAGAGCAGTGCTGCATTCTTCCGTGCCAGCTGTCCGTCCGTCTAACCAAACCCGTCTACTACCGTTTGCTTTCGGACCGGTGGAGATATGAAGCGATCACCGTGCTCATGACGTTCCCGGAAGTGGAGTTGATGTTGCACCGGGAAAGCGCACGAGACGAGAAATGGATGACGAGGCGGACGGGTTTTCGTTTGCCATTTCGATTTGGCACAATTTCCATTTCTTATCAGCCCTCCAGCGAAGGACTGTGGGGTGGTGCGGGAAAGGGGAACATCGACGCTGACGCCAGCAGTTGCGGCGGTACGGTCGATCGATTCGCTCCTTTAACCCAATTCACCGAACGATAGTAAACGGAGGCCGGACTTTTGCTGAAGCGGAACGAATTTTGCTGCCGTCCGAAGATATGTTCCCTATCTAGGTCATGTCGAGAGGAAAAGGGGAGGGGGTGGGAGAGAGAATTGTCACTGTTGTATTGTGTATCGTTCATATTTTTTATACCCATTCAAATTTCATGGCCTCCAGTCCCTGCATCGATAGGGAAGAAGCATCCGTCCGAGAACGAAAACCAAATGCTTCTGCCTCCCGTCATATTTTCCCGACGTGATAATTGATGCAGAGTGTGTTAAAAAATGATCATAGCCATATTCGCCACAGTGGAGCAAAGCAATATGGAGACTACAATCGGAGCCTCCTTCCACGCTCGACCAACTGAAGCATGACTGTAGCGAATAAATGATTCGTTTCAAATATCCATTTTCCATTGTATTCGGTTTCGCAACATCTTGATTTGACTTCTTTCAGATTGCACGAAAGAAACAATTTGTACAACACTTAGCCGAAAACTCACTTCCATCAAGAGTAGCAAACATTAGATACATTGCTGCAGTGTTGCTATTGGCAACATCTCTTTTTGCGAGGTGTCTTTTTCCAGGTTTCAATTAAGTGATTTCCCGAAGACTGTTTCATCTGTAATTCTTTCAACTTTTAATATTTTATCCGCAACTAACTGACTTCTTTTTTCAAAATCTTTATTATTTCAAAAAAACTTGCTATTTTTCTTGAAAAAATGCGGCAAGGTTTTTGAGGATATTATTTGACCACTTTTTTTTAAATTATTTTATGACAGGTTGCTACTTGTTCCACTTTTTGGTAAAGGGCTTTTACTAATTTCTTGCTTTCCATTAAACGCGCAGATTGCACAACACAGACGAAATTTTCCTTGAAAGGCTATATTCTTTCTCCCTCATTATAAATTATTCTTCAATCCATTCCATTTGGATATACCTTGAGGGTACTTGAACGTGTTAGTCAATCTGCACAACAAGGTTAAGCAAACCATTTTCAAAATTATGATAACCCGATTTACTGCCTCGCTGAGAGCGCACATTTACCAAAAGTGATTTTATTACGAAAACAAACACAAATCTATTAGCTTTAATGTATTTGCCCTACAAACACGTGTACGTAGTTTTGGAGAATAACATGCAATTTCGGTGTTAAGTGCGCTTGTGGCCAAATGGGCCCAGAATGGAACCGTTACTGATCGGAAAATTGGTTGCCGAACGTGGCGCAGGGCGGAACAGGGGGAGGATAATTGCATACACCATCCCCTCCGTATCGGCACGCACACAACTCGTCATCAGCGAGCACACGAGGTCGGCCCGATGAGAGCCCGTTTTATTAGCTGTTTGCGTTGCACTGCACGTAAACATTGACGAGCGATCGGGTAATGAGTGATGAATGATTTACGACAATCCGCTCCGATTAAGCTCAGGCCTCCACAGGTCACGTTCGGTAGCCCATTGGTTGGTTGTTGGATTACGGGAATGACGAGAAGGGGGCATAAACTAGTTCATGTCAAATGAAATGCTTTTCAAATTATTGTCTCGGTGGCTTTGGGACGCGCTCGTTATAATGGGGTTTGCCTTTTTTTGCCTGCGTTCAAAACGTCACCGAAGACGTTGTGATGAACAATTTCTCGGGGTTATGGGTTGGTGGTTAAACCACGACTGGTTTATACAATGAAGTAGAGTATTTTCCGACAGCAAAATAGAGAATATTGTTCTGAACGATTTGTTAACGAATATAAAGAAAAGTAGAAGCTTTCACTGATGAGGAATTCCTTTAATCCAAGAGACAATAATGTTCCATAGTTGATACCATGTAGAAATAATTTCATAACATTCATTAAAAATCGAACAGGTTGGAAACCAAAATAGCTGCAACAGATTCTTTCAAAGTCATATCAAAACCAGACGAAACACATGGAAACGATATCACCTTCTCTCTGACAAGCAAGCAAATGAAGCTGCCAAAAACCATATTTCCCTGCATGACAAGCCAAGTTTTGCTTCTGGCCCTTGCTCCAACACACACTCGCATATTCAGATCGACGTGAAGCAGGGTAATAAACATTGCACCACTAAACAACTAACTTTGGAGTTTGCTAACGATCAATCAACCTCCTCACGTCCCCGCCCCGAAACTGCAGCCTCCTGCAAACAAACCCTGCCTTAGCGAGGGCAAACTATGCTAAACTATTCGCCGAACGGTGCTGACACGGAAGAAACTCTCGGCTAATGAAGAAAGTTCGACCAGAAGAGTGTCAAGATGGATATAGCTGTGGCCGGGTGTTCGAACACTTTGAACAAATGCCTTCGAGTCAAGCGAAGGAAAAGGATCTTGCGGTGTTTTTGTTTACGTCAGTTCGGAGGAGTGTGTTTTGGACCAGTTATTCCTCCAGCACACCTAGGTATTGCTTCCAATGTAGCTTCTCGTTCCAACGTAATACTCCCTCTTTCAAGATGACAATAAATTACGTTGCGTCGGCATTCGATCAATACTTCCACTTGCGAGAATACATTTTTTCGAGGACCTGGAGCCACTCGAGTGAGCCGAAGGACACAAGGCACAAGGAGTTCGGGGAAAGTACTTGAAAAAAAACTCCGGTTTCAGTTCTTTATCCTTCGCTGCAGGATGACAACCATGAAGAGATGCCTCTTTAAGAAAGTTTCGTTCTTTTTCGAGGGCATGTTCGCTTTTAGTGTCGTCAACAACTTACCCGAAGATGGACAACCGAGGCCGAATATCCAATAATTCGAAAGAGCAGAGTGTAAGACGATGAAACCCCTCCAGTTTCATAACGGAAGCATGGTTTCCTAATTTACATGATAATGATCTAGATCGTATTGCTCCTCGAAATGTGCTGCGTAGGTCGGCTTAAGAGAGATCGTTAGAGTGTTTGTGTTCCGCGCATGGGAAATTTCTTTCCAATATGAAAAAAACGACGGCAGAAAGGGAGACATTTAAGTTAATTGAATCCACCCGGCAAACAGGGGCGTAATTAAATGCGCCCGAAATACAACCGTCCGCATAAGTGGATAATCGCTCGAGCAAATCTCTATGCTCGTTTCGCTAGCAATGCAAGCGGCACATTCCGGGCTCGCCGGTACGGGAAAGCTGGCATCCGACATTTGCTCTCCAAAGCGTACACTGTGTGAGTGTGTATTCTGTGATTCGGTGGTCTTAAATCCGAACCCTTATGGGAACGCAACGGCGCTGCCAACGAGGCCATGGGCTTCACTTATCCAGCTTCTCCCTTTGGCACAACTCCATCGTTAAGCGCAGCAGAATGTTCGTTACTTATTTAATGTTGTGCAATCATAAATTACGTGCGTTCACATACAACCCCTCCACACGAACCGCTTCGTGTGATGGTCCTCCTTGTTCCGAGGGCTGCTCGTCTACATTCCCGCCCTTTTTTATCACTGGCAGAACGTTCGGCCATTGCTTCCCGCGTGTTGGTTTTTGCAAGATCGGACCGAAAGAGAATTGCTTGCGTGAACCACCAGGCGCCTCCATCCGGGATACGGGCACGTCTTGAGCGTTTCCCCCAATGCAATGGCAAGGGTTTAAAGTGCTTTGCCCAGTGTTGAAACCATATCCCGTACGAAAAAATACACTGAAACACACATCGTTCTGCATCGTTCCCTTCTTTACGTTCCCATCGAAGTGACAGAAAAGATTCTTCGTCCTTCGCTTTGCACACAAAGACACACATACACACACACACACTCCCGATGGCCGATCGATGCGGAAAGGTGTAAATTACTTAAGCGCTAGCGTACGGTTCGTTGAATAATGCAACGCAGCCGGCAACGGATGGATTGGGGCAGATAAAAATGGCAACAAGAAAAACGAAGGTGGGAAATGGCCTCCAAAGAGGAAAGTGAAAGAAAGTGGAGAGAACGAAACAATAAAGTGGAAACTTCGTCACCCGATGCGCGTCCAAGAGCCTACCCGCTGCCGAAAATAGCCAAAGTGCTTAGATAAAGCATAGCAAAGTTTTCGTCGTCCGTCCGAGGGGCCCGACGACCGCTAAACTGCCAATTAAACTATAAATAAATGGGAAACCTTATTTACTTTTCGAGCAAAAGATTATCAGCAGATCGCGAAAAAGGAAAACTAAAACCTATTAAGCTCACCTCTTGGGAAGGGAAATAAAACAACCGTACCGTGCAAAGGGAAAGGAAATGCAAAGTATAGCGAACGAGAGAAGGAATTAACGACATATTAAAAGTTGGACCATTATTAAGCACCAGGACAAAGATCGTCCCATAATCGTTTCCATTTTATGGCTACTTCATTTGCCTGAAGGTATTTCATTGCCCGGACTTTATTTGCGACGAGGAAGCGAGACTAAAACTCTAACTTAATCCCGAAGAGAGAAAAGGAAAATACCAACAATTTGTGAACCATCCGAACGTATGGCATCGTTTGGCGCTTACAAAATTTCCCCCAAAAAAAAGGGACGGAAAGTGCATAAAATTTTCACTTGCTAATGTTGATGGTTAAAATTTACCTCGTAAAGATTTCACTTTCCATAGTGGGTAAATATTTCATGAGGCCACTGTAAGGACTTTGCGCAACTTGCTCGTTTCGTTCCGCTCCGGTTTCGCATGCTGGGAAAATGCGAGAGAACGGAAAGTGTATCCATCCGTTCTAGATCATTGCAATAAATCGCAGGGAAGCGCTCAATTACGGTTGGAATTTCTTCCGCCGCTGTTCCTTCCGTTTTTTTTTCTTCTTGTTTCTTCTACTTGTACGACTTGCGCCTGCTTGCCTCGCTTTGCTCCCTAGCAGATAATGTAATCGAGTCCCACCGTCCACATAGTGACTTGCTGCGTCACATGGCAGCTGATGATTCTACGTGGGACTTCCGGCTCTCATGGTCCATTTGGTACACTTGATGGAACCAATTTCCAATTGGTATCTTACCGCACCGTGACCAATACCCAAGAGGAAGTGAGAGGGTGGGAGGGGGGGGGGGGGGCAAGATTATTATTGCTGAGGCCACGATGGGAGGGAAAATTATCGTTTGCTTATGGATGAGTTCGCAATTGGGCAATCTATTGGGATAATGTGTCGCAGAAGGCCAACCCGGAAGGAGGAAGATTTCATTTTCCCTCTGTGAATGTTGTCTTTCCCCTGCCACATGGGGAGAAAACATTACTTCTTTTAGTTTTGATACATGGCTATTTTCCGGGAGGAAGCAAATTTCAACAAACCCTGTTTCACAGTTTAAAGTAATGTGTTCCCAGTTCAAATCAATAAATTTTACTACGCGCCAAAGAAAAATATTGCTCCACCAACTCCACATGGCTGTCAATCTTTCGTCGGGGGAAAACAATTTTCTTTGGCATCCTTCTTCAGCTCCCGCAAGCACCGATGACGGATTTCCGCCACGGAGGATGGTTTATTTCCTCGAGCGAATAAAATAAATCGCACCGAAAGCCGATTACATAACTGGCCCACTGGACACTGAACCATAAAATGAGGCCATTCCAAAATGCGGGGTGCTGACGGAACATGGAGGCACGATTCGATTAGGCGGAAGAAAAATGAGTTTGGCAGCCGTTTTGGGGCCGGCGTTAGGATTCCCGCAGGACGCTCGTCGTTTTCCTCCGGCGGCGCGAAACGGCCCCGGGAACGGATTGATTCCGTTTGATTGATGTCTGACATTAATGAGCGTCCCGTGCGGCACGTGGTCTTATTTTTCTTCGGCAGACTATCGTCCCAGAATTCGACCAGATGAATGACAAACGAGCATCGGAACGCGGGACTTACCTTTCGTTCGCTGCTGCTGCACAGTTCGATACCCTGCTCGATCACCTGCACCTCGATGTCGTCGGTGCGGAGCGCCTGCAGGGGATGGTTGGCGTGCGGGGGCTGCAGATGCGGTGCCCGCCCGGCACCGACACCCGCACCGGCTCCACGGGCTGTCATTGGTTCGCCGGTCATGTGCGCGTGCCGATGCAATTCACACCTTCCCACACCCGGGTGGGACGAAAACCGGTGGCGGAATGGTAGAACGCCGAGCAAGGAAACCGATAGAACGATACACAGACGGACACACACACAAACACCCACCAACACTACCGTTCGCGCACGCAAACGCCTCGGAAACGCTAATGGTCGCTAGGGCACGCGGCCAAGCGACGACCACCACCGTACGGCGAGCAAAACAAACTAATCTCACTCGGCGCTGCACATTCCCAAAGTGCCCGTTTCGCTGGTTGTAGCTGGACCATCGCCGTGCTACAGCCGCCTTTTGCTGCCTACAGTGGCTTGCTCTATTCTCACGAGGACGACCGTGACGTCACGGAGCCGAACGGAGCAGATGGCGACTTTCCAGCGAAGCACGTGGGCCGTAAACAAAAGCACATGGCACGGGCCAAAGGGAAAGCTCGCTCGCAAAACTTCTCACCGCCCGAGTGGGGGTACTCACTCACACGACCGGTCACTCATTTTCACCAAAGCTCACGCGACACGCGACAACGTGTGCTGGGACAAATTTCTCCCTTTGCTCCACTCGCCTTCGCTGATCCTCCGATTTTTCCTACCGTGCGTGACTGATTACTCGGCGGTTGTGTGCGTGTCGTGTCGACATTGAGGTGGTAGATAAAAAAAAGTGTAGCACCACACACTTCCTTCGCGGGTGGGAAATTCTCGGTGGGAATTGACAATTTTAACGGTGGCAAGTTCTTTTCTTTTATTTCCTATCCTCTCGTCCGCAATTCACTCCAGAGGATTGGATAGGGGAAGCGTTTGTCGTCAAACCAAGGGCTTCAGGGCTGTAAAACGGTGTTAAGCAAGTGAATAAATAATCAGCTCGGGTGTAATTCGGAACGAATGACGAACACGCACCGCGGGGGTGAATTTATGCTTCAAACTAAACCGATTGGCGAAGAAAAACACCAAGAGGCACACGCAATTTCGGCACGTTGGGCTACGAATGCGATTGATTTTTTTCCTTCCTCATTCGAAAAACATGATCGCCTGATTTGTTTCCCACCCACACGAGAGCGGTTTATTTATTGTTTTTATTTTTTGCTACACGCCACCAGGCGCCTCCATCGGCGTTGGAAAAATCGTTCCGATCGGAAGGCGTGTGAAGTTTCAATCAGTCCATTTTTACATGTCACTCCAATGCGATTCGGTTGCGCGCGCGAATATGGTTTTGATCGAAAAATTCGGAAGCCCGGGAAAAAGCTGCGGGAACGGACGGGGAAGCATTGGTAAACATCTTCAACGTTCGATACACTGCACTTTCCTCCCCCGGCCATACGATGGCCATCTGGTTTATCTCTCTTGCGCTCGTCATGTGCCTACCCCCTGTTTTTTGGTGGGGAGTTTTCCAAACATCCCACCACCTCCCGCCGCGACTGCCACGTTCGATCACTCATCAGACCAAACGAAAGGGGAAGCGCTGACGCCGAAGGGTGAAGTGCGAGAACGATTTACATCCTCTTATAAATCACAAACACCACCGCACGGAACTGTCATCCGTCGAACCGGTTTTCCATCGAAGCTGCGTTCCCGTTGCCACTGACTACTACGGGGCTTCGAAGCGGTGTATGTGTGCTACCGTCGTTATCGGTGACGTGCAAATAATCAATGTCGAGTTGGTCGTCAACAAAAAAAGGAGACCACAAAGCCTCCTATTCTGTTCCAGTAAATCGGTACGGTACAGACCGAAACCCCCGCTCAGTGGCAAACCACTGGAGAGCACTCAGCAGGTTTACAGGCAGGCCGTCTCATGGCATGCCACAAACACACAACAACCACCGCTACCCCGATTTCCCACGAGAAAGGTTAGCAGCGGCGAAGCGGTGGAAAATTGTTTGACAGGTGATTATGTCATCAGTGGCAGAATTTTACAACATCTAACATCGTTTTCCAATTTGGCAAACCCCACAACGCGGGCATTCCCTGAGGATGGGAGCTTTTCACCATCGAAAACACACACAGAAAGGGTTTCCGATGGGACAATCATATGAACGCCATGAGTTTTAGACCACGACGCATGCTAGATCCAGTACAGTATGATACTCGGGATCGACCATAAACATTCGTGGTTGGTTTATTATTAGACCCGTCTGTCCTTGTACGGTCAGGAACTTTCATAAAACCGCAACGCACTTCAATCCGATTAAGGTGGTTCCCAAGGTCTTTGCTGGTGGTTTGTTTATGTTTGGAATGAATTTTCTCGCCCCCAACGAAAAGAACAGGTACGATTTGTGATTGACAGCAAAGGTTGCTTTGCTCTGTCCCTGGCATGTGGTTTATTATTAAAGGTTAAAGGTAGCTACTTTCTCGAGGAGCTTGCACAAAGATGGCAACAAAACATTCACCGATGGCCACGGGCAGGTTGATGGCAGGACGAAGCACGGACGAAACAACACTCACACTTTAGCCAGAGTGCACTTCTTTTCCCGTGCTGCTGCTGGCGAGAGTTTATCTAACGAAGCCTCACAAACCACTTGTTCAATTTTGCCACCAGCGGAGCGAGTCCGGTGTCCGCTCGGCACGTTTCCGCCAGACGCTCGCCAATGCCACACACAATCACACGCACGGGCGGATGTACGGTCTGCTTCTGCTGATTCTTTCTGGACAGCCGCTGCCCAAGCCAATGTGTGCCGTGTGCGGACCTGTGCGGATCCGACCAACCGACGCGGATCAGGAGTCGCTCAGCACTGACTGAAGCCGTACGTACCACGAAACCGCCGTCTTGCGAGTGCCGCGCGAATATCAGTACGAATGATATTCCGGCATCCCATGCCGTTCGCTCGTCGATGAGAACGAGGCGCGAGTGGTCGCGAAGAGCGCTCGATCCAGAGTGTTCCTGCGTCGGCGCCAAAGGAGGCCAAAAGCCAGACTTGAATTTTTGGTTTTCATGGCGGCAAAAAGTGCGACGAAGTGAACCTACGGGAGATAAGGGGGTGTACTAAGCGATTAGCTATTTTAATAAACGAAGGAAAAGCTCGTCCGATGGGCCGGCAGACAGCGGTGCGGTTGGCAGTAAGGCGGCCACAAACAAAGCGCCGGGGACAAGAACTCGCGAGAGAGAAGGCAAAGTTTTTTCAATTAATCCCAGTGAGATGTGTGTGTTTTACTGCGTTGCTGCTGACCACATGTTTCCGGGAGCAATTTGCAAGATTGCGCCAAAAACAGCTGAGACGAATTCAATTAAAACCACATCTGTGGAGAAGATTTGGCGGGGGTCGTGTGATATCATTTCCATGTCTGTGCTTCTGTTTTTTTTATCTCTTTCGTCTTCAGAGAACGAGAGATTGATGGACGGAAAGGTTATGAAGCTATCACGGAGAGATCAAGCAAGGGTAATTCGGTGGATATAAATCACAAAAAGAAAAGAAAACCAAAAGTTAAAGTTGATTTACATACAAACATCTGTGCCAGCATAGAAAGTAAGTTTTCGCATTTTCCATTTATTTCGTTCATTCATCATTTTGCAAATTGAAGGATTTGAATTTTTTGAAATTTTACAAATTTCTGACTCGTTAGGATTTGCAGTTTTGTTTCTGTTCTAGTTAGGCTTCTAGGCATAAAAACACGAGTAGTAGAACTTCACCTCCTCCACTCCGATGGCGATTGAAAATGTTGCGTAATATGTTCTGTGAATAGTTGAGATTTCTTTTTTCTCGATAAATTAATTTATTAGAAAACGTGTTTTCTAGTGATTTAATGTCTCTGTTGTGGATAACTTTGATGAATTGCCTGATGGTTGTTAAAAAAAGAAACAATAGGTAAGCTGACTATCACAAACCAAGCTGTTCCTATCTAAGCCGCTACATACCGCTCGGGAATTGATGTGGTGGACACTTCTCAAAAGGTCCGGTTGTGCTTTGGAATTGCCTGATCTAATAAATATGCTTATAACAATATGACGTTCGCGTGTGCGTGCTTTTTTTTGGTAGTGTGTGGGGGTTTTTAGATGCTATATATATTTTTTTCTTTTAAATATTGAATGTATCACTGTGATGTTCTTTTTCTGTCGCTTCCATTAATCGTTTGTTAAGAACTGTAAAATTTGTGCATAATTGTCCACCTTAAATGTTACCCTAAAAGCAACAAGTTACTGTGCGTGTAACTGCCACGGCCCCAACCTCGGAAGCCTACCGATACTTACGACTAAACTTGTGGTATATGATTGTGAAATCAGTGAACCGCGTCGGTTCGTACGTGATTCATTAACTCTAACTCGCCTCTTCCCATCCATCACCTACGGCTTTCCCCCCTCCATAAAATGATCGTGTCGCTGTGGCAGCTTTCGAGTCGTTTCGGGCCATAGTAAATGTTAAGCGGAAACTGTCGGGTTTGTAGAAATAAACCTTTCGCACGGGCGGGAATTTCATTTTACAATTGTTTTCTAAGCCTGTTAGTCGTCGTCTCGACGATCGATCTGTTTGCTTCATCAATACACCCAGGAATAGGAAGATGTAAGTTTAACTTTGGAATGAAGAGGTTGAACCGGTCTGCTGTACGCAGCATGAGTCGGAAGTTTGGGAATTTCAATCGGATAACAAGCAAAGACTAGAAAGGCTAACTCTCCTGCACACCTGTTCTGTTCCATTTTCTTACGGTAAAATTACGTTTATCGTACGGCCTTGTACATAGTCCTTCCACAATCCTCCCCCGATTCGCTGCATTTCTGTACCGATTTCTTTCGTTTTCTTAATTTATCCCCCTCATTTCGCTAAAAACTTGTGAAAAATCTACGCGCGAGTAAAAGGGAAAAAGCACTTGATTTCGTTTCATATTTGACGGACTTGCGTTAATGTTTAGCTTTCTGTGTTTTGTTTTGCAACAGTTCTCTTTGTAGTCACACCTTACGTACCAGATCCTACACGGTTTTTTTTCATCGATTTGGTATTGCGTGGCCTCATCGGCAACCAATGTCTCCATTATTATTTTCTCATATCACAATCGAAAGGTCATGCGTTGCAGTATTCGTATCGCTTTACACCCCCTCCTATTTGGTGTGAGAAGCTACCTTCGAACCTTACGTCGATCACAATTACATCAAAATTGAATTTTGTCAATGAGATTTGTAATTTGTTTTTTGGAATAAATGACTAGAATTTCCACGAGAAAGATAGAGCAGAGGATGAGAAAAAGAACGGTTACGTGTGTAAGAAACACACACACAGCTTCGGTTCGGAAATCGAATCGGCTATTTGGAACTATAGAAATCCACCTAACAGGAAACCCTTCGTCGAATGGGTGAATGAAACAGTTTTTTTCGGCGTTTCGAAAAACATTTCTAGCAGTATAGCATCGTTGTACCAAAATCGTCTTGTAAGTACAAAACCGACAAAGAAACATATTTCCATCTTAACCGATATGAAATGAATTGACTATAATTTATCGCACAAAACAACTCTTATGGAACTATCGGACTTAACTGGTTTAAAACGACCATCCACGATGGGATTATTATTAATACCCTTGATTAGTCGGTTCTAGGATCGGTTATACGTTGAACACGAGTATCGTACGCAAAAAAAAGCCCAATGGGCGTGGAAGTGTACATAATAATGATACCAGCAAACAAATGATCCACACGAAGCATTTTAACACACACACATACATTTAAAGGACATAATTTAACAGAAAACGTTTACAAACAGCTTGGAATAAATCCAACAAAAAAAAGGATCTTCTAACGAAAATATTGACAGAACTTATGCAACCATAATTTAGCAACTAAAACATAACGAGTATCAAATAAATAAACCGCTCCCATCGTACCCTAAGCACCCCCGCGTTTTAGTAAAGCCAGTTTGATCGTTGCTCTCGTTCGCGAGACGACTTCACCATACTCCCGATTGGGGGTTTTTTCTTCATCGGTGAGAGGCGCGCCGAGCTTTTCGATTCACCGACACCGACGCGGGAGGAGGACTCGGGCAGGCCGGAAGTGCGTGCTCCAAGTGGTAGACGACTCTCCACTCGCCGGTAGAAAGGATCGAGCCGGATCAGTTCCTTGTTGGCACCGCCTGGTGCCATGGATGGCAGTGCCTTGAGAAAACCGTGCGTCCCGACGGGAATGGGCGGTGCCGGCGGCACGCTGGTGGAACACCCGGTGTATAGGAATGGCATCTGCTGCGTGAGATTGGTGTGCAGCGTCAGCACCGACTCGAGATCGGCTTCACTCGCCTGCTGCAGGAAGTCGTCGAACAGCTTGATCGGTAGCATACCGACGATGTCGAACACGTCCACGTACGCTTCCGTTTCCTTGTTGTAGAGATGCAGGTAGTCGCCGAGCTGCTTGGCCACCATGGCGCCCCGGTCCTTGCCGAGGGCTTTGTTACCGAAGTTTCGAAAGAAGAACGGCGTTTTCATATGCGCACCAACGCGATAGAGAAACTTCATTATCAGCTCCTCGTGGCTGTGCTTCGGTTCGGACGAGAGCCGCTTCAGGATGTACTCGAGGTAATAGCCGAAGGCGCGACGTGCCTGCAGGATGCTCATCTCGTGCCCATTCTCGATCAGCTTACGCACCTGCAGCCGCAACCGCTTCGCCTCGTCCAGACACTTGGGGGCGGCGTGCTTTGGTCCGATCGTTATCGGGAGAGAGCTCTCTAGGGCACGCTCGTACTTTTGAATCCGGTGCACGATGCGGTTCTCCGTTTCGCTGCCGGGAGGGAAAAGTTGCGCGTGCAGCATCTGATTGTAATTGTGCGGTATGATCATCAGATAGGTGCCACTGCTCGACGAGGTAATGGCCGACGTTGGAATGCCGGTGACCGGGTCCAGTAGGGAACCGTACCGAGTCATACTGTCGCTCGTAGGGAAGATCCGCACGAATCCACCCCGCCGTTCGTACTGCGAGCGGGCAAAGCGTACGATTTTAAGCTCCTCGGCCGTCAACGCACTGAGCGTCGTTTGCAGCTTCCCACCGTCTCCTTTGCCCCCCTGTTGTGTACCACCGGGACCACCCGCTCCACCACCACCACCACCTCCGGCATCCTTCCGTCCCGCGGTGTGCACGAAATCGGCCGAATTAACACGCCGGTATGGTGTGGAGAGATTGCGAATCTTCTGACCCTTGCTGTCGTAGCATGCCTTCTGCAGCGGACTGATCGCCGGAATACCCACCATCGTAAGCAGGTCGGTCAGCATCGAGGCCTTCACCTTTGTGTCGAGCGGCGTATCGCAGCCGAGGGAGGGCGAGAGGTTTACCTCCAGCAGCCACGGTTTCAGCACATCGTCGATCAGGATGTCGAAGCCGTACAGCTCGAAGCAGTTGCCGGTGTGCGGCACGAACATCCGGCACGCGGACACGATCGGTTGCGTGCAGGAGAAGATCGCCTTGATGATCAGATCCTCGATCGCGAGCATCAGCTGCTCGGTGTTGCAACCCTGGCTGCGGAGGTGCCTCAACAGCGCACTCAGCGTCCACTTGTGCCCGACGTCCTCCTCGCCCGCGTTGCTCGACCGGATGTAGTCGGTGTGGTACTTGTTGATGCTGTAGTTGCACAGGTGCATGCACGGGTTCCAAAGGTTCTCCGCCGTCCGGTCGTACTTTACCGTCGCCAGCCGGACCAGACCCTCCTCATAGATGTAGATGATGAGCGGATCGAACGAGGTGACCGCGACGTAGATGCGAATGTCGCACTTGTGCCCATCGATGCAGAGCGGATCGGAGATGTACTTGGCCACCACGACCTGCTCGAACGACGATATCTGATCCGGCTGTACGATTTGCGCCATACGCGGTTCCAAAAAAGAAACAAACGATTAGAAGCCAGCTAAAAGATCGCAGCCGTTTATACGAACCGAATTCACTATGAAAATGCCGCGTCCTCGACTGGATGCTACCGGCTTCACGATCCATGGCCCACGGCATTTGTTATGAGCCGCGATCAACTCCTTGTAGTCCTGCGGCAATAGAAACGATTGTGGTACGATGTCGAAATGCTTATAGCCCCGCAAATGCTGCATGCGCTCGATGTTCTTGTACAGGCGATCTTTGCGCGTCAGCTCGTAAGATCTAAAATAACATGCAAACAGTTGAATCAATAAATGTAATAGGTATTCGAAACGACGATTAATTTTCGGCTTACCGTGGAAAATGATTCACTCGCTGGTACGGGGCTAAATTTCGCAGGATATCCGGCTTCAGATGGATCCCTGTCCAGAGCAGATTGAAATCGTTACACTCCGGCCCACTCTCGCCCATTCCGTGTGCGTTGAGAATCTTCCGAAGCAGCCGCGTTTCGGTATTGATAAACTTGTAGCAGATATTCAGCTGCGCCGCCGGCATCTCCGTCTTCGTTACCGCCTGTTGGTTCTCCTTGTTCTCTTCCTTGCATTTCCGGTGTCCTCCAACGAGCGCTTTCTTGTCCGACAACGTACTACTTCCGACGGCCAGCGATGGCTCGGACTTGGACGTGGGCATGTCCGTGTCCGGCATCTCATCCCCGGAGCTACCCTTGACGCTCGTCATCGACGCGTTACTGAGCGAACTGGACGAGGAGGACGATTCGAGCTGTCGTTTCTTCGACTGATTCGAACGAGACGATCCATCCGCCACCTTTGCACCCTTCTTCGCCTTTACTGGGCTCACCTCGTCCTGCGAGGTTACCCCATTATCCGTCTCCTCCTCATCATCCTCGTCTCCTTCCTCTCCCGCCCCCTCTATATCATCATCATCGTCATCGTCGCCGGCTCCGTCGTGACGATCGATACTACTGTGCGCGTTCTCCCGATCGTCCGCTTCATCGTCATCCTCATCGCCCTCCTCTTCCCCCTCATCGCCCTCCTCTTCGTCGTCCTCGTTGCTGGTAGTGGTGCTGCTTCGGCTCGGTACGCTGCCGCGTGTCTTCCGCTGAACGTTGAAATTCTTCGGCAGTGGCAATGGTGTGTTCGTGGCAGTGGGTGACGATTTGTGGCCACTCTTCGGATCGCCACTGACGGAGCCTCGTTTCAGACGCGTGGATCCTCCATTCGAGGTGGCATTGGTGGATGCATTCGAGGCAGTGGAGTCTGTTGATGGTTCCGCTACTGGGCTGCCTCCGGGAGAAAGATCTCCGCCGCCGTTTTCCGAAGTCACAGGTGACAGAGCGTGTGTTCGAAACACTAGAACGGCGTCTTTACCTCCCGGTGGACCTCCGGTGACCCACGGGTTGGGTGTGATAGGGGTGATTTTTTTGGCACTAAAAGAACGAAACAAAATGCATATAAACAGTTAGTTGGAATGTTGTGCCAAAGATGGCG
Organism: Anopheles coustani; assembly: GCF_943734705.1. NCBI lineage: Eukaryota > Metazoa > Arthropoda > Insecta > Diptera > Culicidae > Anopheles > Anopheles coustani. The sequence continues at coordinate 9,361,734 of NC_071288.1, read as the reverse complement.
TAAGCTAGACAGTTCTTTGAGGAAACTAATTTATCAATGCAAAGGAAAACTATGCCAACGAAATGAAAAAAAAAACAAAATGAATGGTTTCCCTATAGCTTCAAGAAATTGTAAAGCTCAGGAAAACTTGTACTCAGATCCAAGCGTATGCCTGACACACACCCCTTTTTTGACATGAGGGATTGATTTTAATGACTTATTATATGAGTTTTTGAACGATTCACGTCCCACAATTCCCTTCGAAACAGTGGGTTTGCACATAAACCCATTCTGTTTATCCCCATTACGGACGGCAGCTCCCCGCTATACTTACTTTTGTGAGTGATTTAATCGCGGCTTGTCGGTTATAGGCATAACGAATAAATCCAAACTGGAGTACCCGTTTAGTTTCCGCCTGCAAGTATAAATAAACCATAGAAAGAAAAAAAATGTACGTTAGTAACGACGTTCCTGTAGGAATACCCCGGGGTTCCTCCTTCCAAAATTCACCCCTTTCCGCCCACTGCTCTAGCGTTATCGAAAAATTCATAATCAATTCATAACTCTTAATGTCCCATAGCATTTGATACCACCCTTTCAATGCTTCTATCGCAAACCGATAGGCGGATTGAATGAATTATGAAAAACTTCCGCCCAGGGCCAGCAAGTAACCCCGTTGACAAAACCGCGTTGTGGTTGTTAAACAAAACAGCCCAAAACCAGTACCCTCTCCCCAGGCCAAAACCTGTCCCCATAATGGGCAATAAATTTGATTCGATTAGTCCTGTACGGTACTAGTGGTATACGTCCTCAGTATACTCGCAAAAGGAATCGTTGGTTTTAGAATCGTATGTATGCACAAAGTGATTTTATAGGAACGGAGAATATCCATCCAATCCTCACTTTTTCTAACATAAATCTAAATATAAGATGTTAGAAAACAAAATGAACATAATTTTGATTTATTGAAGATGTTAATTTTACACTACTATCCAAAAGCGGATTAGCATCTTTGCAATTTATCATTACATTTTCTCCTTGTGTTGTAACACCATCTCCTTGATGATGATGTTTTGACTGAGGCAAGAATTCGGGTCAACAATTTCACGTGCCAACTGCTCCCGGATTCTCATCTTGCCCGGCACGTGCTTCTTCTTCGCTCTCGTAAACAGTTTCACCACAAAGTGTCACCGGACTAGTAGACAACACCACGTCACATCGGAGTCCGAACACGTTCAAACGCTGATACGCTCAGTATATTGCTTCAATATCCTTCAGGAAAACGCTAGGACTGGCAATCGTGCCAACCACTTCTGCACCGTAACGCGTTCACTAATCGACTGTGACTGGCGAGTCCGATGCGTTACGGCTATAGGCGATCTCCTCTTGCCTCCTGCTTGCACCGCTCCACCGTTTGTAAACCGGCGGGACTCGCAGGACACGCTTCGTTCTCCACACACCAGCCCCGGTTGCCCTGGAACGCTTCCTCCGGTTGTTACAACGGCGTGGCGTGAATATCGGAATGCGTGTCCCGAGCTTCAGAACCATCGCGGGGACACCACACCGGTGGCGGTTCGGTTGTTTGGACGCCACCGTTGTACTTTTAGCTTCCCTCCTCATGCGCGTGATCCATGTAAATGACGGGCCGTCAGGAAGCCGTTACAAACAACCCTCATACCCTCATCCCCGGCAACCAAACGTCTTGCACATCCCTCCAAACAACAAGTCTCGAAAGAAACTGCTCCAAGCAACAATTACACCACAAGCACCACCACCGCTACCATCAATAACATCTACTTCCTTTGCGAGAAAAAAAAACATCCAATGGAAAAGTGTGCGGTTTGGCGTTTGCCTTTCCGTTTTGTAAGGCGTACGAAATGGGGAGCTTCCTTCCGGGGGCGCTAGGCACATTCTTTACTCCCTCCACGGGCCCTAGGGCACAGCCGGGGACAGGTTAATTCAGGTCACGACATGGCGTCGGTAGACCGTCAACATTACTGTCATACTGTGGTTCTCGCCATGTGCAATGCCACCGACGAACGGATCACGATTGTTCGGCAAGATAAAGGGAAAATGTTTAATTGAGTTTGAATGGAAAGACATTCTGAGGAATTGCAGTGTGGCAAAAAAAACTCTATTAAAAAGTCTCGACGTCTACCAGGATTACGCAAGAGGTGGTAGGGGGGGCGATAGTTAGAAGGAAGACAAGAACACTTCATTAGGATAACATTGGTTCAATTTTAATTAAACAACCATTCTGAACGGATTGTTTGAATGCCTTTAAATGTTATTATTTTATTGAAAATTCAACTAAACGAATCCACATTTCCAATCCTACCATCAAGTAAGTAAATATTTTTCAAATTGAAAAACATATACTTATAATGATGTAAAGGGCTAAATAGGGATGTATAGAACGGGAAGGAATTTTGCATATTTTTGGGCAAATCCTATTTTTGCTCTCTATTTTTTGGAATATTGGTTAATGGTTTATAACCATGGTAACTATATATGTTTAAGACTAAAAATATCTTAATTGACAACAAATAATTGACAAATTTTCTCAAAACTCTCTACTTTTGTGAATGGATAAGAGGAATATAGGCACATTAGTTATGGATACCCAAATAAACATGGCCTAAATCGAAACTTAGCACTATGAGATAGAAATATTTAAAGCGATAGTTATGGTGTTTTGAATATCACATCTCACATTTCATTATTTGTTCAAAACTAAAACGATCCATCGAACGACAAAACCCAAACAGAAACTACGACCACAATCAACTAAAGGTAAGCCACCTCAAACTCAACTCCGACGGGGATGGTAACCAGCTGTTGATGGCTTTATAAGGTTCGCTTTTGAATCGAAACCGGCCTTCGTAAGCCCATCGTGGAACGGGTGAGCCGCTTGTGGATTTCAACCAAATCTGGCAAGGCCGGCCCCGTCTGATGGCGAAAAAAAAGGAGATCACGAGGTAGCAGTAGGCGGGTAAAGATAGAAGGAAAAAGGTAAATGACGATAGAGAAAGATAGAAAGTGTTTTCCAACAAGGGCCAGCCTACTACGTATAGCTTTTGGGCTCATAAATCTATCCCGGGGGTACATGCATGATTCATGCGCGATATTGCTCAGTGAACCTACTGTCAAATATGCTAACAAAACCACGTACCAACACAAGTACCAGGTGGCATAGGACGATTTTAAGGTGTTATTTTTCCATGAGTATTCTACCATCGATTCAAGCTCGGTTAACTTTTTAACCAAAACGAAACAAAACACAGAACACATACTTATACAAGCTGAGTCGCTGGAAGTTGTTCATGTTCACAGATGCCCTCCTGTGGGGACGCCGCTAGCGAAGTGGAGCCTTTTTCTCCCTCGGCACGAAGGGCTCCCTGTGGTGGTTAAAAGTACGGTCTGGTGGCGATGTTGTCCATCGATGGAATTAGCGGCAAAAACGTACACCGGCTCCACTTTCCAGTTGAGGCTCGTTTGAAGGCAGCGAAATTGCACAGATGACGACGAAGATTAAGCGACAACGATGTTGCCATATTTGGTGCTGTACGCGACGCAACATGGTTTTTTTTTTACTTCTCCGGAGTCAGCACATTCCACTTCGGAGGTGGTTTTGAAGTATAACCGGACCGACAGTGGGACAAGACGCAACGTACAAGGTCGTTCCCGAGGAACGTTGGTTTTCACTTGTGGTTCGCTTGCCTTCCTTTAATCACTGACAACACTTACGAAGTTTACCAGATGTTTGCAACGCACCGACAAAAAGCACAACGAGTGAATTATATCTTTGCTCGTTTTACGAGTACTTAATAAAAATCCAATCAATCGACCGGCGAAACTGCAACTGGTTCACAACTTTTGGATGCACTTTCCTGCCGACCTTCCAAACGGGAACCTTATTTCACGACGTATCCGAAGTGCAACACCGAACCACAACCATTATAGGTTTTAGTTTTATTTGCAGCTTATCATTTAACTCAACCTGTCACCTGTTTTCGGCGGAAGGTTCTTTCAAGTCAAGTTCTTCCCGAGCACTTGCTCCTATTGCGCACCTGACCCTAATAACAGTTGCTAAACACGCTGTAACGTCGACACCTTGTCTAGGCAAACTTTAACAGAGTACGACCGAAAAACACAACCACAACAGTTAGCCCGTCGTAGGTAAATCTGACTCCTGATGGACAAATTCCGTTCCGCACCGAATTCGGTGATGGCCTCCGGGTTCGCCTTCTGGTGCCTCTTCTGCCTGCGAGCTAACCTAATTCTTCATCGACCGATGGGGCACGACCGTTCCCGGGACAGGCCGGCGCGTACTTCCCGAAGCAAAGAGTGCATTTTCTTCCTTCCACCACGAGCCTCTCCTCGTCCCCGATGGACAATCCAACAACCCAAGTGCACCCGAACGGCACGAGCGCGGGAATAACAACCGGGAACAACACGCCCACCACGGACACTTTTTCCACACCTACCTCGGGTGTCGGCTCGGAAAGGCCTTCCGGAAGGTGCGCTCTAGATAAGAATGCAATACCGTGTACCCCCTTCGTGCTCCGCCCGACACCCCGCCGAACAGTTCGCCCCTTTTGAGCGGGGAAGCCCAAAAACCAAACACCATCCCGGTTACCATAACAAACACCCCCAAGGGAGGACCACTCTGGATGGCGGTTAGTACCGAGTAAGCAACCAGGCCGCGTTGCAGCACCAAGGAGACGCAAATGTTTGAAATTTGTAATACCTCTCCAGCCACAGTGGAGGGGGTGACTAACGACGATCGGAAATATGTGCGAAACTTCGCAAGACACAAGTGTCAACAAAATACGCTATCCCCACGTGGATGCACTATTTGTGGTTATTAGCAGGACGGGTGGACGACAAATAACATAAAAACCGCCTAAACATCTTCCGCCTCACCCCCTCCCTCCCACGTGCTGATTTGTTTGTCCTCGATGCGAAGGATTTAAACTAGGTTTTCCACACAAAAGGTTGGAGAACTCTGCTACAAACACGCACACCGAGGCACGCCGGCTCCTTTTTCGGCGCACTTCACGACTACCATAAAACCATTCATAAAAATAAACAATCGGTTGCAATCGAGACCGGCGGGTGTGGGGAGGGTAGGAGGGCTCGGAGTATCGGTGGCATCAATTTTGGGCTGTTGATTTACCACCCTCGTGGTAAAACGTTCGTCGCGTCGTATTTGGGTGCATTTTGTTTTTGTTTTTTTTTTTGAGTCGCCGAAGTTTTACACTAATCGGGCTGGAGAACCGATTGCTCCTGAGAATTCTGAGGAAAAAATGTGTACTAAAATTTTTCTTAAAAGTTGATGTGCACCACAAATTTCTATGGCCAAAGAATTCATTTTGTGACATTAAACAATGAAGACGGTAGACGATACAATAGAGGAATGATTTTGAAATTTTCCAGAAAAACGTCAAGAAATTTGGCTTAAACAAGAATTGCCTTTCCTTAAATTAAATTTCCTCGTGGAAAAATGTCCCTTACTTACCCGCAAACAATGAACTCTTCGTGGATCCCAGAAGCGACGAGACCGGGACACAATCTCGATCAGGGCATTTTATCGATCGCGTTGTTTGGAGCTGCGGACGAAAGAACGATAAAAAAATATTCACAACTAGATCGCGCTACTGAAAGTGATTTATTTCGACACCTCGGAGCAGTGGAAGTGGTTAATTTGGCAGATTGCCGGTTTGTTTTCCGTCCAGGTATTTGTCGTTTTCCTTCGTGGTGACTGAAAGCGATCGATCGACAGTTTTACATTTATTTTTTTTCCTGCTTTCGGTTTGGGATTGGTGCTTAATTATGTGAATATTTTATTCACGAGCTTCTAATCTACGGCGGCCGAAAATCGAATACATCATATGAACGGAATGCGCGAAAAGGAGGAAAACCACGGCAGTGGCTGTTAATTGGCCAACAATCGATCGGTGTAATTAACTTGCACTTGATTTCGAAATTGTTTTCTTATTTTTATATTTCATTTTTTGACAAGTACACGATATGCCAAGAAAGGGAATTAAATTATATAAATCGAAACATTTTATCTTATACTATCATTGGATATGAGTCACTTATAATTTCATTAGATTTAAAACTACAAAAAATGTATTCGCTAATGCATTTAATTATTTACCATGCCTCTAGTTGTTACTCGGTTTACTTTTACTTCCTGAAAGCTCCGCTTTTGGCCTGATTTTCTTCGAATCAATTAATTTTCATCCGCCAAGAAGTGCAAAAAGAGAGAGAGCGAACGCTATTTATAGCTTTACGATGTCAACACTCATTAGACGTTGGGCTTTTATCGGAACTTCCACATCACATCATTTGATGGCAGTTTTCTTTATCGCACACCATTTCCGCCATCGCAGTGGCGATTAATCATCACACTTTTAGCGGAAAAGACGCACGCTGAGGTGACACACTTGATTGAGCCTCTAGCCGTTAAGTCGTCCTTTTGATGAAGAGAAGAGAACTACGAGCTCGTCGCAGTCGAGCCACGAGATGCATGAGTGAAACGAGGTCTGTACATTGCTGTGCTTTCGATTAATCATGTCTTTAGTTTCGTTTTTTTGCTTCCAGCATATTCTAGCGGTGTAAACTAGCGGAAATTGACAGTTGATGTGTACATCAACGGGTCCAGGCCACTATCGTTTTGAAAAAAAATGCCGATTTTTTTCCGCGCAGGAAAACTTTAGAACAACAAACTAAAATTGCAACAACTTAAACAGAAACAAATATTAAAAAATAATGCCATAAACAAGAACAAAAAATTAATGTAAAATTCTCAAATCATCGACTTTTTGTTTTTAAAATGAAAATATGGATTACCACGCGTAAACAATATCTGGTAAAAAATTGTTGCATTGTTACACCAGAACAAGACAGCTTAAACAAAAACCAAAAACTACCCACCAAAAGCTACTTAGCATTTTCCACATGGGTTTGACATTTTGTGGCAAGTTTTATTTCTTCCTTTCCTCTCGCGTGATGACAAGCGAGACAAATAAAGCAAAGTGAAACTCAAATTGCACAGAAAGTTTTTCAGCAAACCACTAGCAGAGCATTTACCGAGTGTAGCGGGGTCCCTCTTCCCCTGTGTCGACCGCCGGTCTAGGTTTAGTGGCGCTTTTCCCTGGCGACATTTGGAAGCGAGCCCGCCGCCGGAGAATGGAAAAATGTTTGTCGTGTGCTTTCCTTTCGTGCGATTTTCTTCTCTCTACGTTCCACGACCAGGCGCGACATTCAGGGCTCTTCGAAAGACGCCATTGGTGGCGCTGGTTGGACGGATATGACAAATTAAATCAATTTAACGTCAGCCTAATTGGTGCCTCTCTTTTAACTTACGCCGTTGGACCAGTTGGTGGTTTCACACTTTGGGCGGGGAGGCGCGGAAAGGGTGAATTATGACTAAATGTCAGCACGATAGTTTGCTTTACCGTACGTCAAAGCAATCATAATGAAGAAAGGATATTTTGATGCGATGTTCTTTGGAATACACTATGAAATGTTTGAGACAGACACAATAAGCCAATGTTATGCATCACGACAAACGATAAGATGAAGGTGGTGTAAAAGGAGATGATTAGAAGCAAGAGGAAGGTGATGATAAACAAATTATTTGTAAATGATATTAATTCTCATTCAAATATCAAACACGTGAAGTTTTATTACCTCGATCTGATCTTGAATAATTGACCGCGAAGATCGACTTCATCAGACACACGGCTCGGTGAGTCAATGTTTGAAAATACATGCGTGTAAATAATAGACTGGTAAATGAGCGATGAAACGCGTTTGTTTAAATTTAGCCCGCAGCAAATGTGCTAACAAACACGCTGCTTCCGCCCGAAGATGCACTCCGGAGAACTTTCCAAGAAGAAAGTCGAGAATGGAAGCCAGCTGCCTTTCGCTTTGTGTTTCACGGTTCGGTCTCGATCTTCATTGGCTCAAGAACTGCTCGATCCCGAACGGGAAAACGTTCGATAGCATCGTTTAAGAGACGCACGTACGCACGTTTATCTTTTGTCTGCTTCGAGTCGAATACGTTTTTTCATTAACTTCCACGTCCGGCCGGCAATACGGCCCTTGACGGAACGGAATTCCAGAGCCCCCTTCGTTGCCTATTATTAGACGTTCGGACGGGCACGATCGCACGATCGAGCACACCCGGATGGCGCACGCCGGTATTCGAGTGCCCGTAAATCAAAGACTAACTTGTGGTCGAAAGCGAGACGAATAAAGCCATCCCGTTAAGGTGAAGTCATCGTCGCATGTTTTTTTGTTTTTGTGAACTTACCAATTCTGTGCCAAATGCTTGAGAAAAAAAAAATCGGGATCTGCCATTCCCGAGTTTGCCGGACGCATTTGTCGCGCCCTTCAAAAATAAAAAAAATAAAGTAAAAGAACGGCACCATGAACGAATGCAGCAAGAAACCGCGAAAAGTGCGCGACATGCGCCGGTGCATACCTAATTACCCGGCGAACGATCGACGACAGCGAAACCCGCCAGTCTGTTGGGCGAACCCCCTTTCGGAATGTGCCGTTTGACAAAACAAAAAAGACTGTTCTCCACCGATCAACGGTTGATTGCTTCGCGATTTCCGTTCCATGTTTTATAGCGCGTTTTTTAAGGAGTTTCCCGGTAAGCGAAACCTTATCCAGCGAACGAAGTTTGCAAGGCGAAGGTATGAGTCAGCGATGAAGAATTATTTTTCGGGACCTCCACGCAAGGCCCCTGGGGCCTTTTTTCCGCCTATATCTAACGTTCAGAGGATGATAGAATGGTAAAGCACCGGAAGTTTGTATTGTAAAACACAACGAGGCTTGAACCAAAATTATGGTAACCAATCCCCGACAACACGATATCCATACAATGACAGGATGCGATTTTGAGTGAGCAAAATAAGGTTTGAGCTAACATTCTAACGGACAGTTTTAACTCTCGTTCGATAAAATTACGATCAACCTCATTCCGATCAATCATGCTTGATTGATTCGTATTATTTTTATAAATATATCACGAGTTCCGGGTTCCAAGAAATGGTTTCAAAAACACATCCTTAAGGCTTGTCAAATATGGGGATTTATTTTTCACACACCAATTCTTCAATTTTCACCATCGCGATTGCATTTCCAAGGCCCGAAAATAGATACTCCAACTTTCGCGCACAAACTTACAACCTGTCAAACGTAATAGTACTTCCCGCTCGCAAACCAGAATAGACATAAGTCCGCATCGATATGAGGGAAAGGCACTGGCGCTTCACGCTTGCCGATTTTCCCGCTGCGGAAGCTTCCATTTTCGATGGTTGCAGTGTAAATTCATCATGCCGACGATTTGGGCGATGTTTCCCTTAAGAAGCACCCACTTGAACACTTCTGTGCCCGCAAATTTGTAGGCTAATTCAATTGAGCGGTCCCCCGGCCGGAGGGGAACATTTCGCCCGCCCCGGCATCCGCTGCAGGACATCCTGCAATCTGGCAACCTGCCATCCATCAACCAGAGCAAGGCTCAGGGGCTGTCCGATGCACACGACGTTGTAATGCAATTTTGCTTCCCACCATCGGAAGCCAGTTTCCCTTAGCTGACGTGTTAAAATGTGCTCCATCAAACGACGCCGAAAGTCGAGCCGGAGGGGTAACGGAACTGCACCTGAACCCTGGGCAGGATCCACTTATCTTAGGCACGAATCGTTTACGGGTAAACTCTTGCGCCTGCACCGGCTCGTCTATCAATAACTTATCAAGCGGTATCGATTCACCGACATCGGGACTTGGAAAGCATGCTTCGAGCCCTCGAGGAAGATTGAAAGGTTACGATTTGGGAAAATGGTTTCACTCCACGACAGGAAGGCCCGTGAGAGAGGCGACCTAACGACTCGAGACCGAGGGTGAACTTACATGCCAGGTGGATTTTATATTGCACTGGAAAATGGTTTCCTCTGCTGCTCATACGCTCCAACAACATTGACACTAAATTTAAGACAGGTCCAGCGCTGAAGAGGTCTCCTTCATGTAGGCGCAGCATAATAGAGGGACATAAATTCATATGGGAGCATACATACACATTCGGGAGCTCAAAACACGCAAAACACCCAAGCAACATAGTTATGCAATGTACGTACATATGTAGCTCGCAAATCCGAGGCCCATCTCTTTTCCTTTTTTTTATAAATCCAATTTCAACTCCAAACGCGCGTCCCGTTCGAGCTGATTGGTATCATTCCGATACTGCGGTAAAACGCATTTAAACGTGACACGAACTGCATGTGCATCAGGCCGGGAGAAAGGGAACCAATCATTGGGGCGAAAATTGGCCAGCAGGCAAACGACAAGCGTGCGAGCCTTTCGAGTGCATCGGATGCATCGGATGGGCGAGCAAAACGGTGGGAGGGGGATGGCAGGATTTGGTGAAAAGCATATTATTTTCCCATCCGACAGCGGAAAGGCAATTCAAAAGTTCCGGCCACGTACCTTCCATGCAGGAAGTATTTTTCCGACCATGAAACGGATAGGTGTTGGAATCATCATTATTCATAGGTGAAAAATTGCATAAGGAGCATTATATGTAGATGTTAGCATTATAACAAAATGTGAACAAAAGTAGGAGTATCAAAATAAGAACCAAATACACAGCCTTTTCAAATTTTAAATTTTTTTGTTTGAAATTTTTTGATCAACTTTAAAACCAACCGTATATTTTAATATTTTGAAAGCATAAACATGCCATACTGTCATTCGTCAACAACATAAGCTCGTATGGTGGGATGATGTTCATTGGAAAAATGTTGATTTTCATTTTCCACCCAAAACCGCCGGAACGAGCTGACCGATTACTTAATCACAACGGACCTCACGGCCGAAGTGCGGGGCCAAATGGTGGTCGCGCTTTCTAAAGCCGCTTGTAACTCCGCGTTACATTGCCTGTTTAACGTGTCCGTTACTGTTTGAAGTGGTCCAAAAACATCATCACCCCTCAATCAGCCCCAACCGTGTGTGTATGTATTTTTAATGCATTTTTCTGACACCCCCAGTAGCAAAGACATGGGGGGAAAATAATCCAAAACCCAAGTTCAACAGAAATGAACGACGGAGGGACAATTTTCTTCGTTTAAAGCATTGCACATCGTAACAAAAAAAAACACTAACTAAAGCTATTAGCTATTACCCACAAAACGCGCCCACTCACTCGAAAGTGGGTGAAAATATGGTCACGGTTCAAGGGTTCCGGAGTGGCGTAAAGGGTTTTCCACCGCAAGTGTTTGTGGCCTCTAGCGTACAGTGAGTCTAAAATGAATTAAACAACCATTGCAGCCACAAAAAGAGATCGGAATGTTTAAGTTTCATCAACATTTGTAGGTTTCCTTTTGGGCAAGGAGCGTTAGAGATGGTTTAAGTTCAATAAAAATCATACAGTCTGAAGTGAGAGATATTAACGCAAAAACTCGTTCCACGTGTTCGTTCGGGTAAAGTTCACCAGGGTTTGATTTAGTGCCAACCAATAAACCGAAATAATTAGCCTCGCATGTTACCATGTTAATCATTCCATCACGATCACCAATAATTGGCCGGTTCGGAAAGATCGCCATTCTTCTTTAACGTTCATTTGCCAGACAAATGATCGTGATCGGTTCCCTCGAGGTTACGCCATCGTTATCATGCAATGCTATGTGGATCTCTGATGGATTGGTCTGCAATTTTACTATTCTTTATTTACAATAGACGTCGACATTTATTTCCAACCATCGATTAAGTAATACAATGGACGCATGTCATAAATGAAAAAAAAATTCCCCCTTTATGAGTTTCGCATATGCGATTTGGTGGCCAAATATTTGTCTGTCAAAATGACGCAAGCCGTAGTGGAAAACGTGTATTGCATTCGTTCATCGGAATCTGGCCGCGGGCCCGTTCGCCAGAGAGAAAAAAAAGCAAGCCACACTCCATCCAGCGCGCGTAAACAAAACCCGGCGAGCGAAACCACCCCACGTGTGGCGGGCGTAAATCGGCGGCATGACATTAACCCTCCTCCCCCTCCCCTTCTCCTTCTTTTGGCCATTAGATGCGCAACGCCGCAGCCGCGACCGCCGATGATTGGAGATGTCTTATGAGCCATGCAATGATCGCTACAATCGTAAACGATCGCAATCGCCTGGTGCCGTTTGGTGGCGCGCCTGGGAGAGAATCGGAAATAATGGTACACTATTAAATGCACGAAATGCGTCCGGAACCGGCAATTCGGAGTGCGCTATTTATTCGCGACAATGGTGATACACTGGCGGGCGTATTGAGAGAACTTGAGAGAAGTGATATAAGTTTTACCCTTATGTCTATGACTAGTATATCCCGGTGTGTTTTGTAAGATTTAAACCCAATAGTTCGTAAAAGTCGCAGCAGTTTGAGAAAAAATAAATTATTATTCGTAAATCCAAGATCCGGTCCTAGAATCCGATGGAATACAACACAAAGTTACATTATGGGTAATATCATAAAACATACCAAAAATGCTAAAATAATAATAAGTTGATCAGAAGCACTGCAAGGGGTAAAATAAATGAAAGTAGTACGTAATTCATTATGTTTAAAAAAATTTTTTTCAACGTTTTTTCAGTTTCATTTTTAAAAGTTATTTATCAATTTCAAATCAAAATACAACACAACACAAATATGAGTGTATAAGATTAACAAATATGAGTGTATGGAAGTTTTTTAGAAATTAATGGTGACATTTTAAGAAGGTTGATGTCAAACCAGCTCGTTCATAATCTTCACTAAAACAATACCATCATTGTAGAAACCACCCATTGAGTTTAGCTTAAGACATCATAAACATACCAGCAAACAATCGTAAACAATAAAAAAAACAACCCATCCCATGTTAGCATTATATCCGCGTAAACACTCGAAGTGAAAACCAAACAGATGACTAAAGCATCAAACTCACGTAATGTGTTTGTCACAATTTGTTTTTTATATCCTCCCCCAAAATGCTGCTCATCGGACACTTTCGCTCAGCACTGTAAGCTAAACAATTTTTAAGTAGCCTCAAACGAGGCCAAAGGGTTTGTTCAGCGAATTACCACCAAGCGTAACACTTCCGCCACACGCAGGGGACTGTGAATGTGATGGGTTATGTCGGGGTGCCAGCGTGCGTCCAACAGCGAACACATGCCCGCCTCGGAGTCGGATGCCATCGGTTAAAATCATTACAAACAGCTTGTCGGTACTTTCTTATCGCGCACCAGAATAACGTGGCGTCGATTAAAATTGCAGATGGTCGCAACTAGCTGGAGAGGGAGTTTGTTTTCCTTTCTTCCATCACTTCGAAGCAGTCCACGGTGACTGGAAGATAGGGTATGCGATCGATCGATTATGTTATTACGTTCAGTTGTCTCTCCCTCGAAGGACCCCCTTGTTTCTGCTTTGCTTTTCAAACCCCAACCCGAAGAGATTGACGCTAGACATGCAAATACTCCACCAACCAACCATCCGAAGTCGTTGTCTTCCGAAGCACTGAAGGTGACATCGGTGGATAATTGTTTGGTGGCCGCGCCGGTCGCATTGGTTTGGATTATCGGATTATGCAGGTCACCGGGCGTCGATTTTCGTTTACAAATGCAAATGGGTCATGGAGAGGAACGGTTTTCTTTATGTCGCCGCGGCGAGTTTCCACTGCGCCCAAGAATTGGAGGCACTCCAAAAGAAATCCTCCAGCCCAAGACAGAAGAAGTTTGTGCTAAGGAAAGAAAAAAACAACAAATCAAATAAACAAAAGGGAAAAATGATTATTAAGCGCTTCGATGTAAAAATTGGGGCGTGGAATTTTGCAGATAATGTTACTCTCCTCGCGAGCGAATAAAAACTTTGTGACCTCCCGTAAAGCAAACGAGGGGCCCCGGTTTTTGGATAGTGATACCCTGTACAGGTATGTCCTGGCGTTCGCTGGTGCCATAACACTATCACTTTATGGATGTAGCACCTGGCGCAACCATAACAGCCACGCAGACATACGAGTTACCACCCACTCCCCAGCCGGTTTATGATGTTACAATTTTTATCCTATTATTTTATGATGCTACCTACCGAAGCGCAGTTAAAGTTGCGGTGGAAAGAAAAACAAAACCAACATTGTCATCCTTTTGCCTTACGACCAACACTTCCTTCCGCAAACATCCGAAAAATGTGCTGCTCTTATAAATAATCCGCAGTGTCGAGTGTTTCCTGATCGGTTTCTTCCGTGCCGAGCTTGTTTTCATTCTACATATTTGTTTAATGCACATGACGATAACCGCCAGTGTCTGTCGTCCACTGAAACTTACCCGGACGGTAATTTAGCATGATTATGACGCCCCGGGGGTGAGCGGAGATAATACGGGTCATATTTACATGCCGGCCGGTCGTTCGTGCGTCGCCAAAGTGGCGAGAAGTAATTGACCCTTGTTTTTGGTAGGAATAAATTAGCAAGCAACATTTTCCTGCCAAAGTTGGGAGAAAGAATCAGGGGAGAGGGACCCATGGTGTTGATTTTCCTGGCAAATTATATATTTCAGTGCATGCATTCGCATTCTTTTCGACATGCTGATGTCGGTCAATTATCAAAGGATAAAGAAATTCGCAATTCACAAGTGGGAACATAAGCCACTCTACGAAACGATTCTTCAAAAGTTTACCTCTTCAAAGTAATGCAAAAGTTAAATGAAAACAATACACAACAGAATAAGGAACAACTACAAACACTGGATGGTAGCAAGATACTCCTCCTTTAGGTTACAAAGCCTGAAGGTAGGGAAACCTAGCATTAACTAGCGAAGGTTTGGGGAAACTCAGACTGAAAACTTTACACATTAGAAAAAAGGCTTAAAGCAAGCGAACAAAAAACACGAAACATTGACCCCTTTTCCCAACTGCAACTTCACAACATGGGAAAGGGTTCTGTTAATTGTTTTCTGTTGCGCCGTCGAGCCCCCCTTCTCAATCGTTCCTATGGCTTCTGGAGTTGAGTTTGGCTCGGAAAAATAATTGTCCAAATTAATCGTACAGCAAGCCGATGGCGCCACCAGAAAGCCGGAAGTGGCACAAACGAAGAAGGTCGGGAAAGCCAAAGGATATCGTGTTTTGCGTCATCGGACTGGGGTTTCTTCTTCGTCTTTGTCTGGTTGTTTGTTACTTTTAGTTTCAACACTTTGCATTGGTAGCCTCCTAACCCGAACATTCCGCGCTGGGAAAACTATCGTTGTCCCCATTTGGCCGGCCCTGAGTCCTTCCGGCAGTAATCTGGGAGCATCTTTACGAGTGTGCTTTATCGAAAGCGGGAAATCGCGGGGAAAACTTTGTTGGCGTAGGTTGCGATTCAGGTCGGTACCATTCGGATTCGGAGTGCAACCATATTTATGTTGTGAAGAAGCATCAAACATTGTCCTTCGTGAGGCTTTGGATTAGCATACGTTAGCACCGGTAAACATGCATCCAGAACGCGGCAAATAAAACGAACCGGGAAAATGAGTGTGCTCCTGCGGGACCTACACCAGTGCTCGGGGTGCGAGGTTCATTGGAACACTTCTGGGATACGAAATAAAAATAGTGTAAGGACATAAAAACGACTTCATAAACCCTTATGATATATGTTGTGACATTCGACGGGCACCGCTCGCAGGCAGTGTATGTTAATAATGTTTGCTAGTGTATTTTTGTGACACTATCGACACGACAGAATGAAAGAACCCCCCTACAGCGTCACCACGAATACTCTGCATTCCGGCACAGCTCGATCCCTTCCGCCACAACAAACATCGAGACGCACATTTTCTTTTATCACCTTAATGGCAAATTGACGTGCACGTCCACGAAAATGGTCCCGATGGTTTCGATAGGCCTTCCATTTGGAGATGGGGTCCTTCGTGTCCTCATTCTTTTCCTTCAAACACCGCTCCCATGGTGGCAGATCGATTGATTGTGACGCAGAAACTAAGATGGAAATGTCGTTATCGTTCGATTGTGTTTTTTTGTGGATTTGTTTTTGTTCGAAACTCGCCACTCGGCCGCTTCAGGAAATATTGAATGACCTTGCCGGAGGTGGTTGTCCTTCGGACCCTAGGAACCGAACATGGCGCTAATGGCTTGACCGGTAGCAAGTCAGTTACTGAAAGGATACACCGAGTATTAGTGCAGGTTTCCTTTCGCTTGTTGTGGTGAGTGAGTCATCCTGGGTTGCAGGTAGGTGAATAGTGTTGACAGGGGAGACTGCAATAAGAAGGCACCCTGCTTGACCGACGCGGGAAACTTGTCACTAGAAAATGTTGACGACAGCTTAACTCCATCACAATCGCAATGTCTTTTTTCGGCACGAAAAGCGAAGGTGCGTGATGGCCAAGTCAGCACGCAAATGAAGATAGTTATGAAAATTACCAGCATTATGCAGGAGCATTATTTCTACAAGATAAACAATTTCACCCAAAGCCGAAAACATTTGAGACAGAAACGATTTTATTAAACCGCTAACCATTAATTCTATTCAACAATAGCTTCTTATTATTCCTATCTTTCAATACTGATCTTAATATCACAAATATACTGTAACTATGTTTAAAGGATATCATATGGGTAGACTGTGCAGACTTTTAGTATTGTACACGATATAACAAAACAAAAGTCAAATCTTTTTTCAAAAAGGCATGATAAGTTTAGTGTAGCCCGAAGTAGTTGAAGTCTGGTTTATACATACATACATGGTTTTATACTAAACTTGATTTGTTTAGTCACTAAAAAAAAATCACACGAAAAAGATACAAAGCAAAAACAGAACGCCAAACACGTGTCTCCAACCAAAACGAAAAAAGAAGATGACCACGTCAGATAAAGTCCAAGGACAAGCGGACCAAACACAACCGTAGCGCACTAACCAGCGCTTGAGCACGAGCCAAACTGCCATCCTTTCACGTGTGCCTTCTCGCCGGACTTACTGATATCCTGCGGCGCCGGGGAAAGAAGGAAGATAAATAAAGGCCGATGCAGTTTTAATGCGTATCGATTTTCGGTCCGACCGCACCGGTTTCCGGTAAATTAGCCACACGTTCGGCCTCCGGGGTGCGCTTTGATCCCGACTTAGCAAGGAGGGGTTGATCTAGGAAGGGTACATATTTCCGCTGGATTACGTAGAAAATAACCGAATCCCTCCTGGGAGCCACTTGTCACCGAAAATTGACATCTGGAAGCCAGCTCAAGCGGTGGACGTGTGTTTATGGAGCTTAATCAGAATTTGAACTCGCTGGGGTAACAACCTCCAGGACAGTTTTGGAGGCGCTTGGTTTGGTTAGTCTTCCATGCGAATAGTGCCGTCCAGTCGAGGTGACTAATGTGTCCCGAACACGGCACGTGATTCGCGTTCTTGTTAAAAACGGATAGAGTTTTAATTTTCCGAATCACCACATCCGTTTCGCATTTTACTGCGACAACGTTCGCTAACGAGAACTTCCACACCGGGCCAAACAGGATGGAAATAATGGCATACCATAAAACGTACCTTTAAAGGAAGCGCAAAGGGAAGGTTCGAAGTTCTTTAAAGAATTTTCCGCCCCCTCCACCGGGGTGAAAACACAAACACACACACACAGTTATGCCGGGGTGGAAAAATGACATCATAATCCGGTGCACGGGTGCTTTGAAATTGTTGAATCGACAACAAACGGACCCGGCACCGGAAGAATGTTAGTGTCATTCCGGTATCTGCCGACAGCGGGCGCCCGGGGTGAAAGTTTTGCGTCGAACCTTAGACGCTCGCAAGACTCGGCCCCATGCACGCGATACTTGGCGAAGAAACTGTCGTTGTGGACAAGCCGCAGAATTTGCTCATTAATAAAAACAAAGTCAGACCAGCGGATCGTGAGGACAGGGCAGAAAGGTACCCATGTAGGCCAATAATAAGTTGATTGCCGCCTGCCCAAGCTAGACTTTATACTACCGTGGAATGCTTCTCTTTTTTATCTTTTTTTTTGTATGGCAAAACGTTTCTATCCTTTCCTAAAATCACCCGGATCCACCAGCGGGAGCGTGCATTAGTTTGCTACATTTAATTATTTTTGCGTGAAAAAGCAATTCCTGTCCATAGGGAATGGATGCCACCCACTTCAGTATTCCGTATCCTTCCGGTTTTCCGAACACGCCGCTCCCGGTTAACTCTGACAGTTCTGACGTAGGTATTCGTAGGCAGTGGAGCAGCTTGCGTTTTAGTATTTCTATCATTGGTACGAAGGGAATCGTCATTTTCTTTTTTCTTTGCGAAAGGACCTGTTGAGGCGCTTTCTTGTGCATGCCAGCAACGTTAACCATGCCGTCACTGATTGATGTTTAATTTTAATAGGCTTTGGTGCGATTGATTGGCCCCAATTATTGGAGGATATAGGGCCAACAAATTGTTTTTTTTTCCCGGTGATAGTTTATGCTGAAGTTTTATTTTCTTCAACCTACCCCTCGTCATACCTGGCCTATAGAATAAAAAAGGTGGTAAAGAATCAATTTAAAAAAAAAGTTCTTGATCGTTAATGCTACATAGCGCAAAGAGTTGTTCACACTTTCAGTGATTTAATTTAGCTGATTATATTACTAAAGGTAGAAAACTAAAACATATACCTCAGACCAACGGTTTGCCAATGCCTACATTTTTACACGTGTGTGACCAAACCCTGGGAAATTGAGCATTCATATTCATCATACCTTATTATGCATCAAAGAAAACCAATATCAAATCGATCGAGGTCAATATCGGCCCCCAACGTGTCGCTTGCGGTACGTGAAACTATGATTGGCCAGCTATGGTAAAGGGGATGTAACACACAAATTGACTAACCATTTTGGCATCTCATCGATGGTAGATTTACCGGAGTCGTAACGAAGTAAACAACCGACCCATGGTGCCGTTTCGGTTGCTAGAGTTGCTGGTTACAGTGTTAACGTTCTTTGCATGCTCTGCACATGGCCTCATGCATTGTATGTTTTGGATGCGTGCAGTTGGCTAATCGATTGGTTTTTTTGTGAAACTGGGGTTGGGAGAGATTGGCCATGCCCTGTAACGTTGGATATTTTACCACTTAAGCTTATTTTTTTGCAAAATGGTTGTACAGTGTGAGTGGATAATATAATTTTGTTTTTGATTGATCCCATTTTAATATTCGTTTAGAATAAAAAAATGTACAAACGTACGACTACATGGGAACTAGCTAAAGTAAGGCATTAGCTCGCGTTTGTGATTGCTGTATTTACAAACACCAACCACTGCGGCTTATCAAACAGAAGCATGCTACTTACGATAAGGAACCTTTCCCTTGCGATTTATTCTGCGAGTTTGGTGATTAGGCTGCTGCTGCTGAATTTAGTGTTTATTGAATGAAAACCTTTCGCAAATTTTGCCGATTGATTTGATTCCTTTCAACACCGCATACACGTACACAAATACACGAGAAATTGATCACAGTGATCACACAGCCACAACTAATTTGGGTTCTTGTATGTCTAAAAAGGATACGATTTAGGTAAATAATAATTTCTAAAAGGGTGCGATAAGAAATTTTCTGGTTTAAAATAAATCACATTTGGTTTCCACTCACGGCCGACTGCATGGATAGGGCTACAAATTTAGTTCCTTCCGGCGCTTCCGGTACTGCCTGCACTAGCACACGGACACGGACGCACACAGAGGTTGCTGCTGCATTCGGTTCACTGCAGATTTTCCGGCACGACGGCAATCCTCTCGCTCGTTCGCCGTATAGAGTCTGCAGTCTACAGCACGAAGAGCAGAGGCTGGGAAAAGTGTCTCAACTACCCAACGGCGAAAAGTGTTAACAACTAGGTGTTTGTGAGGGTCCCCGGCCGAACGGAGCTATCGCTACGAGGATGCATCCTTGTTGCTAAGATGGTTCAAGGCAACGCACACTTTGCGTACGGAAATATTTGATACAACCATGACCCCAAAAAGAGTTGGGGAAATATTTCATCCAACATTTGCAGTGAAATAAGGCTTTTTGATTTTTTTTTCTACAATCAGTTGAGCCCCTGCCGTTCGCCTTTGGTGTGGCAGGACGACGTAAAGATTACGTACACAAAAGCAGGTGTGTAAGGACAAACACAAACACACCACGGCAATGACCGTGCCCCTGGCGAGGAAAAAAGTACCATCGTAGGCTGGCACTGTTCGAGCCGGGAAGGGAATTGTAAAGTTTTCTTCCGCTAGTATTCTTCCATTCCATGCAGCCCTCTTCAAGGGTGTAGTAGCTCGTTTTTTTTTTTGTTTTTGTTAACTGGAGAAAGGTTGACTAATTTGTTGCGGCACGAACAAACTAGTATAATAGTCTTCACGCATCGATTGATGTTCGAATCGTGATAGTTTTTGGTGAAAGGTTCCATTCACAAAACAAGCCAAATAAATAAAAATGTATGTTTTACGGCGCCGCTTTCCCGATCACTATCTACTGGTAGGTACATACTAAAACACAAAGCACAACAAACGGCCCAAGTCAAGGGAAGCCCGGACACCGGAACAGGGACAAACTAACAAGGAGTCCACGGCGGACAGACGAACAGACGACGTGAGGTGCGAGACCACGAGATCCGCACCGATCAGATGTTTACCGCGTACTGAGATGGAGTAGCGAGAACCGACGATAGATTCGTGGTCAACGTGCTCCGTGGACTTCAGGTGAGAGACAAACACGTTTCCTTGGAAATGACAGCTACTTGTTTACCAATTTATTTTTGAACACATTTCCGATGTGAAAAGTTCCAGTTTGTTTCCGGTTTTCTTCATAAAATAATTGTTATTCGGTTCCACTTCGTGTAAATATACTTCGTGAACATGTTGTAATACCATTGTATGATGGCCTTCGAATGCTGCTGGTACACAACACTGTATATTTACCATGTCTCATTAATAGCTATGCTAACAAAATGTGCAGACACATTTTTCATGACTTGGTTGTCTTGAAACATTTAATTTAAGTTACAAAAAGGTATTGTTAACAGAAAGTTGTTAAAATTGATGAAAGCTGTCAAAGTGGGACGTCAAAATGGTCCATGCGCCGTACCTCAACATTAAGAGCCGTTGCTAGCAGCAATTCACTTCAGTTGCTTTGCAGTGCTTTTCGCGTGATCGTGTCGTTCCGGTTGGTCAAGCTACGGGAATGTGCTGGATTGGAGGCTCGTACAATTTACACTAACATAATATGAGCTCCAGTGCCGTACGAGTGAAAATATTATTTTTCGCTAAATCCCGTGAGCTTGCAGGGCAATCCAGCGCGGAGGACTTCCTGGTGCCGCACGCCGAAATCAAGTGCTCCGAACTGCTGGATCTGATATGTAATCAGTTCAACCTGTCCATCATACGCAACAATGTCATACTAGCGCACAACGAGCAGTATTGTGACGATCTTGGCGAAACCATCCGCATACGCAACGGCGACGAGTTGGCCGTAATACCACCTATTTCGGGAGGATAACGCTAGCAGGACCGAAGTAATCGATCATGAATTATCTGAAGCTCACGTTCGATAAGCTGGATGTTGGTGCCCTGAACGATCTGGTGGCACACGAAAGCTGCGGTGCAGTATCGCTTTTCGTTGGTACGACGAGGGATAACTTTGAGGGCAAAACTGTCGTCCTGCTGCAGTACGAAGCGTACGAGGCGATGGCGATGAAAACGATGAACCACCTGTGCGACGAAGTGCGTGCCCGCTGGCCAGATGTGGTACACATTGGCATACACCATCGATTGGGAACGGTTCCGGTGAAGGAAGCTTCGGTAGTAATAGCAATAAGTTCCCCACATCGAAAGTCCAGTCTCGAAGCAGTACACTTCACCATTGATGAGCTGAAAAAATCCGTCCCCGTTTGGAAGAAGGAACAGTACCGAGAAGGAGAGGGAAGCTCGGAGTGGAAGGAAAACAGCGAATGCACTTGGTCGAAGAAGTACAAGGACAATCACATACTGTAACGTTACGCGATGAAGAACAATTTAAATCCAATGCCAAGCTAATGTGGATGTTATAAACACGTGTACACATGCAATGTTAGCTTGCGCCATAGGCAGCTAAAAAAGAAAATAAGATCAAACGATCGTATCGTTTCAACTTTAACTCTATGCCCTTCATGATATCTCCACACACTACGGGATAAGAGGCAAAAAAACAGCTTTCAATCATCTATGACATCACTGTAGTTTAGATAGCAGAGTTTATTCAGCCAAAATAGCTGAATCATCGTTGAAGTGCCGGGTAGCATCAACTTAAATCACAGCGCCAATCAGTGTCTTTTGCCGGTCTCTATTTTAAGCAAGAGTTTACTTTTGGACACTTGGTCGATACAGTGGATTAAATAATTTAAATTCCATCCAGTAAAACTGGGTTCTACTACAGTTTATAGATCCATCATTCATGTTAAACGAAATAATTCAATTGTTATCGTTGGTGCTATACTGTTGAACAAATAAATGTGATGAAATTTTAACAAAAAACAATATCAGATTCCTTAAATAGAGAATGGTATGGAGCACATTCAGGTGTTTTGAGAAAGTCTCTATTTTCCAAAACATTTTCATGTCAGCTGTTTTCCCATTTCCGTATTTTGAATTGAATTTTGTTCCGCTTATGTTTACGTTGTAAAACTACGTTGTTCCGACTCCTCACGAGTCGGAGTATCATCTGATGTTATGAAGTGAAGTCACAAACTACACGGCATAAACGCAATAATACCGACAGCATTACGAGGTCATGAAAAGTGGCAACACTGTACTCTAGTGATGGAGAAACTGAATCCCTACATGGATTCGAATTTTTCGATTCAAACCCATTATGAAATCCGGATCTTCGAATTCGAATCCCAATCCGTCATATCATACATGATCATCTAATGCCGTCTAATGTTCTGATAACATTTTTCACAAATAGCGCCTCAGACATGGCTGATCTTCTTCTTCTTCTTCTTGGCGTAACGATCTATTGGTCATGCCTGCCCGTTAAGGGCTTACGAGACTTCTTTCCCTGTTGTACGTGGATAGTCAGTCCTCTTGTTCAGAAGAGGGTCCGGTCTCGGTTGGGATTGGAACCCACGCCGCCGAGCTGGTGAGCCACGGCGCTCATTGGCCGATTTCTCCCCTCCAAGGTGTATAAATTAAAAGGTGAAGTCGTCCAGTGTAAAATGACATTTCCTGACTTGACATAACACTTCTGGTGTATTCATGTGGGGTTTGAGGGGAGGTATCGGAGAAGGATTGGGCTTTTGACTTCTCAAATATGGCACCCCTGCCAAAGCGACATAAAGTCACCTTCTATATTTATGCACCTTGCCTCCCCTCAAAACCCACATGAATACGCCAGAAGTGTTATGTCATGTCATGAAATGTTGATGCAAATCTGATTCGAATCCTAATCGAATCAAGTCTTTAGAATCCGTCAAATGGGATCCAAATCTTTAGAATCTGTCAGATGGGATTCGAATCTTAAGAATCCGTCAATTGGGATTCGAATCTTTGGAATCCGTCTAGGGATCGAATCTTCGAATCTTCCGAATCCCGATTCTGCCAACACTACTGTACTCAGTCAGTTTTCGTACGTCGCTCGTTTCTGTTTTCTATTTTTGTGTACACGAAAAAGCAAGTTTTCCCTCTTGGCGTGTGGTACCGACGGGAACGGTGCAATCAGTTATTACACATGTCTATCGGAGTGAACTTACGCGTGACGGGTCACACGTCCATCGGTGGCCGCAAGTACCAGGAGGACTACTTCTCCGTCGCCTACCAGCAAACGGAGAATGACCAAAACCTGGAGTACGCTTTCTTCGGAATCTATGATGGGCACGGCGGGGCGGAGGCGTCCCTGTTCGCCAAGGAGCACCTCATGAATACCATCGTGAGCCAGAAGCAGTTCTGGTCGGAGAACGACGAAGATGTGTTAAAATCGATACGTGAAGGTTACATCCAGACCCACTATTCGATGTGGCGTGAGCAAGGTAAACAACGCAGCAGGCAACGCGTACCCCTTCTGCACCTCCCTGCTTCCAGTATGCAATCCATTTCCGTTCAGTTCGGTTTTTTGCTTGAGGTGATGGGGGGGTTTTCTTTCTATGTCATCGATGATTCACATATTACAACCGTCTAAGCAATGAAGAATATGTTTGAATAGTGTGGTGGATATTTCATTGATTTTTTGTGTATTTTCCTGTATTTTCTTGTGTTGTTTAATTTTCCCACTCATTTTGCCTCGTTGACGTAAGCCCTTGATGCACACACACAGGCGCAACGACGTCGATCCAAGCATTAAACATACATTAGTGTTGGTTATCTTATGAGCATTATATGAACAAGAAAACCTAATGTCAATCAAATTGCACTTTTCAGCTGGTTTTTATTATTATTTTTGCATATTTGAAATGGCGCCAAAAGACGTATTGAGCATAAGTCAAGCCCCCGCAAAATGCTAATGTTTCCTTTTATCTCCCTCTCTCTCTCTCACGCACATAAGACAAATGGCCAAAAACATCATCCGGACTACCGAGTACCGCTGGTACGACGGCCAGCATAGCGTTTATAAGGCGTGGAAAAATATACATCGGTCACGTTGGCGACTCTGGCATAGTGCTCGGCTACCAGAAGGATAAGGAGTCGCCCCACGAGGACGATGGACGGTGGGTAGCGAGCCCACTTACCGAGGACCACAAACCGGAAAGTTACGCCGAGAAGATGCGTATCATGAGCTGCGGTGGCAAGGTGGTCACGAAATCCGGTGTACCACGGGTGGTATGGAACAGACCGCGGATAGGCCATAAGGGTCCGGTGCGACGGAGTACACCGATCGACGAGATACCGTTCTTGGCCGTGGCGCGAAGTTTAGGTGATTTGTGGAGCTACAACTCCGCAGTGGATGAGTTCATTGTAAGCCCTATGCCAGATGTGTCGGTCATTGAAATTGACCCGAAGAAATTTCGGTGAGTAGTTGGGTAAGCGAAAATGGTTTCATCGATAATCATACCAATGCAATCTTTTCCTCTAGGTGTCTCATTTTCGGTACTGACGGTCTGTGGAATGTGATTTCACCAAAGAGTGCGGTGGAGATTGTGCGTAACACCGAGATGGAAAACATTCGCATCGCCCTGGAAGGTGGCAGTGAGTGGAAAAATCCAAGCAAGCTGCTAGTAAATGAAGCCCTAGAACGGTGGAGTCGTAGCAACATGAAAGCGGATAACACATCGGTTGTTATTATCATGCTCGATCCACCGGGTCCACCGAAGAGGGACGTTTTAAAATCAGTGAAAGACTCTATACAGTACGCTTCACCCGAGTGGCGCAGTGCTTCTGGAGCACCGGGAAGTGATATGTTTGATCTGTTCGATTGCATCACGAGAGGAGAGGCCGTCCCTGTTCTTTCGCAGATGGCACAGCGCGCTGAACCATCAGATACGCCAAGCATGCGCTATCTTCACCATCACCACAATCACCATCATCAGCAGCAGCATTACCAGCAACATCGGAACTACCATGAACCACCACAGCAATCGATGCATCAAGAGCAATATGCAGGCGATCATCCGCAACAGGACCACCAACACCTCGATCACCATCATCATCCGGAACAGTATTGCCATCCGGGTGCCTCTACCTCATACGACCACGATCTTGCCTACAGGGACACGAGTTTTGCTGAATCGTACAACTCTCTATTGGACCGAAGCTTCGAAAATACCGACCACTCGTACACGAGCATGTTCCATCACGCCGCGGACGAGGAAGGGGCGTCCACCTCGGCGTATCAAAACAGGGCAACGCGCGTCGAGCCAGGCCTCGAAACGCACACCGATGATACAGACGAGGAAGCACTCATTGACTACCAGCCGGAAAGTGACGACGAAACGAGTGGTGGTGGATTGGTGCGACAGGATTCAACGTACTCCCTCACCAATCTGCAAACCAAATCGGAACGTTTACATGCGGCCATGGTGGAATCGGAGCGCTCGCAGCCACACCCTTACTACCACCATCATCCACAGCATCGACGCGAGGAGGAGGAGGGATGCTACAGTGGTGGAAATTTGGCCATTATTGAGCACTTTCACAACTATCATCATCCGCTTCCGCATCATTACGGCAGCGGCGCATCATCGAGATCATTGCATACGGAGGATGCACACCATCAGTACCATCAAGGGATGTACCAAGGTTTGGATACGACGCACCAGTATCAACATCATCATCAGGACGTTGGAGGTCATTATGATCAGCATCATTTCCATCATGCCTCGTCGTCGTATCAAATGGAACGGTATGATTATAGGCACCCTACCAACAACAATCTGCTTGCATGTGAACCAAGTTGCAGTACCGGTACTGGTTCGAAACTGAAATCTGATAGCGAATTTGCGTATGCAAATGTGTACAATGAAGAGGGTACGTTGCAACAACCCGCGGAGGAAATTGGCATGGAAGAGGAGAACGAGGAAGCGATAGAAGAACTTGTAGAATCCCCCGATGTGCATCGTATACAGATCAATGAAATATCTTCTTCGTACGCCGGTACGCAAACAAACGCCTCTCCAGGATTGCTTTTGCCCTCTGGTAGTGACGGACACGGTAGTGGATGTGCCAGTGGTGACGAGGAGAACAGTGCATCCAGCACAACCCAACAGGTTCTCGTTGTGCCGTCGTTTGAGAATAAACCAAGAACGATGAAAAAATCTGCCCCATCCCCGCGTGTGATAACGATCTTCTACGAAACACGCAGCAGCCGCCGTAAGCCCAGAATTCGCAATGCAACGTCGGGACTGACGCCGTCAAAAACCCGGTCACTTTTAGGTGTCGCATCGTTCAACCGGATTGCCACTAAAAGACGCAAAACGTCCACGGCAACCGTGGTACAGACGACAATACCGAGCGGGGTTCCTTCAACGCCACCGAACCCTACATTAACAATAGAACGAAGAATTCTAAGGTCGAATGGTATGAATACGAGGACCCGATCTTATTCGAACCAACCCAACCCGCGCGTTCACGCGGATCATCAGCCCAAGTTTGTGTTGAACAACAATTTTGGCGTCAGTTCAACAACCCTCGAGCGAATCCCGGCTACGCATCAGAGTACGGAAACCAACCCATTGCGGCACAACTCTCCTCCAGTCTGCAGACACCGGAAACGGGATACCATCGTGGCCACACTGGTCCGAACAAGTGAGGTCGTGGAGAAACGCAAACAGACTCCCAAGCCAGCGATCCAGCAACGCACGATGCTTCTTCGCCGGACAACACAATGACCGTAGGGAGTAACGAGAACCGCTTAGAAGGGACGCTCCGGAGGACGCTGAGCATCAACAAGATGAAGCAGGGCTGTGAAAAATCGCAATTCATTTCATTTTACTATTTCTCAGTACATCGTTTCATCTACTACCCTACACATCCCTTCAACGCTATCATTTTCAGCCTACTTTAATCGTAACTCTCCACAGCTCGTTGGTGATGGTTACTTTGATATAAAATGATAGTGATTGTTTTCATCCTAATTTAAGCACGTGTGCAATAACGCGAAAATCATACACCACATCGCAATTTAAACGCTAAATTACTTAAAAGAAAATTTGACCATTTAAAAAAATATTTTTTCCAACAACTTCGAGGGATCATTTCTATCCTCCAGTTGCGTGTGCATATGTTGGAAGGAAAAATGTAACTTTCTTTATTTCTAATGAGAATTTCAACTAATTTTATAGCACAATTTATTTTATTGCATAACACAACTTTTTCGAACGATGTTTTGTACGATATTCTTGATTATTATGATAATAAGTTAGGCGTTGTTCTCTCAACTGGTTTAAAAATTAATAAGCTTACCAACAATCACGTACCTATGTATCGGGGTAGTAATCGTGGTATCCTTAACCTTTTTTCCAGTCGGCCACGCGCTGCAGGAAGGGCCTTAACCGAACAGGGGTTTT
Source organism: Anopheles coustani (assembly GCF_943734705.1). Lineage (NCBI taxonomy): Eukaryota > Metazoa > Arthropoda > Insecta > Diptera > Culicidae > Anopheles > Anopheles coustani. Next base: position 9,333,765 of record NC_071288.1, on the reverse strand, counting down.
CCTTGTTCCGTCGGCGAAAGAGTACAACATGTTAACAAGACAAGAGTATAATCTAATTGAATGATTTCTAAAGACCAAGGTTTGAAGTACGGTTGTAGATAATTTATTTTTCCACCAAAACAACTTTTTCTTTAAAGTGCCTATCTATTGTGGTAACGATATCGTTGAAAAAATGAGTGCAACTTGTGCTTATTCTTGCAACCGATCAACTTTGGTACATCGCGATGAATGTAAAACTTCTTATCAAAAGTGTGTGTGTGTGTGTGTGTGTGTGTGTGTTTATTTCATTCTATAAATGCTTTTTCAAACCTTACGCGACATCAAAATAGGATTAGTTTTGTTATTTCTATAGATGCGATTAAATTAAAATTTAAGAAACTATTCTTTCATGTTTCAACAGTCTTATACATTCTACCCCCCCAAGATAGAGAGTAGATAGCATTTTTTTTTGCTATACAAAGTATTTAGTGAATTGTAGAACCAAACAGCTATTTACGTGTACCCGCTTCATGTTACAAGAAAATACAACAAAGTAATGTTATAGGTGTATATCGATGGACGGGCACAAGAAGTTTTTGCCTAAGATGGCAGGAGAAAGCGATACGCTGTATAGAAGGATTCGTGCAAAGATGGTAATATAAGTGTTTTTTTGTTTTTTAATAAGAAAATAAATATTTTGAAATATAAAAACTTTGTGTTGACTTTGACGAATGTTGATGTGAAGCAATGTACAAACAATGTTTGTACGATAGCTGAAAATTCATATAAAATTGAAGCTTCAGCTATATCTGGGATTAAATCCTTCGAATCATGGAAATGATGCCAGAAAAAATGAACGACATGAGTAGTATTTATATGAACATCGATAGACTTTTATTAGCTTTCATAGAGTCAACGTACAGGTGCGTAACATTAGTTTTGTTATACTACTTCATTGCACTACGAAGTTAGGCGAGTAGGAGTAAAATACTGAGCACAGTCCGGGCGGAGCAGGGTCGCAAACAGTTGCGCAAAACGGTTCAGATATCGTTGTACTGGCTGATGAACGCTTCGTGGATGCGTTGCTTGTTCTCGACCTTCATGTCGGCGATTGCCATTATCACGTCCAGCAGTAGCTCCCGAGAGAGGTCCTGCATCTTCGGGAGCTTCGCCACCTGGCTAAAGTTGTGCACCACCATCTTGAGGGCGTAATTCTTGATGTCCAGCACGTTCATCTTATCGGAAGCCTCCAGTATCTGCAGCACATTGTCATAGGTGATGTTGTTCTCCAGGTTGTGCTTGCAGAACGCCTGCAGCCGGTTATTCGCGAACCCGTAGAAGCAGGGCGCTTGGAAGAGATAGAGCGAGTCCTCCGGCGGCATCTTGGTGTCACCGTAGTAAATATACCGTAGCAGCGAATCGAACGCCTCGAGCGAGGGCGAAATGTCTCCGATCTGTATGTTGACCGTATTGTCGGCCGGCATGAACGAGCGGAACATGGCCTGGAAGTAGGTACAGCGGGCCGCCAGGATCGACTTGTGCGCCGGAATGACCTTCTCCTCCAGCACCAGATTGATGTCGCAAAACTCTTTGCCGCCCGATTTCAGAAATACCGCCATGTCGCTTTCGAGCGTGGTGCCGATCGTTTTGTCGTACCGCATACAGTCGGCCGTATGTTTGCTCGGGTTGAGACGCTTGCGGATAATCTCGACGATCAGGGACTTCTCGAGGGCCGCAAACTCGGCCGACATGACGATGTTGTAGAAATGATCCTCCTTTACGATAAACCCGAGACAGTAGTCCTTGATGAGCGTCAGACCCATCCGGTCTGCGTTGTAAAGTGCATCCAGCACGTTTGATTTGGAGATCTTGAACTCGAGATACTGCACGCAAAGCTGCTCCAGCCGAGGAATGTTGAACTGGACCGCCAACTGGTAGACGTCCATCATGATCAGCACTAACTTATGACTAAAAGGGTCTTTAACTGAAATGGAACCGAGGAAAACGCATGTAGAAAAATCTGCTAACAAAAGACGGGCTGCTTTTCTTGATCATTGAACTTACAAACAATTCTGTCGGTGTAGATGTAGTTAAGCACAATTTCAAACGCTTCCGGTTGTGCGTCCGGTAGTTGTACCTCCAAAATTGGCTGCTCCGCCAATGGTACGTCAGTGGTTCCGAAGAGTTTTTCAAAATGTAAATTCCTTGCATCTCGTGCAGCCCTACAAAACGAATCAAAACAGTACTATACTCAATTTAACCCATTATTCCACACATGAAGAACTTACAGAATTTTCGATCTCAAAAATTGTGACCGTGCCACTATCATGGCAATATGGGCCGAGATTTTCACCTCCTCCGTCCCAACGATGAACTGGACATCGCAAAACTGACGGTTCTGAAGAAACTTTCCAAAGTCGTCGTGCAGCGTACATTTCGGGTAGCTCGAGAACTGGAACCGGTACGTATCCCCGCTGCGGACGTTGTTATCAATGGTCCCACCGAAAATGTACATCGCGTCCCCGATTACGGCGGCCGCGTGGAACAGGCGTCCACTGGGAATTTGAGATTCCGGTGCCGGAGTTACGGTGGACCATATTTGACTGTCCAGATCATAGCAGTGCAGATCGTTCGGAAGGGTCGAGTCGGCCGCACCGCCGAACACGTACAAAAATCGATCGTGATGCACCATCGTGTGGCCATACCGTCGAGCTGGGGGTGGTGGGGCACCACGAAGGATGTGTTCCGTAGATATTCTTCGCCAGCTAGAGGAGCGTTAAAAAATGTTAATATTCTCATGCCATGGATCACCCTCGTTTGCAAATAAGCTTACGTTTTATCTTTGAAGTTAAACTGGAATAGAGTGTTTGTGATTTGGAGACCACTTTGGCCGGAAAACACGTACATACAGCCACGGGCAACGGCAACGGGAAAATTGCAACACGTTGGTGGCCGGTCGCCTTTCTGTTCTACTTCTTCCCATTGGTGCGTTTCTCCCTTTAAAAATGATAAACTATATTTTAATATTTCATCCAAAAGTGGCCAAAAATTTATGTCACCTTCTTACCGTAAGTCGTATTGTCCACATATCGTTCAGTCGAGCGTTACCATCATAGCCAGCATAGATCCACAGCTTCCCATCGTAAACCGCGGCCCCATGGGCACTTCTGGCCACCGGCGTACGTCCGATAAACTTCCACTCCGTCCACTGACCGTTCTGGAAGTTATACTCGAACAGATCGTTCTTGTTCGTCAGGTTCGAGTTCGAGTGGATGTCCCCGGTGTACCCGCCAAATACGAACATCGATGTGCCGTGGACAACGGCCGAATGATGATACCTTGGGGCGGGCGGTGTCCCAGTCGCGAATGCACGTCCCCACGACTTATCCTTTACGCCGAACCGTATCAAATCGTTAAGCATATTTTTGCCATTATCACCACCGAACACGTAGATGGCCTCTTTGTAGGCCACCACAGTGTGCTTGGAGCGGCGTGCTCCAACAAACTCATCGCAATCGCTTTCACGTTTCCACTTGTTGGCCGTATTGGAGATGGGCACGTTGGCCGAAATCTGGGTGCTGGAGGACGTGCTGGTGCTGCCGATCGAGGCGGACGAAACAAATCGTCCAGTGGACATACCTAGTGCGTAGTGTTACAATTCTCAAGTAAAGTTCTTGCTCTCTTCGGATCAATTTTTGACCATGGTCGACTCCCGGGAAATACTAAAGATGTTCGCTTTGTTCTCGAGCGCACTAGTAGATAGTTCGCCTACACATTTTCCTTTGCGATCAAAACAAATCAATACATTTGTTCCCATCCCTGGTGGGGATAGGAACCGTTTATAGTCGATACTTGAGATACAGAATTGTTTGTTTACATTGTAAAATCTAGCTTATTGTAAAAGTTTCAATCGCATATGTGTCGGCAAGCCAGAAGGTTTCATATATTTAACTCGAAATAATCAAATATTACCCTCATCCTCTCTGAAAAATATTCAAATTTATTTCATAAAATCAATTTCGCTGCCATGTTGATTGTTGGCAACACTGCCGTTTATTCGTCGTTTTGTTTTAAAGTTTGACAGCTTTGCAAAGCTGCGTCTAGTTTTCATCTTGTGGTTCGAAGAAAAAAACCCACAGGAAAATTTGTTAGTTCTTTTACCATGTTATGTGTGTGAATATTTTGTAAATTGTTATTATTTGTTCAACCACATTCGCATCAGTGCGAACGGAGGCCATCATGATCTCAAATACGTTGTGCGATTTGGAGAAATGCGTAGGTTGAACATGTTGCGTGAAGTGTTTGTTGTTTTTTTTCTCTTATGTTACGGTTGACGCCTTCTTTTGATATCCTTCCGGCTTCGTAGGTGGACACGGCAGGATTGCAGCTCGACACACTGGCCCTCAAGCTGACCGATGTCGAGCGCAATTTAGACGAAAACGAGCTCGATTCGTTGGAGAATGAGTCCGTCATGGAGCTGCTAGAATCGGTGACGGAGGTCAAGAATGAGTATCAGAATCTGCGCAAGGATCTCCAGGAGGTGCAGCAGCTACAGAAGGAAATGACATGCTCCCTGCGCTATCAGCTGCGAAACATGACACAAACCTTCCGGGTGTTGAAGAAGAAAATCGAGTCCAACTCGGTACCGGTGCATCTCCTTCCACCCCCGGTGGGTCCATCAGGGAGATCCGGTGGTAATGAAAATCGCGACCAGCACCACCAGCAGCAGCACCAGCAATCTCATTCGTACCAAGCTGTTCCACATCCTTTACCTCAGCCCGACCTCACCGACCACGGTCCTAGGCGTGCTGTGGGTGTGCTGAAGAGTGTCAGTAAGAACTGAGTAAAGCGTTCGCGTGCATCGTTTGGTAAAATTCGAAGCACACTTCTCGCTGGTATCGAGCAGCTGACGACAAGTATCGCCTGTAGGCTTCTACCGGGCGTTACGCATTATGTTTCCATACGCTGAATCGATAATCATACACGTAGCTCACCAAACCTCTCACCCCACCATCGCGTGTACCCGTGCTCGCTACTACGCCGGCTGTTCTGGAAAAATGCACTTATTGCATCAAGAAAAACAGCAAAAGGCCTGTCAGAACGGCAACTCGTCATCGAACACCACGGACGGTGGAATGCTCTTCCTATGTGTGTTGTTTGTTTAACTTTCACCTTGCATTCCGGTTTTGGTTTCTTTGGTTTCCGTTCGCGACATCACTACCGAACGTGGCTTTACATACTGGCTGCAGCATCATTTCGTAATCATCCAGCGTTCGTCATCCTTCATCCCGCAAAACCAAAAACCGGCAATACTACCGGCTGGCATTTATTCTGGAGCTCCATTCATCGCGCCAAGTCGCCTGCCATTATCGCCCAGTACCGCGTGAAACCTTTAGGCAATAGCGAATCCTCCCCATGATGATGAGAGCATGTGAAAAGCTTAATTTCGTTATCCCTTCAAAATCGGAATCTTTTGCTTTTGTTTGATAGTTTAGAAGATGTACAAGCTGTTCTGAATCCTTCATAGCGAAGGAATTGATAGGAATTGAACGAGTTGATGTTAATTGATGGCCGATATACTGAACTACCAGCAAAAGCGAACAAATCGATACGATGCTAGTGAACGGTCAGATGTTTTGAAATGGCTTTTTCAAATGCGTTATTTCTGATTATACCATTTTTTGTGCGTTTTGAGCTTTTGAAATGCAGTTTGACGCAGTATGCACGTTTATTTTTTTTTTCAAATTCCTGAACTTATTTGTATTTAGTTTCAGCCATGCTTTTATTCAAAATAACGTGTTGTGTGTTGATGTGCATAAAATGTCAATGTTTTTAAGTTATTCGTTTGGTATTTGCATGAAATTCGTTTTCAAGGTGTTTTGGTACTTCCTTCCGTAATTATGAACGAATTAGACAGTCTAGTTAAAATGTTGTTATAGAGCACCATTTGTGCACAAAGTATACACATTACAACACACGCACATGTGCGCAAAAATATATGTCTTAACTATATTCTAAAACATACTATAGAACGTATATGAAGCAAACTATAAAACCCACTATGATTACCATACTACATATGGTGATTGAATTTTGTTCCATGTTATTTACAGCATGAATGTGAATGAAAGTGTAAAATGAATAGATATTATTTAAAGTTAAAGATTTCCCGTAGTCTTATGTGTCCTAGACTTTGACGTGGAATTGATGCAAGGTTGAGACTATTATATTTCGCTGCTACAATCATTTTTCTCAGATCGATTAACTAATCGTTTTCATGTTGTTGGTGCCTTTGATACATAGAACTTTGTTGGCTATTAGTTTTGCGGAATGGTTTGCAGTAAATCTTTATTTACAAACATTCCATATTAATAAATTATTTCTCTTTTAATCGCTTTAGCTTGATTGTGTTTTTTGTGATTAGTTTTTCAGTTGGTAGCTTTCACCATCGTTTATAAAAGCGTTAAAACTTCGAATTTTCCCTCACGATGCTCAGCAACTTGCAAGTGGGGAAAGAAAATGCTTTTTCATGTGCGATCGCCAACTTCCGGTACTCTATGGTGAAATTTTTTAGAAATTTCGATCCGATCGCACTTGGTTTTCTTCACCCTGCAATGCATTCACTGAATGAATATCCATTCTGCCTTATACTCTCGCGATAGGGAGAGATGTTTGTTTGTTCTTGTTTTTTTATTTGTAGGCCAAGCGTATCTTACGTGTACTTTATGGACAATTTGTACCTGACTTGGTTTGGACCGTTTTTTACATGAAACATTGGAGCCACAACAAAACCACAGTTTACGACTGCAAACTGTAGAAGGAATTGCGGCTTTATTTGCTGTTGCTGGAAGGGAATTGAATGAGATATAGTCAATATTACTGTGTTATTCAAATCGAGTTCGACTATGTTCGACATTCGGTTCTTATGCTCCGTAACGAAACTCCGAGTAATTCGTTCAATGGTGTTGTAGTACGGCATTTAAAAAGACTGTAGGGCGCAATAAGTAGGTTTTGTTCCTTGCATGTTACAGCAAGAGGCAAAGTGCAGTTCAAATATGATAATATTCCCTAGATCTCATAGGAAATGTCTTTGCAGACCTTCTTAGTCACACACTGTATGGATAGAGCATTATTATTCCGACTCTCTAGGACAAAATCCGTTTTTGCTCAATCAGCACGTCCCCATGTAATGATGATCACTCGTCGTACGAGACAACCCGCTCAACACCGATTCCGCTACTGCGTAGACACGTTTGTTATACTATTTGTACCATCCTTCCGCAGGATTTCCTTTTTAGATGAATTGTACCAGCGGATACGTTTGTTTGCACGGTGGTAAAAATAAAACTGTCACAAGCAGAGGAAAACTAAAATAAATGGTTGGATTGTGTAATCATTTTGGTACGAATTTTGATTGGTTTTAACGCAATGCGCAAGGGATTGGAAATCTATTGATTAATAATTAAATTAAGTAATTTTTTATAATATCTTGAATAACGAATTTGTAAACTTCTTCAAATTCAAATCCAGGTGTTGATATTGCCTATAGTGGTGGGAAATACGAATCGAATCTTAAGTCCGTTCTGAGATCCGGACTACCGAATCCGAATCACAATTACTGAAGTGATAAAGTTTGGTGCTCTTTTCGTATTTTAAAAAGATTTGTTTCAAGCTGCTTCAAAACGGGCCAGATTGGAATCAAATCGCGTCCCAAACAAATCAAAACCGATACGAATTCCAAACAAATCAAATCTGATTCGAATCCCAATCTAATCAAAGTTTTAGAATCTATCAGGTGGGATTCAAATCTTTGGACCCGTCTAGGGATCGAATCTTCAAGTCTTCCAAATCCCAATTCTGCCATCACTAGGTAGATTGAAGTAGCATTGAAAAATCTAGCCGCACCAAAAATTGTTCAGTGCGCGGAAGAAGCAGCGTCCCCTTTATCCTAAAGATCTGCATTTGCAACTTATTATTTTGTGCATCATCGTACGTAGTGTAGTGTTAAGACCATAGCAGATCTCGTCTGCGAGTGAACGAGCGACCTAAGGGAAAGAGCCCGTGCCGCAGCGCTTGTGTGGAACAGTCCGTGTGTCGTAGTGCACAACAAAGTAGCAATGGCGGAGAACAGCGGCGCTAAACGAGAGGGTGGTAAGAAAATTACCATCTCGGTGAAAACACCAAAAGATAAGAAGCTGGTTGAGGTCGACGAGGATGCTGAAATTAAAGATGTAAGTGATGCAAGAGTGATGTGTCATGTGGAAGCATGTAAATGACTGAAAAAGGACCACCACGGTGGTGTGACTGCTGCTGTCCGGTGCTGGTGAATGTTCGAGATTGTTTAGGTTTCGCAGCTAAATATCGCGCTGCTCATAATGGAAGCACCCAAGGCTTTACGAATTGTTGCCGGCGATGCTTCAGGAAGCTATCGAAGGGGGAAAATATGCTTTTGAAGATCTGGGAAGGAAATTATTGACCAATTGACGGTGACTAGTGAAAAATCGAACAAAAACATGACACATGCATCTCGTCGTGTGCGTGCTCGGAAGAGATGTTCGGCATTGACGCACACATTCACACGCAGCAAAGAGTGTACCGTGTGAAGCAGCATAAATTGTGTTCAATGTTTATTATTCCTCAAAATGGTTTAATAAGTTATGTGCGAAGGACAGTGAAACTATTCAGCTCACGTGTGATTTTATTTTTTTTCTCCCACACTTTCAGCTTAAACTGGTGGTTGCGGAAAAGTTCGACACGAATCCGGACCTCGTATGTCTGATTTTCGCCGGAAAGATTATGAAGGATACCGACACGCTCCGGACACACAACATCAAGGAGGGCCTCACGGTGTATCTGGTCATTAAGGCGGCCTCGCGCTCGGACAACGAAGGACCCCGGCGAGCACCGGCCGATGTGGGCCAGACACCGTTCGGATTGAATCAACTGGGCGGATTGGCGGGCATTAGTGCACTAGCTGGTAATCAGACCAACTTCATGGATTTGCAATCGCGGATGCAGCACGAACTGCTCGATAACCCAGACTTGATGCGCACCGTGCTGGACAACCCGCTCGTGCAGCAGATGATGAACAGTCCGGACACGATGCGCCAGATACTGACCTCGAACCCGCAGATGCAGGAGCTGATGCAGCGTAACCCGGAGATATCGCACATGCTCAACAACCCCGAGCTGCTTCGGCAGACGATGGAGCTGGCCCGTAACCCTTCGATGCTGCAGGAACTGATGCGCTCGCACGATCGTGCCATTTCGAACCTGGAAAGTGTGCCCGGAGGGTACAGCGCACTGCAGCGCATCTACCGGGACATCCAGGAGCCCATGATGAATGCCACGTTCCGCAATCCGTACTCGGATTCGGGCAGCGCCACCGGTGGCGGTGCGAACCCTCAGCAGGGCACGGAAAATCGCAGCCCGCTGCCGAACCCATGGAGTGCAGGTGGCAGCAGTGGTAGTGGTACGGCTCGCAGTGGTGCGGCCGGTGCCGGCGGTGCTACGACCGATGCGGCCGGAACGCCGCTCGGGCTGCTCAATACGCCAGCGATGCAAAGTTTGCTGCAGCAGATGAGCGATAACCCGTCGATCATGTCGAACATGCTTAACTCGCAGACCACGCGTAGCATGATGGAGGCCCTGTCGGCCGACCCGGCGATGGCAGCGAACCTGATGAGCCAGAATCCGCTACTGGCCAACAATCCGGCATTGCAGGAGCAGATGCGTACCATGATGCCGCAGCTGCTGCGCCAGATGCAAAACCCGGAGGTGCAGCAAATGGTCACCAATCCGCAGGCACTGAACGCTATTCTGCAGATTCAGCAGGGTATGGAGCAGTTGCGCTCGGCTGCCCCAGGCCTAATGTCTTCGATGGGCATTCCGCCGATGCCGGGTGCGCCGCCGACCACCGGCACCACTACGAGCGGCTCCACTGGAACAACTACCACGAATGCGGGCGCTAGATCTGGCCTACCGCCAAACAATGAAGCCCTATTCTCGGAGTTTATGGCCCGCATGGTCGGCGGGATGGCATCTGGGACAGCCGATACGAACATTCCACCGGAGGAGCGTTACCGATCGCAGCTCGAGCAACTGGCGGCGATGGGCTTCGTCAACCGGGAGGCCAACCTGCAGGCCCTGATCGCTTCGTTCGGTGACATCAATGCGGCCGTCGAACGATTGCTGGCACTCGGTCAGCTCTCGTTGAGCTAACAATGTGCGCAGTTTTAATAGACAGGACTAACGTTGGGGAAGGAAGAAGGACGTAGTGAGAAAGAGTGGAGCCCTCCAAATTGTTGTCCCCCGCTCGGTGCTGTTACTGTTTTGGCTCATTTCTGCCATCCCTGTGACGAAATGGAGCGGAGGACAAAAGCGATGAATGATTTTATTTTGGCTCCTCTTTTTCTGTTGCGTGTGAATGAATGGGCTGATTCGAATGCAAGGATGAATTCCTTTTTTTTAGCAAAACTCTTTAAAACATATTAGCATTTCTGTTGTTTCGTCTGGTTTTCTTATACTACATGTGCAAGGAGAAGATTTTCTAATTCGATGATTCAATAAGTGTTTGCGTGAGATAGAGTGAGAGTGTGTGAATGGATGGGCAATGGGGATAGTATCTCTTTTTTTCTGTAAAAGCTGCTTCTTTAAAAGATACACTATAGTCGTTCCCTTCCACAATCTCTCTATGTGTAGTTTGAGACGCTTGGCGTTGTTTTCTGGATGTTTCAGTAGGGCCTCATCAAGACGAGCTTTCGGTGGAAGGTCGGTGTGTAATAGATGGCCCGTTTTTAATCCTACAGCAATGGAGCAAGATTACGGGAACTATACATAAGCAGAACGCTGGAGGTATGAAGCAATTGAGTCAACATCATTGCTGTAATGGAATCATAAGCGATTTGTAGTCAGCAACAGCAAGAGAAACAGCAGAGAAACAAGGACGACGCGAACAAGAAAACCTCTAGGTTTAGCGGGGATAAAGGAAGACGGATGGTAGTAGGATAACTATTTACTAGGTGAATAGGTTAACATTAAATTACCCAGCAAAGCAAAAGAAAAAACAACACCACACCGTTACAACGTGTTTCGGGTGCGTAAGGATTAACGTTGATGAACTATTTCTTGACTTCTCTTAAACCACACCTGCTTGTGGCACAACAAACCAATCTGTACCCCGCAGCGTCAATAGGAAACAGCCAAGTTTTGGTAGAAACACAAACTTTGTAACAAGCATAGGAGCAAAACATAGAACTGGAGGTTCCACATTAAACGAGAATAATACATCTTCATTTCCTGGGCTGCGGAAACACAGATCACGCAAAATTATTGAACAGGGTAAATCGGACGGAGCTCATAGCTGGCAGCATGGAGATGGACAGAGTAGCATGAAAGTGAAGCATATTATTGAAGAGACCGCCGCGTGCACCCTATTCCTTTTCCTCCACGATTACCCTTTCCCGCAAGGGTGCGCCAGAAGGCAGCCTCGTGCAGCGATTTGTAGGACGCCAGCAACTATATATAGACATATATACAACTATTCATAGTATATTCAATAAAATGTTAAATCAACTGGAATGTATCGTTTGAGTTGTTCTATTATCTTCTCCCTAATATTCTGTTTGGTGCATTTAAAAGGAAATAAAATAATTCAAATATTCAAGAGAAATCAAAACAAAAATTAGACTTGAGGGGATTCATTCTCTAGCTGCAGAATAACAAAGGAAATCTTGTTGGATACACGAATAATTTTTTTTTAATGTAAACATATAAATGTAAATTTATTGCGTTATTCCAAGTAGTCCATTAGGAACAAATAAACAATAAATGCATGTTTTTTCGGTGTTTCAATAGTATTTCAACTAAAAAAAACATGTTACAATCATGTGACCAAAGATATAAAAAAGGACAGAATTGTGAATTTCATTGACCGTTGTTTAGTTTATGTAAAATGTTCGTTGAAGATTCCTGCAACGTTTTTCTACCGCTATTTGCATCCTCTATATCGTGTCTATCTTATCTGTGATATTTAAATTGTGGTCGAAGAAACAGTATAACAGTAGATGAGCTCATTTACTATAGTTTTACTCCAAATACAATGATGCGCCAGCAGATTTAACTAAACACAATTTAGAGCACAATGAAATAACGGCCAATACAAATCAACTACCTTCATATCAATAAGCTTTGTTCAAGCAACCTTGGTCTCAAGATACAAAATTACTTAAAAAGTAAATATTGACATTCAGCTGCTTTCGACTGCCAGTTCACAAAAAGCATTCAGAGAAGGCAGTCGACGTTTGATACGGATCGTGTGCACCATTTTCGTGTTTCCAACGATCGATAGTTTGATCGTGGTGCATGAAAAAGGCAAAAATAAAACCAAATAGACACACACACACGCAGCGACCGTTGTTTATGTGCATTCGGTGGTGACCCGCGAACCGCGAACGAGTTATGTTTATGCTGTGTGCACCAGCGTGGTGTCGATCAAAAAATGGGTCGAATCGTTTAGGCAGCGGAAGTGGACGTAGTTGATCTCACTGTACCGGACCTTTCACGAGCTGCTCTACGCTTCTGGATTTCGGCAGCGAATCCGGCGTGTTGCCGTGGCGATCGTTTGTAGTGGAACCGACCGCGCGGCACCAGGTTCTGCGCACATTCGCGGGAAGTCGAATATCCGTTGCCAGGAAGCATCTGTCGCCGTACGCGCCGCATCGCTCATAACACGCAGGTGCGTATATCACCCTAAGTTGGGAGTTGCCAAACGATGAAATGTTTATCTACCAACCGGCAGCGGAAGGTGGATTGTGTACGCTTGCCGGCAGAAAAGAAGAATGAGATTTGTTTATCGGATGAATAAACCGAACGAACTTTAACGGTCTCCCAGCTAGCCGGAAATGGTTTGAATTGAAGCCGCATACTATGGGCTGGGTGGTCATTTCCGTCTCGCATGTACTTATTAACGTTGCGGAATACTAGGCCAATTGCGGCGAGAAACGATCAAACGATCGCACGACGTTTTTATGATTTTTTTTTTATTTCCAACATATTTTATTTTCTACGGTATACTCTGTTTCAATTCATTATTGAAAGTTGGAAATGTTGTTGCCGTTGGTAACGGTAAACAAAGTTCTAGACCCGAAACATATGAACCGGACAATCTGGGCATAATATATTCAGCTTATTATGCTATTGAATTCATTAGCAAAAGTTGGAACCAAAGAAAAGAAAAACGAAAGATTTTTTCTCAACTTGTCCAAAAATGTCGCCCAATCGTCGCTCTTCCAAATCGTCCTTGCCTGTGTTGGTATAAGTTTGGCAAAACATTCTGAAATCGGCAAAAACCGGTTTTTCCGAACCGAAAAAGCGGTTATATTTGACGCGGACTTGTTTTCTTCGCGCTCGGCGGCCGCCACAAGCACATTTTCGAAATACCTCCCCGGGCGTCGGTTTTGCCCTTTTCCCCCACGCCTTACCCTCGGATCGGCGCTACTTAAGCAGTTGGATAGATTGAATAATTGCTAGTAAAATATCCGAATCGGAGCGATTAATCAATTTATGATTCAGCGAAACGGCGATCGGCAGACGTTTAGAACGTTTGCACATTCAAATCACGCCGGAAACGACGGGCAAAGTGGATTTAGTTCATTACGAAGTTAAATGGGCATTGGTTATGAGTGCGTGTTTGATTTTATCAAGCCGTAAATAGATACGCGTTAATTGAACTGACATTTTGGATCCTTTCCCAAGAATTATGTAATTAATTTACAAATAAATTATTTAAAATTAATGTACGAGCATAAACATGAACCTTTCCATCATAGTATGTTTTGTCTCACACTACCCACAGAAGTTAAACGGATCAAGGACCGACGATACATTAAAGACCTGAGCATAAATTATCGATGCATATGAATCTGGGTCCCTTAACTGTGCCTTTAATTGAACAAAATTATCCATCATCGTTGTTGATGTTGCCCCAGGGTAAGCTCCGTTAACTTCCTCCCTTATTGATGTCTCCTCCCATGAAAAATGAGAACACGTGGTCAGCGGTTACACTTCTTTGTTCATGATGTAGTTTTTTGTTTATTAATCTATTTAGTGTCACCACACTGGGGAAAGCAATATTTCCATGAAAAGTAGGTTAGCCTCACCAACGGTCACTATTACGTATCTCCTAGTCTCCAATAGGGTGGCCAAATAAGACCCGCAATAAGGTCCATCAGGCATCAGGTTTGGCAACCGATAATTTACTCCCAAGCATCTGAGCTCTAAAGTCAGCAAACACGGTAGCATTACCGAGACTTGCAAATTGCGCGAATTATTATGGCACGTAATTATAGGGAGGTTCCTTAGCGGGATTCTGCACCGGCGTGCCTCATGGTTCCCCACAACGCGACTCGCATTTATGCGCATTTGCATAAATGCAGCTAAGAGATTCCGACTCTTCGCCACTTGCCATTCTAATAGCCGGCAATGGAGCGGGGCATTTGAAGAATGTTGAAGTAGAGTGGTCCTGTGCAGGATGTACGACTGGATCTTCCTGGTAGTGCTTCTGATGAGAATGGTGTATGGAATACCATTTGTCTCTACTGGTTGGTTGGATTCTGTCAGGTCCATTTTGTTACCAAGATTCCTTCCTTTTCGTGCCTATCTAAGTGAAAAAACTGAAGAAGAAATTGGAACAACTCCATTTCGGACCATCGTTGAGCCTAAGACTGGTGGAAAATAGAGCAGCCTGCATTGGAGTGGAAGAAGAAAAAAAAGACACAAAATGATAGAGAAGCGGGGATGGAAAATGGAATGGGCGGAAAAATAGTACGTGGAATAAACCGGTGCCTAGGTGTTGTTCAATTATGGACAAACCCTAGGGCCGGACTGCTGCGTCTCGGATGGTCTGGGGTCGGTAATGACGGCAGAATGCGTATAGATTGGCGTGCTGGTAGAATTAATTATGCACCAGCGCAGATTACAGTCTCGTAATAGTATTCTATTTTTTTCTTAATCTATGCCATCCACCCATTCTTTCTATGCTGCGCTAGGGTCCTGCTCTACCTGGGCTTGCTCTGGCTGACGATTGTGCAAGAGGAAGCAGCACAGACGAGTTCGTGGCATGCAAGTGTCGCCTAGCCGGCTCGCCCGCGTTTTCCACGGTCGTGTTTCCTTTACCGACATTGGCACGTAATATTTTCGCCGTCTTCGGTACGATCAGGTGCAAAGACCTCCTCGGAACGAGCAGCTTTCCGGTTTCCGGTCAGCGACGGTCGACCGCCAGCGTTCGCTCTTCCCATCGGTCGCGATGATGTGGGGAAATGATTGTGTGCTGGAGTTTGGTCTTTCTTGTTTTCTTCTCCGTTGATATTTTCCCTTGCTCTTCTGGCCGCAAGTTTCCCAGCACGCTTCGATGTAATTGCCCTTTTTCCTTGGATCTAGTTCACCAAGTAGGCCGGGTGTACGATCGAACCGTTTGTGGGCCCTTCGCAGTCTACTCGGTGTGGAGTTGGCTGGAATGTACTGTCAGGAATATCGTTTATTTACAGTTGATCTACCTGTTTGATGTCGCAGGCTTTCTCAAAATCTAAAATATCAAAAGACAAACATTTTAGTTCTTTAATAAAGTGCAACGATTGAGGAACGGAATGGTTTTTCCTCCCTTGTCTAATTCCTAGGTTCTTTGCGTGATCACATTAAACCATCTCTTACTTCCGAGCTCGAATGAGAATGCGAAAATCCGTTAAAATGACCATCCATTACGCCTCGGTGTGTCCAAAGGTTTCCGGGCCATGGCGTACCTAGCCGTTGCCGCGGTCATGATGAAAAGCTACCGGCTTTAATTAGGTGCTAAAGCAGCTTCCGATCTAGCGGCCGCTTACCGGTAGCTGCTAGTTATGTTTCTGTTTTTGCCAAATTTGAGCGCAATTAAAGGGTTTGAAGTTGGATTGGCTTTGTGCTGACCCGTTGGGGAAAGTTGTCACCTTAAGCTTAGGTAGCGCCGGTATTAATGTGGTGTTATTATGTTTGGATCCCACATTTCCTCTTCGAATTCTATGGCCTCTTACAGATGCGGTGTGTTTTTAAGTAAGTTCTGACTTAATAACTCTTCTCCTGGGAACCAACTCCCAGAGATTGGCGCAAACAATCCTTGCCTACTGCAAGATCGTGGCCGTCTTTGGCGGTCGCCTCTGGAGTCGAAACGGTTACGGTGGAAAATGGATTGCCATCGCTTATCGTTCGGGTTCGGTTGGCTTACCTTTATCCGCTGGCGTGCTTTTTTTTTGTTTGGAGTGTTTCCCACACGCCGCTGTCCCAAGTATTCAATTATTTCACCACGTTGACCACCGTGCAACAGTTGCGCCACCGCATCTTAAACCATTATCATAAATCTTGGGACCCGTAACCAAGAAAATGAGCGGCCAGTCCGGGAAAACCAAAGGTTGCGCATCGCCCACACTGGAGGGTGACCCTAAACGATGCCGTCCGTAGCTGCTGCCTGCCTTGGGTATAATGAATTGGAACCCCAAAAGTTGGCCACAACTACATTCCATTTCCCGGCCACCACGGTTGTTTTGATTTGGTGGACGTTGCGGAATGTCGTTGGGAAAATTGTACGAGAAACGAAGCCATTTGTAGACATTAGAAGCGGGGCCGGTGACAAAGGTCTTTTCCATTTTTCTAAACAACCTGTCGACAAAACGTGCGGGCTGCACCTTATTGCGCAAGGTTTACGTGGATTCGTGGCCAACGGGAAGCGGCCGATGGTGATGAGCTAGACCCAAGAGCAAACCGTAAACTCTAGCTGGTGGTGGTTCATATTGTGTAAGTATTTTAATTAGTTGTGAACGGTGAGTTTGAAGATGATTTGATGACTTTATTCTAGAGGGCCACTGTATCATTAACGGTATCCGATCTGGTTGGCCTTTCATAATGAGGTCTGTCGAGGAAAAGAAATGATGATTAGAGATTTTATAAGTTATGTCATACTTTTTTCTGGAATTCACAAGTTCCAAATTCACTCACTTTGGCGTTATGTAATCCTTCCTTTATGAAATGTTTTCTTTCCTCGATTTGCGTTTAGCGGTAGTTTTGAAGTGAAAAGATTTTTTTTACATTTGTCTAGAAATCTGTTTCTGGTCATTTGGCGGCGATCGTACCGTTCAGTTCATCAAAGAAATGTTTCCCTCGTATGGCGTTCCATGCTCGTAAAAAGGCATTTCATGTTTTTAACTTTCGAATGTCGAGCGTAAAGCTAGGAAGAAATAGAACGGACGCAGTTGCGATACACTGCCGAAGTGAAAACCATTCCAAAAACACACCGAAATGGGTAAACAAATAGGTCAGTGTACGCAATGAACCGGCGTTTGCTTTTCAGCAGGACCGTTCCGGTGCAGCATGAGAAGGTGGCGCATTCCAATCTCCTGCAAGTTCAATGGTCCAGAGTGTGTGGAAAATGTGAACCACGGAGAAGTTGGTTGCTACATGGTTCTTTCACGTTCGTTCGCGTCCTGTGGCCGACCGGTGAAACTTCTTGACAACCGGTCGAGTGGTGAAGCCATACACCTGCTGCTGCTGCAAACGCTGCGTGTCCCAAAGTTCAGCCACCGTTGTTCGGTGGGTTATCACCGAAAGCCACCCGATACGGACAGTGTCCGGTGCGGTGTGGAAGAATATTTCGATGGTTTCCATTTTCCCATCGGTCAACGGAAACGATACAGGGCGACACGCGTGGGTCATGGGAGTTATTCGCACGCCAGGCTCCTGTGCGCATGGTTATATATTTTTACCCATGTTTTACCCCATATAAAGAATATTTGTGAACTCTTCCAGTAAAGATAGATTTTTTAAAATATATGTCTGTCATGGTCATTGACACACAACTTGCTGCACGGGCCAAGGTAAGGGAAAGCGGTCATATTTCTTCAGCTATGGTGGATGGATGTTGATGAAATCTCCAGGTCATCTCACCGGCGCACGGTGCATGTAGAGGTACGTTGGAATTCTCAAAAATGTCCCGGCTATTCCGGGAGGGTTTGGTCGACAAATTGAGTTGCTCCTTGAGAAAACAGGTAGAAAGGACACATCGTAAGGGATCGTGTAAAACACGGTCCGACAAGTGCGCCACAGTTTCTGCACGCATACTTCAGCGTCGTTTTTGTGGAGTTGTGGCATCCGTGGTACAGGTGGGATATCGGGGCGTGGGAATCTTTCACCAGTCAACCGTTATCTCCTGGCTGTATCTGCCGGGTACCATTTTATTTAGGCCCTTTTGTGCGGTAGGTTTTTGATTTTACCCAAGTGTTTGTGCATCCTACAACCGAGGTTACCGGGTAGTTAACACGGATTGACTCATTATCGAGCTGTGTGCTGCTGTCCTTGAAATTTTGAAGATTGTATATTTCACAATTCTTCAAAAAATTAAAAACGGTCGGTTTTGATAAGACCATTTTTCTTCAACTGTACAGTAAGATGAGGTCTAGTAGATTTTTATAAGAACTTTATAGTGATGTGACTGGATGTTCTTCACCAAGCGATTCGAACCATCTTCCAACTCCCGGCCTGTGGAAGCTGGCCCGCTTGGAACCATGGACCACAAATTTGACACATATTACCGGTTTCCTGAGGTTCCCGCCGCTCCTGATGTGTGTGTGTCTGTATGTGCGTCAACCGGGGAGAAACGGCGCGCGATCGGCGAGCGAACGTGAGAGAGATTCGGTGATCGTGAAACACGGCGATCGCGCGCGGTTCGGTCCCGCGCTCCCGCGAAGATCGAAGAAGGTATTTCTCCCCAGCTTGTCGGCGCATTTCCACCGCCACCGCTTTCGGGAAAAGGGCGACGGGTTGCGGAAACTTTTACCTGTTTGTTCGTTCTCGCTGCCCTTCGTCCTTCTTCGTGCCGGGTGGCCGCAGAACGCATACTAACGAAGGAGACGGAGCCCGCGGAGACCGAAACCGAAAAGACGTGTCCGGGCCGGCGCGTAAGCACTCTCGATAGGTCATTCTTTCCAACCCGTTCATCTCGG
Source organism: Anopheles coustani (assembly GCF_943734705.1). Classification (NCBI taxonomy): domain Eukaryota; kingdom Metazoa; phylum Arthropoda; class Insecta; order Diptera; family Culicidae; genus Anopheles; species Anopheles coustani. The sequence continues at coordinate 9,314,764 of NC_071288.1, read as the reverse complement.
CGGTCAATGGAGGTGTTGCTCACCCGTCCCTTCCTCCCCCGCGGGGCGATTCCAGTTGTTGGCCACCAACTTCGCGCGCGTGTGTGTGTGTTTATAAGTGTTGTTTTTCTCCTTTCATCTTAATTCATTCTTCTTCCTTTCAACCGCATTCTTTCCACAGATATTCAAACGATAGCGACCTTTGCCAGCGCGCGAACGATCCGCGGTCGAGTAAGTGAGAAAACACCACTCCGAGCGCCCCAGTACGGGTGAGAAGGTGACCACCGAAGGGACGGGCTCCAATCGAGCTTCAATCCGTGACGCGCGTCTCGCGGAGCCACCACCGTCATCATCGCCATCATCGTGGATGCAAAGCAAGCAGGCAAGCTGCTGCCGTTGTGGCCAACGGGGAACGCTCACCATTTGAAAGCACACCAAACGGGCCAACACCACACCAGAAGCGAACTGTCCTCCCTGGTGCTTGGTGATGTGCAAAAGGCGCCCCAGCAAGGGCTCCGATGGTGAAGGTACGAGAAAAAGCGAACGAATAACACGCCTCCCGTACACCGGACGGCGGCGGTTTGGGGATGCTGCACGGTATCCCCAATAAATTGGCCATTCGGTGGACGGGGAGCTCGGGGTGGCGGCGGCGGGAAATTCTCAAGCCGACGGAGAGCGACGAGCGAAACCAGTTCGGCGTCGTTTGTGTCGTGGTGTCGGTTCCAGCCGCGCAACCGTTCGTCGGTGGTGTAGCTCGCGGCGGCACACAGTCGCACAGGCGATCGCGGTTGCTCCGGCAACGCTGACGTGACGACGTGGTGCATTTACAGTTGCGAACCCGGGGTGCTTCGATCGGATGGAATTTTTCAAACTCGCAGTGTGTCTCTGTAAGCTAGTGAAGAGCCAAATTTGCTGCCCTTTTTTCCAAAGTAAAGCTATCACAAACAGACGTAAGTACGTGATAATAGGCCTACTGCAAAAGGTGTCGATCGTACAATTTATAATCGCTTTTTAGTGATAGTGTGTTTTTTTAATACGAGGTCCGAACAGCCTCGCTTTAGGAAGTTCCGTTACAATGTTAAAGGTGTATTCCACCGGCGAGGTTATCCTTTTCCAAACGATTCGCTCAAGCTGTGCTAACAAAAATTCCGAAAAATACAATAATTTTAATTTTGTGTAATTTTTTTGTATGATCCTCGGGCGTTACAAAAACTCCACGTACAGTGTTGCTAGTGAACAAGTTGATCAAGAATTATTTGACAACACAGCTGTGAAAGTCTTACTACGGAGGCAAAGTGTACTCGACATCCAGTTCATGATGATGGAGTAACACAAAATGCCAAAGCAGGTTATCCAATTGTTCCGCCGTGCGTAGTGGTGCAAGAAATGCCAAACGGTGCCCCCCAAGGCCACCGGTGTGTGTCTTAAATTTCTTTTGTTTAAACAGTTTTAACCGTAGCTATCACGTGTTTTATTTCTACAGTTTAAAATGATCCAACAATGATGCAGTCGCTGCCTTCGAAAGATGAGTGTGAAAATGATCCTGCGAAAAACCGTTTGGTGAGGTATCGAAAACATCGACGATGTGCCAAAGTGTGTGACCGAGCCGGATGAGCCGGATTGGTGCGGGAGTGAAGTGATCGTGCAAAACCAAGGTTTGGCTGAGTGTGTGAGATTTGACAGTGCAAAACGCGGGGCCCTTAAAAACCGATCCGCCCCGCGAAGGGAACGGCATTTTCGTGCGTCCGGCCGGACAAACCCATTACATGTTCAATGCTAAAACACATACATACCGGGCCCGTAACGACGGGCCAAAATCGTTCGATCCGGAGCACGGCCGGTGGCGGAGGCCTCGGCCGTCCGATTCCGCCGCTGAACGTCTCGACCGTCTCGGCCAGCTCGGCCGCAACGGGCAACTCGACCAGCACTGCCGCCGCCGCCGCCGCCGTTGCGTCGAAACATATGAACGGCGGTCCGCCGCGGCTGCTGTCCTCATCGTTCATAACGCCATCGATCGGCTCGACGAACGGTGTCACCGGCAACGGGAATGTGGCCAGCCACGCCAACAGCATCCTACACAACACGTCCACCCTCAGCGGGCTGGCACTCGGCAACGGGACGATCGGTGGAGCTGGGGTAGGCGGCGGCGGCGGCGGTGGCCTCAATGGCGGAGGAGTCGGAGTGGGAGTGTCGGGCTTTAACCATAACAACTCGACGACGAACAACAACATCCTCAGCAGCACGATCAACATGAACAAGGACCGGTTGGGTGCCCGGGAGGCCCTGACCAGCCTCGGGTTGCTCTGTTTGGGTAGGTTTCTGCTCGTCCGTTATATTACACTCACCCTATTCTGTCACTTGCTCCGATACGTCCCTTGCAGTCATCTGACGGGGATGGGAGAAAAGGCTGACTCATGGACCGGAACGCCATGTGCCATTAGAACTAAAAGAGGACGGGATCGCCCGGTCCCGCTGGGAGCGTTCTCCATTAATTAACTCTCAAGGGCTCGAAGATGATCATCGTTGTCGCCCGCGGACGGAACGAAGCGGCAGCGACGTGATGTTTCGCGTGCTATTTTGAGACACATTGGTCACACATGTGCGCTGGACAATTGGAGGGCAGGGGGCACCCGGGGCCATCGCCCATGAGCACTGTAATATGACGTTGTGCGCCGTGGGAAGATGCGTTCAAGGCTATCGTCATATGGGATTCGCTTTGATTTGTTTATGCCTTTTAGGAAACTGTACCGTAACTTGTCTAGTTATATGGAAGAGATCATCGTGTTCGGAAACTCCCAGTTTTGCCTTCTATAGATGGCACGGGGGAAGTGTTAAAAACCATTTCTTTGTTGCTAAAACTTTACGTCCTGCATGCTGTTGGACAAGGATCTTGAACCGTTTTCAATGTCAACGTACCCCGAGGTTGTACATATGCCTTTTTGGAATTTTATCCATCCGCCTACAATTGTTTCTTGTTTGTAATAAGTTTTGCTTCGCGGGATGTGAAGAGAGAAGTGGTTCGAAAACAAAAGTTTGCGTAATAATGCCCCAGCATATGGCGTGAAGGAAGAAGAAACTTACTACTTTTAGTTCAGTTTTTGTTTCTTATAACTCTACGATACCATAGAAAATCTAAAATAAAATAAAATTGCCATACTCATTCTTCAGATTAGTTACGTTACAGAAGGGAGTATTCGTTGTGATTGGATTAATTGGTTTGCATTTTAAATATGCACTCCTGGGTGGTAAAACGTCTTTTGCTTTCGCTTAACAGACATGATTAAAGTTATTTTTGTCTATCTCAAAGTTCCCTACTCCGAGCAGAACAATTAAACCAATTACGATCGATTATCATCCCCTAGGTATCGCTCGCCCGCATGGTGGGCATCCGAGAATTACTTGTACATACAAACTCAACACGTTGAAAACGTCTGCCCCCGCAGCAGCCTTCGCTCGGGGATCTCGGTTGCAGCTAATTGGTTTGCTTTTCCATCCCAGCCTAACGAGCGGGTTGCGATCCGGTTCCGTGTGGGATGACTTCGAGGTTCTGGGAATGCCAACGAAAGTGATTTCTACGGTGCCGACCGCAGCAAACCAAATTCATTGATGTTTAATTTTTGTTTTCTTTTCGTTTTTCTTTCCACCATGTTTCTCCCGGCGCAAAATTCTTTGTGGGCCACTGATGACGCACCCCTACCGCCGGAACCACAGTGTCCCTCCTGTTGGCCCTGCTGTCGTTGATATTTCTACTGAAAATTTCTCCCGGTGGCCGAGAACCACCCCCGCCCACCGTCGGCCCGGCCGTGCTCGAGGACTACGCCATCGTGTACGACGTGACGCTCGCCCTGTGCGCGCTGTCCCTCTCGTTGAACCTCTGCTGCCTGCTGGTGTGTGCCATTCAGTTCCTGTTCGCCGTCAAGCTGGTCCGCGCACCTGCCACGACCGGAAGGTAAGTCGTCACCATAGGTGTAGGGCGTCCCTTTTTTTCCCCGAGGGTCAACCGCTTTTTTCTGTTATCTATCTCCGGCTTCTTGTGCTTCGTATTCACCGCTCGAGCTGGCATTAATTCTGAAGGGATGGTCGTTTCATGTTAAGGGTTATATTTATTGTGTCCTTCCTTTTTTTATTTTCGTAATGCGGCTGGTGTTTAAAAAAAAGGAAGGGTGCTCTTGAGGACACAAGAACGAAAAAGGGACCGCGCAAGGAAGAAATTGATATCGGAACCTAAAGAATTTATACACATTCACGCGTATTCCACGTGCTTCAGCTTCTTTTCTCATTTTTTCCACGATCACTTGAAGAAGTTTACATTCTTCACCGTAACAAAAAAATTACCAACAATTCAATCTAAACGGAAGAAGTGCTCGTGCTTTCCGGTGCCATCGAAAATACACTCTACGGTTCAAAGCCACTGTCAAACAAACGTGGCACTTTCGGCATTAGGTTCCCCTCGTTCGGGCCACTTTAATTGGGTCCTGGTAGCAAATCCTCGTGGACATGACGATGTGTCTTTGTGTTGCCATGTTTTTTTTGTTGCGTCCACATGTAACGGAAAATGGGCAACGAAACGTGAAAACTTGTGCACGGTGAAGTGGAACATAAAGTAAAAAAAGGAAAACTTAGGGCCACGAGGGAAACCATTCATGGGTTCAGGTTTCCCGCGTTTCTTTTTCGGGGGGAGCACATGAGCATAACCTATTTCATTTATGCACTTTTTCTTCAGGTGCAAACTGTGGTGAGAGCGAAGGTGGTCCAACGAGAATGGGCCCTTGCGGGACAACATGTTACACTTTTCCGATTGGGATCCGTTACGGGAGGCCTAAAAGCGGGCAGTGAAATAAAAATGGTTTATGTCTAGGTCCCTTGTTGCGTAAAGTGCGGCAAAAGGTGCTCCGAACAAGTGGAATGGTTAAATTGAGTTAACACAAATGCGCACATGGATTGCTAGCGAATTCGGTTTCCCTCCGCGGCATATGGGAGCGCCTTACTCATTCCCTGGACGTTCTGCGATGCTTTTTTGCTTCCACTAGACTTTCGGTAAAACGCTCTTGGCCATGGCCAATCGAACAAATTTATCTGCCTAACCACTTGCCACGCAACGGGCAGGGAAAAGAATAGGCCACGAAATTTTAATTTATTACCTAGACTAGGTGTAGGTACGTTAATAGGTAATCTTCTCCGGTCGGATCTTTCTCCCTCGGCACTCGAACAAGTGGCCGAAAGTACCGGTTTGCTGCTGCGTTTGCGTTGCGCGATTGTAATCGCTAATGAGTGGCTCGCTGGGAATGCATTCCAGGGCCGGCCTGGTCCGTGTTCCGATGATGAGATTTATGTTCTCTTGCTTGTTGGCAAGCGGAATGAATCCGTCATTGTTGTGCCGTTTGGTGCTTCTAGTACCGGCTGTTGTTGTGCTGTGTTCATTTAGCGATCGCACATGAAGATGTTACGGTGGATCAAGCCACCCGGACCGTGTGGATGTGGCGGAAGTAAGAAACTTTTTGTACGCTATGGAGAGGCAAAAGAAGATGGATTACCGCGGGAAGAAGAGTATGGCGCCAATCAGCGCAACATCACCTATTCATCTGGCTGGGTGAGGTTGCGATCGAGATTAAATGTTTTATATGGTTAATTCTGCTGCTGCGAGGGCCTATAATAACCAAGCGATGATAGGCAGGTTTTAATGTATTTTTTCAGATTCTAGATTTTCTTTTTATGGACTCAAGAAGTTCAGTTTGAATCTGTGCGGAATAAATATTAACACAACCACTTTTTTTTGTAATTCACTTGCTTAGTTTAATTTAGTACATTCTGCAATGAATAAACCCTTCAACGTTTTAAAAGCATGAATCCTATGATTCGCAATCCAAGCCTCGACATCATTCACTCATGAAATAAAAAAGTAGGAAAATATATTGCGAAACATAAATTATAGCATTCAACTTCACATTCACAAAAAAAAATATAGAAAGGATAACGCTTGCCATAAAATCAAGATACGCCGTAATGTATGCAATCGTAATCACATCAGGAAGGATGTTTTCTATTTTCGAACACGACTTCATCCGTGAATAGAATTGATGTTGGATAGAAATTTAAATGTTAAAATATTAGTATTGCATGTGCATACATTAATGTTAAAGAATATTGATTTTTTTTTTCTGACATGTAGCAAATATTTAACATTTAAAAATGAGGAAAACTTGCAAATGAAAACAATAGTATTTGAATGTATTTGATAAAGATAAACATCTTACCCATAGATCAAGTTTTACATAATCATTAGCAATCGTTTACTGAACAAACCGTTTAGATTACTACCCCCCCCCCATCGTTCCTTTGGTTTGTAGTCGTGTTTTTAATTTATGCTTCACTCACATTGCACCTACCGGCCTTGGGAGACGCTTTAATTCGATTACCATATTCCGGCATGACCGTAGCGGCGTTAGCTTAACGTGTCACTAGGATATTGCGCCACCGTACGGTGTCTCCTGGACCGGCTAAGCTTGGGGCATGACCTAATCTACGATAAATATGGATTTGGCGACCTTCGGGTCGATCCGTTTTTCTGCTGCTTTACGCGGGACCGTTCGAGTGCGAGTGTCAAAGGCTATAGCTATCAAACACCATCCGCCCTCCCATTCGGAGGATCATGTTTACGGTGTACAAGTGTAAGGTTTCACGCTTGTTACGCACCATGTTCGTGTTCCGTACCTGCGAGGGTTTATGCTAAACCCTCCCCGAGAAGATGTTGTTGCCCATGGATGGGAAAGAGAGCTTTAGGGAAAGGGTTCCTGTTTCGATTTGATTTAATTAGAGATAAGCCTGAGCTGTAGCGGAAATCGAACGAATGGATGTTTATCAAATTGGGGAGCGTAGTTGAGTCGGGAGTTCTCTGGCTATGGGAAATTAAATTGAAACGATTACGAACTAGAGGATGGGACTTGTTTACCTGGAATTTACGATTCAACATACAATTAAAATCCAACTAATTAAAATTTGAAGAAAATTCTGTGTGTCTTATAGGTTTATCTGATTTTTCTTTGTTTTTGTTTTCATATGTGTTTGTGTATTAATACATTTTTTTCGTTTCCATTACTAATCGTTTAGTAATTTATATTATTTCAGAGGCAACAAATACTTGCAAAAGTCAAGCGTGAGCCGTGTCTGCGCGGTGGGTGGATTTTTCATTTCGATACCCATCTTTTTGACCGGTAAGGGATTGGAAAAGTAGGAAAGCGAAATACTTGGCCCAGCATCTAACGATAAACTCTTTTCAATTATAGGTATCATCCTGTACACGTTCACTCAGTTCCACTCGACGCCGGCCATTGTGACGAGCATCCTTATTGGCGTCGGGATCGTGTTCTGCGGCGGTGCCATGGTGCACAACGTATTCGTCTGGCAGCGGGAAAAGACGATCAGCGTCCGGCAAACGCCACTCAACCTCAATCTCACCCTCTCACCCCAGATCAGCACGATATCGACGACGGCGGCGGCAGCGGCCGCGGCGGCTGCCGCAGCCCATCACTACCAGAACCAGAATGGGCATGCGACGGGCGCGGGCAATCACCACCACCATATCAGCCTCAATCACGTGTACAGCAACCACAACCATACGCCGCTCACACACAACTCGCAGGCGAGCCATACGACGCCGATCACGCAGCTGACGCCGGTCACGCCACTGTCCGGGAACCATTCGCACATCAGCTTCAACCATTCCTACGTGCCGCCCCCGTACGGTGGCGGAGGGGTACGGGCGGCCACTGCCACGCCACCGACGCCGAAGGTGATCGGGTCGCTGCTGAACCGGGACGCGTCCGGATCCGTCAGCCCGGGAATGCCCGGTGGCAACAATAACAATCTCGACATGAGCAATGTCACGACGGCTAACTCGCCGCACGAGCTATCCACGTTGGTTTGAGATGTCGAATAGGACAGGGACAGAGGAAAAGAACTCATCGCTCAGCGTATCGGCGGTTTGCGATACGGCGAGACGATTGTCAATGTACCTTTTTGTTTATTTCTTTATTATTTTTGTTTTCTGTTAGTCGAACAGAGAGATATAGAGAGGGGACGCACTAACGAGCGTCTTCTGCTGCTACCCAAGCAGAACCGGAACCGCCAATCTTAGTTGCCCCCAAGGTGGATTCTCACTTGCGTCTCTTTAAAGAGGCGCTTTTCGAGCCCATGGAAGATACGGAACTCGATTTTATACCCACCTTTTTCGGCCGTGCGAAGGAAACGATGTTGCGTTTGCATCGTGCATTTCGTTGAGATTTTAATTTTTAATTTTAAACCGATTCGAGCGCCGTACTACTTACCCTATTGCATTACACACACATACGTGTAAGCTATGCCGAGAATTGTACAAATTTGTTTGTTTTTGCCCCGCTAAGATGTAAGAAAGCTTCGGTCGAGCAACGTAAACTGAACGACACATTCGTTGGGTAAGAAAAATATTTATTGCAAGTGTACTTAGTTATGGAGTGCATGTATTGCTGGATGAAATTTTTAGGTTGAAATAGTGCGAGAAGGAAATCGAGGATCGCTCCGTCCAATAAACGAACGATCGTTAGTTAGGATTCGGTAAAAACAACCCCGAACACGAGCTACAAGACGTACTGATGATTATCTGGCCTTTATAAAAACGAGAATAGTTTGTAGGTTTTACTTTAGTTAGAGTTGTACAGCGAGTGTGCTGGAAAAGAATGTTGTAAGGGATAGGACATGTAATTTTTTTATACCTGCGAAAAAAATACAAACAACATCACCAAGTGGATATGTTTTACATCGTTGTGTAAAATGGTTTTTCTTTCCTCATCCGATTTTCATACATTACCAAGACTTCGATGTATTCTAAATTTTAATTCATCAAGACAAATTAAATTAGTATTGTTTCATTCAAATCTTACAATTCAAACATTGCGAAGTCGTAGCGGTATCTTCTGAAATATTGCTAAGCAGAGACACCAACCATATTGTTATACTGTTCGAAAAAGGAGAAATAGAATTCGAAAAAGGAGAAATGTTTAAAGTGCATTTTAAATTAAACGCATACTACAAATATAAAGGAATAAATTTATTTTTTTAGTCGTCTGACGTAGATAAAAGAGAATCGAATGATAAATACTAACATTCACATAGCTAAAATTTTATCGTTCACTTTTAAATACATTTCATTCCATTCTATATTACATTGTTTTTACAAATGGCACATTTTTAAACATTTGAACTGGATGACCTACTGATGTGATCTGAATAAATTTGTTTTCTAATTTATAATTTATTCCCAAATTTATTGGATACGTTAAAATGGGATACATCTATTTTTGATATTCTTATTAAAAATTTCTTTGAAACCGTTCTTGTTTCAACAACGGGTTTTTCTCTTTAAAAATCTTCTTGAACCATGCGGTCATCTGTTAATTGTTGCACATTTAGTAGTCTAAAATTAGTGTTATAATTTCTCCTAAATTCTAAAAACACCCAAGCAACAAGTGCTAACTTTCAATCATGCTACCCCGTACGGTACTGAGTGGATCGGACCATTTACCCGAAACTCGCCATCGATAATTTTAGTAATTACGCACCTTCTGCCAAATTATCGTTAGTCCACCACCACCACCAAGGGCGGTTCCATAACGGGAGGTGAAAATGGATCGATTTGATACACAATTTGACGGGCTGCACGCTACGGGTTTGGGTTCAATCCATTAACGCTGTAATCTTCACTGGCGTTTTACGGAGGATCGCGGTGTTTTCGGTCGTGGCGTGCATGTCCATCTGCAAGCTGCTTGCTTCCGCGCGTTGACGTCACAGTGTGGCGTCCTGCGGTGGCTAAACACAATGGGCACGCACACTAATGAGCTGGAGTGTAACAATTAAATTGAGCGATTTTCCAGCCGACCGGGCCGAGTGGCGCGCGTTTTTCGCATTCAAATCGCGGGGAAATGGCTTCGATGAGGTATCTAATCGATGATTTTCTGCTTGCCAACACCGACCTGGTACCGGTGGGGGGATGATTTATTGGACGAAAGTATCTCGCCCTGTTATTTATCATCTATCCTATGCAACATCCTAGAAGGCTATGGACCACTTCGTGTCAGAGTTTATTCAAGTTTATGTTATCGTCTACTGTTGATATACAAACAAAAAAATCATTCATCCATTACCACCCGTTGTGCGCACGTGGGTGTGCTAATGATACCACGGTTGATTTGATGGCATCATGGAATCGCCCTCATTTCTACTACGCCATCGTTTTTCCACTGATCCCATCTAATGCGCGATTATTGCATGACGGAAGCGCCGACCGTAACGGTTTTGCCTCCCATCCGGCTTATAATTAGAAACCGACGATTAACGAAACGGCCGGGATTTCTGAAGGGAAGGTACACTAAATCGCAACTATCGTCGCCATCCTCATCATCATCATCATCATCACCATCATATAAAATTAATATCCCTATCAACAATTAAAGCAATTCTAAAGGATCTCGCCTGCCCGCCTTGAGGCCATGCCAACGGAACGGTACCGTTTATCAAACCGTGCCCTCCGCCTTTAGTGCAGTGCGCCAAAGTTTATCACTATCATCTCATCGATGTAAAAAACCCCCCATCGTGTGATACGCTTGCCCGGCGCCAGCATCTGTGAGTGAACTCTAGGCTCCCATCAGAAATACCTGGGGCTGCGTACGCGATACCGCTGGCTATTCCGATGTAGTTTTCTTGCCAATCAAATCGACTCGCAACAATTTCATTATATTCTCTCGCAGCGGGAGCCCGTTGTGGCACGAAGTGTCGTGGTGGAGTGGGTTACGTAGGGCTTAAATGCTGTCAGTTTCCCGTCGGCAACAAGAATGGCGTTGCGTATAGTAGAATATGACAGCGATCACTGTCTAAAAAATATTGTGGCGAACGAAAAACTGGCGTGGTTTAGCTTTAAACGGTTTGGTTTTGTACCCGGTTGGGGGAAAATATCGTTAGCTGAGTGTGTAGTTTTTACTTTCACTTGCAGCTTACAGCTGTTTTTCATTGTTCTTTTATGTTGTAAATGAAAATCAACTAGACCTTCGGTATGAAACGATAAAATATACAATAATGAAATGATGAGATTTAAAAAGTTATATGCTTTTTACTAGGCAGAATTTAAAGATTCTAGTCACAGTTTGAAAGTCTTGTAAACATCGCCTTGAGTAACAAACGAAAAGAATTGTTTACTTGGGCCGATTGAACACTTTACTAACATAAACAAAGGCGAGTGTGTTTATCGCACCTTGTTCATTGTTTTGTTGTTTGCTGGGAAGCTGGAAACGAAATAATAAACTTATTGAGGTTCAAGATGCTTCTTATTGGAGAGCTGCTTTCTACGAACGAAAAGTAACACGAACATGTTGTATTCATAAGGCACCTTAAGTGTGCCTTCACAAAGAAGTAATATGCGTATGGCACATATTGGACGGTGACTGAAGGTTGGTTACTAGCACCAAGCGAATAGTAGTCCCAATTATCGACTTAAACGGAAAGATAAATCAACAAACAAAGATGGTGGCGGTTCGTCCGGAGGTTCCGGTACGTTTCCAACAACCCAATGCTTCAGTGGTAGACGTCTGGTCGTGGTATTTTGGGAGCGAACCCCTGCCATCCATCGGCCAATCGGGGATAATGGATTTTGGATGATTTTCGTCAATCGCCACGTGGACTCTCTCCCCCTCTCTCTCGCTCTTTAGTCTCTAACGTACCCTTATTGTAATAAAGTCTACCGGTCTACGGTTTCCTGCTGGCATGATCCGGTCTCCAGCGTCGAGTAATTTGGCAAGTGGCCTAGCTGGATACCCGGTTACTTCTGCTGCTCCCGTTCCAGAATGGTTGTGGGTGTGCGGGCGGGCGGACGGACGGACGGACGGGGTGGATGGGCGGTCTTGCTGGCAACAGTCTACGGTGCCACCGGGCCGGACACTTGGAAGAGTCCAGGGGGCTGATGGCTGAATTCTTCGGAGTGATGTTCCGGCTGCGGTGTCGTGGAGTGTTGACTCGTTCACTTCTTCCCAATCCCCGGTGGAGCAGCAGCAGTGAGGGGTTTGATCGCCAAGAGGAGGAAAACTGACTGTGGTTGGCACGAGGGGGAACTCGAAGTAGTAGCTGCCGACCGCCGTGCACCGCTGGCAGGTTAATGTTTATCTAGTTTGTGCGCGGTGATCGATGGGTGAGAAACATTTTAATCGCAAGAAGGTTTATTTACAGGTGGTACGAGGGTGAACCAACAGGTGGGCCAAACGGCTGGCACGATCCCCGTGCACTATCGCTCGGGGAGGTTTGTTTTTATCGGGGAACCTTCCGCACGGAAGGAGTCAAACCGACGGAGCAGCACACCGGTACCCCTACGCGCGTGGACCCGGGCACGTGCTTAGAAAAAATCGAACCGAGTCCGGGAAACCGCCGCGGGCACCGACGGCCGCTCCGTCGCTCAGACGCTGGCAATTTCGATGTACTTCTCCGCGAATCGAACCTCGCCGACGCCGGAGCCGGCCTCCGCTCATAAGGCGTCCGCGTTCGACGTGCCGTTGCCGGTGGTGCGGGTTGTTTTGGTCTGGGCGGCCGGCGGGATGGTCGGTGCCGATGGTCGGCCGCACCAGACGACCTGAGAGCCGTACCAAAGTGCCCCCGAAATGTTTACACCCGCAGAAGTAATCCAGCACACGTAGCGATCGTAAATCACGATGGGTCAGGATGAAGTTTTTCCGTTGCGGGATGAAAGAAAGAAAGCAAAACAGAATATAATTTTAGAACACCGAATTCAATCGGTGTTGCTCGTTTTCGTGGGGGAATGTTTTGTAACATAAAGCCACCAGGTCGACGTGCGTTCGTTCCGGGAGATTGGTAGCTTTCCACAAACGCCGATCAAAATAAGCATCCCGAGCAGGGAAAGATAAATCATATCGTCCGCTGCCATTGATGGTGCGCACATGGCCGACGATGAGGGGAAGAAAGTGTGCTCTCTCGAGCCATTTAACTGAGTCGTTACCTTGCGAAACGCTTTCCGGAAGTTGTCCGACAGGAAGGCGTACAGCACCGGGTTGATGCAGGAGTTGGTGTAGGCCAGCACGTGCGAAACGATCTGAAAGATGATGCTAGCGTGTGTGAGCTCGTACAGCTTCAGCGACTTCAGCAGCAGGATCACCTGCCATCGAAGAAAACCCATCCGAAGCGGATCGTGCGAAAGTGAAAGTCAGGACGAGATAATAAGAAAAATAACCCCGGTGGAGTTCGATTAGGTTTCTTCCGTCGGCAACGTACGAACGTATTTGCATGGCGGTTTTCATCAAGGTTGGTGGTTTTCCCACCTCCCACCGCCCGACGGGACGTTGCTCTAGTCCGGGAACTCGATGCCGGACGGACCTACCTGTATCGGGCACCAGCAGAAGGCGAACACCAGCACCACCACGACTACCATCCGGGTGACACGTTTTTTGCCTCGCCTGCAAGAAATGCAATTAGATCGGTGCATTACTGTAGGCAGAGAGTGCAATTCGCGGGGTGAAAGACAAACGACAAATCGATGTATGTGTGTTGGCCGAAGGACATTCGAGTACGGGACGGCCGATTTCTGGGACTACGCGAGGGAAGCGAATGCGTCACGATGTTGTCCACATCCATCACCAGGGATGGAGTCCACTTGACCAGCTTGACCAGGGACCAACGATACATTTGTGTATGTGTGTATGTGTCGATGTATGCCAACGGGTCAGATGAGCCTGGGATGACCGGGATGATAATGTTCGTGCAACGTAATTAACTGTTCACGAGCGTCAGTTGCTGCAAGATGCACATGATCTTCGGGCCCGACACTCCACCACCTCCGCTCATCACGGTTCGACAAATGGAAGCCCATGTCCCCGTCAGTATCGGTAACTGTAGTTGTTATCCGGAACAAGTGTCGCTGACATTGAGCGATTGGAGCAGTTTCGAACGGGGGGTTAGTTCCATCTGGTAGATCAACGCTAGTTTCCATGTCCGGAAGGGACGGTTATAAAGGGTGTTCCATTCGGAACCATGTTGATTAAAATTTAGATAGGTTCGCATGGAATACTAGGGCATGAGATTTTCTCTCTGTTTTATTTATTTCTGTAATTTATACTTAATTACATATATTCCTCGTCAGTAACTAACTTAAACTATTTTAATTATTGTATGTGCGAAAAAGACAACTAATTTTAATGTGATAAAAAAGATGGATAAAAAAGCAAAGCTTCGATCAAATTATAATCCATCACATACATAACACAATGATGTAGTAGCTTCAGGCAATAATTGCTGGATATTTTATTTTCTAATCTTTTTTATTGTTAATGCGTTGAGAAAAATCATATCAATTCTCATTAAACTGTGTCACAAACAAAATAACAGCATTTAATATTACTACCTTAACAGCAGTCCGAGATTTGTGTATGCCAAATAAACTAGTCAATTTTCTTCATTGAATCATCGTCGTTGGTATAAACTAATGCCGGGAAAATGGATCAAAGATCACTTTGTTTAAAGCAAAGAAAAACGAAATGGTAATCGGTTAGCAACTTGCATATCATTCCGAATTCCGGATAACAGAAAGATGAAACGGTGTGTTGAGCTTTGAACCGCTTCTTCGAATCAATTTCAATTTGACGAAACCCAATTTGTAGACACTGCAAGCGTCCACCGTTACAAACCGTTTCTGTTACGAAAGAAAAATCTTGTAAGATTTTCACAAAAAATGAAATATGTTCTCGTTTTGCTAGAAAGTAGCATTCGGAGGGAAAGGTCAAGTAGAATTTCGATGCCAACGGCAAGGACATGAGGACCATCATGACTTTTCTCGAGTGACTGTAACCGGGGGAAGAGACACTTTCGAATGGTCTTCCAGAAATGAACGCACTTTGGAAAGGTTTATCATAGTTTCCGAAAACTCCTTGATTTCGAATGGGTAGGATCAAAGGTTATGGGGAATTGTTCGAGGAAATTATATAAAAAAGAGATGTCCTTGTTGAGTAAACGTTCCAAAAAGTAAATCCCTGCCACATGTGGTATGAGTTTTTTGTTGTAAGTGTTAAGTCGTCAACGGATTCACATGGAAATGTTTCTGTTTGGTATTAAAGTGTTTTCCCATTCGTAGAACTCGGGATATGCTGACGTTCTCGGAAAGGTACGGAATGTTTGCCTACGATCGGTTGATGGCTTATCGCACTCAAAAATGTTCAATAAAAGTATTCAAAATAAAACGGACACGAGATGACCCTCGTAGCAAGGAAAGCGGAAATGAAAATTCCATCCTCTCATGAATCTCGGTTCCAATGAACCATCCAAATACTATCATTTCCATCGAAACACCCTTTATCTGGACATTCACATTTGAGAACATCGTTGGACGAGGGATGGAACGGATAGTTTTTCTTATCCCCTATCCGAAATGCATCCTTTTGTGTCTGCACATTCTCGGTTCTGACCACATCGCTCAGAAACAACGAAAGACCGGAGGTTGGAATGTGCCCGGAGTGCTTGTTAATTTTATGTTTGTAAACGAGTTCGATCGTTTCGCAGGAATCATCATTTGAATAATTGGTTTCGACTACATCACCCCTTCTCTGTGTCGCAAAATGGAGCAGCTTTCCCGTAGGCAAAATAAAGAAAATGAACTTCCCCAGGAGATGGATGGTATGGAAATGTGACTATCGTGCTTGCTAATACCGGCTTTGACCTTGGAAAACTAACGACTAGACCACCGTTGCAACCGCAAACCTTAAGCCTGCCTACCTTCTACCAGTTGGTAGTGTTTTGCAAATTGACAAGTTCTTGTTGCGTTGAAACACTATTCGGTGCTCTCCAGCCTCCGTCTTTCCGTTCGTTTGCTTGTCGTCCGGACGGAGGTACCCGCGTTTAATCGAAATTTATTGCTGTTTTGGTATTGTTTCCAGTGCAGGCCGGATCCGAACTTCGAGACGGTACCGGTATCGTGCCGGGGAGGGTTCGATTTTGCCACTCAAGGGAGGGGCCTCCCATCGTGCCGTTAGTTCTCGCCGTCGGATTGCGTCGACCTTCTCGAACGACGTCGAAAGAGTCGGATGTGCTGAGTTAGGGTAGTTCTGCTGTGCGCTCGCCGTTCACCCATAAATAACCGGACACCCTTTTGACTTCTCTGGCCACCGGAAGCGCCGGTAGGCGTCTGGTCCTCATATCCGTTCGCAAGGGCCGTAAAGGCCGGACCAGATTCGACCGGGCTCGGTGTAAGGACGGTGTGTCCCGAGTGGAAATAAATTAGTTTATGACAGGGTGGAACTAGCGGTCCGTGGTGGGCTGTTAGCGGGGACGGGGGGGTTTGGATTGTCCGCATTGTCGGCGTATGCGGTGTGTACGTGATTTAGGGTAGCGTCGTTTTATTTTTTCCAACCCACCGGTCAGTGTTTGAAGGTAGTTTAGGCCGAGGAAAAAAAAACATTAATAAATAAAAACACAAAAGGATAAGCCAGACAAATACCCTTTTCAGGTGCAATTCCTACTCTGAGGCGACAGAGATTCGTTCGCATTCGCTATCAAAAAGGGGATGGAGGCGCCTGGTGGTTGACTCGGTGAGTTTTTCGTCAGACCGGCATGAAATGATTGAAATGGATGTTTGCGAAAAGAAATGGCCCATGTGGCAGGTTGCCACTTCATTTGCCAAAGGTTCAGCAGCAGTTTGTCATGGAACAAAGATAACGAAACGGTATTGTGTCACACAGGACCATTATTTGGTGTCCTTTATTTTCCGGAGGCATATTATCGTACCCCAGCTCTCCTTTTGTTCGAAGGGAAAATACGGGCGACGTTTTTTTTCCATTTTTACCTTCACCGACAATAGAGCGCATCCTCCGTTTGAAGAGAGCGTGTGTTTATGTGGAAAATTGAATTAAATCCACAATCTTGAATGATTGAATGATGGTAAAAAATAGGACCATTGAAACGCCGGCGGCCCAGCCCTCAGCTCCGTCATGCCAATTAGTAACAATAATGGACCGACGGAACGGGGCAGGTTGGTACCCTTTCCGGGCTCTTTACATGAGAGCACTTTATTTAGACCAGGCCTCGTGCCTTTTTTTATCCCATTTTAAAAATATGGTGTAGCTGTTCTGAACCATCGCCCACGGAAGCACCGGATCGGGGCTCGGTACCTGGAAATAATTCAATCAATTTAATGCAATAAAACGCAGCTATGCCCCTACGACGGCGCGCATTCAAAATCGAACGGGCCACAAACGAGTTATTGTTTGCCGCTTGGTTTTGCGTGGGAATATTCAATCGTTTCGTGTGAAATGCCCCAAGGACTTCACACTCATCCCCTATTGCCGGGGGCGTTTTTCCACTGGCAATCCACTAATGGAAGTCAGTACTTTTAGAGTTTCCATTCTGTCTGTGTAGAATATATTTTTTTGAATCATCGGCTCTGGATTACATCGACGGAAGGTTATGAAAACCAGGCTGTTGGTTTTCTGTCGTTCGGAGCTTTTCCTCGAATTTATCATATTTGTGTTGCCCTTTTGCCACTGTTGCTCTGCCTTGGTTATCTGCTTGTTGCACATTTTTCCTAACGGGTGGCTGTTTTTGCATAATAAATTATGCTCGGAGATGCCAGACGTGACCGAGTCGTCGTTTCGCGATGGTAAGTGATGTACCAAATCGAGTTACTATTTTAATTTCCGAGAAACAGGCTGTAACATTTTTATACGCGGCAATCAGGAAAAGGTGGCAAAACAATAAATAAAAGTCATCTATTTGCGAACTATTATAAAACAATTCATTTCACAGTAGAGAAAACATTATTAAAATTCGAACATAACTAAAATACACTAAACACTCTTAGATTTAATAAGATAGAAAAAAATATGTTAAAACCGAAGTTAATACCACCGGTAAGGTTTTTCCCCAAGATACATCACTGGTCTACCAAGGAACGAAACATTCGCGTGATGAAACATTTCATTTACGCATTTTTCATGCTCCGAAAACTTTGTTGCCTTCTCCCACAAGACGACAGCGGAATGATTATGCAAAAACATCAACACACACGCACGTGCACCCATATCCAGCGCACGGGGCTAATCTACTTATTCATTTTTCTTCTCGGAAAAAAAACCCCGGCTTCGGAGTCGGTTTTTCCGCTGGCTCGGAAAATCAAATTGTTATCCAGCACCGAAACACACGTTTTGCGCGTGGAAAAGCGCAGCAAAATATGTTTCGGTGAACCCGGCGAAGCTTTTCCTTCGTCGACTGCCGAAAACACCCGTCGCACTGGGTGGGTGGAAGGTGAGAGAGGATAAGTGAAGTTAAAAGCGCGCGGTAAAATCGCAAATTAAACGTTTAAATATTTAAATGGATGACGAAACGTCATTATCGACCACTTTCCGCATCCGAAGCCTGGCGCCGTCTTTGATGGGTGATGCCTAGCCGAGGGTGGGTGGTTCGCTAAAAGGGGGGGCGCGTTAGTCGCTAGAAAAGTGAGCACATGATGGCAGAATTAAGGATACGATGTTATGCCGGTTTAAAATTGAATAATGTTCGATAAATTTGGTCGATCAACCGAACGTGCCCGATCCGCGAAGATCCGGGCAGCCTGTTCGCGCTCTAGCACCGCTAGGGTTTTCCATTCCCTTTCCCACCGTGGCAAAGTGTCACCAGCGAAGGACGACAAGGTTGACGAAGCGCGACGAGATCGGAACCTGCTCCGGTGACAGTCGCAGCTAATGAACCGTGTCGAACCGTCTCCATCTCCACCATCCACCGGCTACGTCGTTGTGAACCCACCCTTGGGGATGGCTTTCAATGACTTCCGTTCAAACCCGCGCCAAGACAAATACGCTACGCGCTCTTTCTCTTTACGATTAAACACGCGTCCCGCGATGATCCGGAAGGAAGTTTTCTTATTTTATAACGAAACCAAACCAAACAACCAAGGTCCTGCTTGCGTTGGCTTGGTTGGTTGGCACGTGTTTGTTTTTGTTTTTGCTCTCCGCCGTGTTTGGCTTTGAACTTTATCCTTTTCGAACCGTCCCCTCCCTGCCCACTTACCTCGATTCGGCCGAAGCACGTCCACCGGGGGCTCCCTTCCAGAGGCGCACCAGCATGCCCATGTACAGGAAGGATATCAGTGACAGCGGCACCACGTACGATGACAGGAAAAATGACACCTGCGGCGTGAGGAAAATGAAAGAAAACATTAAACAACGTCGGACCGGGGCGGGGTGTCCTCGCCGGGCGATGGCATCGATAATATTCCGCACGTGGAGATGTTAGCCTTTGCGTTCGGGGATCTTCCTGGCGAAATCGATCGGTTTGAGGTGCGCCTGGGAGGTAAACTTGGGACAGGATTAACAAGATTCGAAGACATCATCCAAACCCGTCAAAACTAAAGCACCTGCTGCGTGCGTGTGGAACTTTTTTTTTCTCCTCTCTCTCTCTACGAAAAGCTTGGAAATCGGAAGTAATTCAATTCGGAACATGCTCCACCCCGTCTCAGTCCTAGGCCTTTTCCATTCCTTTGCAAACACGACCGATGGTGTTACATTACATTCCCACGAATGGCAAGTATCGCCGGCTCGTATGTGTGCTATTGGCAGCAGTTCATCCAATTTCGTATAATGCACGCGCGGATGAACATTCCAAACGGGTTTCCACCTTTCTTCGCCGAAGGGCTATCGATGTTTGGGGCGTAATTTGAAATCATTTGCGGATTAGCCCCGTTGAGCACGCTAGGGAAATAGGGTCATGGTTGATTCCGAAAAGGGTTGGTAAAAACAAAAAAAAAATGGGGAGATTCCCAGAAAAAGGTGCAAAATTGCGCAACTCTTCCGGTGGAGATATTTGTGTGTAGGTCGCCCCAGTTTCCATCAGCCGGGAAAGGTTACTTCGATTCGAAGTTTTCCGTTCCTTTCGAGTGGTAATAAACTTTGTTGAATACTGTGAAATAATAAATGAGTAAACTTGAGACGATTAGTTCAAATGTGGCTTCTTTGCATGTTGATCCGGTATTGCAGTTTATTTTCTATATATTTATCCATCTTTTTAATGTTGCAAAGTGAAGTAAGTCTGTTTACATTTTCCTGCATACATCCAGGAAGGTTGTGCAATCAGATACTTGGTAGAAATTGGATGGAATCGGTTTCATGTTTTTGAACGAAAGCAGAAAGTTCTGAGAAATTGAGTGGGCTATATTTTCAGTGTTTGGTCCTCAAAGATTGAGGCTAATTTTAATCTCCTTAGTTGAATCATACCTGGCAAATTGGAAAATTGAAAGAGTTTGTTTGGTGTTTGTTAGTTTAATGAAGAAGGTTGAGCTGTTTAACGATTCAGGAAAATATTAAACAGCAAACATCAAACGGAGCGTATTTTGTTAATAAGCAGCCTACTTACACTCTGAGTTTGAAATAAAGACGACAGCAGGCAGAGGATCACGAACAGATCACAGATCAGGTTTCATTTTGATGGAATGGTTTACACTTCTTAAAGCTTCATGTGGACTACAAGTATGATGCGATAAGATACGTGTGGCATGAAAATATCTGCTTGTTATTAACTTTAACGACCTGGTAGCTTTATGTTCAAATACTCAAAAAGCCTTGCGCAATACACTGACATCGGTTTCGATGGTTTCCAACTAAACCCATTGTTTTCAAATGTTTCCCGAAGCGTAACGTTCGATTTTCCGGAATAGGATTTTCAGCTTTTCGGCCTTATCTGGTTGCGTCACCCAACATGGTGTTGGAACAAATAAATCCAATTTCACTTCCGCTTTACCCCCCCCAACGCAGGACAACTTCCGCCACTTTTCCAACCAATCGTCGCTTTAAGGACAATTGTAATGTGATCCTCCTTGCCTTCCCCATGCAAGGACTGAAACCGACCACAGTCTAAACCGCACCGAACGCGGCCACAACCACAGAAACCAGCGCTGTGGTATTCAAATCCGGTTTTTCCGCTTTTGTCTATCAATTACCGGATTTCCGATTGTGTTGTAGATTCCGGTGATTTACCAGCGAGTATGGGTTTTCCACGGGTATGAAGTGAATGTACGAAGATTCTTCGAAAGCAGTTTATTGTTTAACTGTAACTGACATTGAAAATCGTCAACTGAAACACCTTTTCTAACCGGACACTCGGAGTGGAAAGGGGTGAAAGTTTCCCTCCCCCAAAACCGTGTCGTTCGAAGATATGATCAAAACTTTGCCATACCACAGTCCCACTCTTGTCTTTGCTCACCCTTGTCGCGTTTTCTTCCATTTGCAAAAGCATGTGCCATGGTTCCGGGAAAATTTTCCCATTGCAAAGAACCACCTAAGCACCGGTGCGCGGGAGCTTCACTACTTTGCAGTGGGATCAATTGTGGGGGCGGAAACATCGATATCCTTGGATGGCAGGAAAACACGTCCCACGCGTGCAAAATTTGACAACTTAATATCGGCAAACATTGAAGGCACGATCGAACGGTTCGTACGTCAATGGTTTGCGCTGTAACGGCACGTGCAAATCTGTATGGTTTCAGAATTTCAAGAAATCGCACAGATATACCTCTACCCTTCTGTGCCCTACTCCTAATCCGTGCAAAGCCTTTTTCGGAGCCGTCATAATCACCGGTGGATGTCGCAACACGGGCGTACGCTTTTACCGCAACAAGTGAGGTGCTTGTTAATCCATTAGGATGAATGTGGCGTATGCGTTCGGTTCCTTCCCATTGCCAACGCGTTGGTACATCAATCTTTTTATAGCGTATCTAGGAACGCATCACATCCCCGGGAAAGCCTACCAACAGTGACAGCTAACCAGTGAAAATGGGATGAAAAAGATAAAAAAGAATGGAAATGGAAAACCGCCAAACACAGAAAGCCAAGTGTTAAGCGGGTTAGCCATTTCCAGGCGACGATGCTTATGTAGTTGAAACGCTGCTAGTGTAAAACGAGAGAATTTTCTGGTAAATGGAAAACCAACACCATCGAGGCGTCAAATGGGGAGAAAATGTCAAAAAAAAGGAATAAAGTAAAGATAGGGGAGTTTTTTCCTCCCGCACGATGGGTTGTAGTCGTACTGATGGTGTGAAATGAATTTAATACTTTTTCTATGTTGTTAGATTTAGAAAAACGAAACGTTACAAACAAGATTTTACGTCTTTGATAAAAGAAGTACCATGCTGGATTTTTAACGATTTTGATTATCCTTTTCTCGTGCCACAATTTGGGCGTATTTTCAATCTGGTGATTTTTCCCAGTTCGACGGATTACCATAATCCTCCTCAAATTGTTTATATGTTGATAAATATTCCTCTTTCGTTAAGGCAATGTGTTAAGCGCAAACCCTAATGGTAGGGAATGCATAATTCCTATGAGAAAAGTGAGGAATTAATTCCCGCATTCGGTAACACCCTCACCAATATATATATTAAACCAACCTTTCTCGGTAGACTGCGCCAAGGTTGTAGATCCTACAGGGGGTTGGTAGCAATAATGCCCAGCGGGGCACATTTATTAGGGATTAATTAATTTGTCTGAATTGTTTGCCAGCCTTCCCCGGAATGTGAAAGCACGTTTCCCGCTCGATCGGATGTGTTAGTTTTGGGGCGATGGATATTTTCCTACCCAAGGAGGAAAAACCATCGTGCCGGGTCGAGCGAAGGCAAAAATTAATCAGCACCGAATTTATGCAAGCTTCGCCAGAGACCACGACAGACGGTTTGTTATTCCGGCCCGTTCCAGTGGGGCTTCGGGTTTGGGAGTATGTTTTGTTTTATTTATTACGATGAAGCACCTGATCTGGTTCGTTGTTTTTTTTTTTCAAACGTACGTAAATGTACGCGGGTGATGAATCGTTCATCTCGTCCTGATTACACTCATTAATGTCGTAAATGTTGATAGACGTGTCGGATAATGGTACGGTATAATTGAAGCAAAGCACCATTCAAGATTAATAGAACAGTACCTTGACATTATTTAAAGATTCGCACATTGTGCGGGAGCTTCGCAGCATGATTGAAGTATTTTATTTGCGTCATATTCTTAGGATTTGTTGGGGATGACTTGCGAGGATGTTCCGATGAAAAACTCCGATTTCGTTGAAGTAAGAACCATGACAAAAGGGCGGATCAATTGAACGACAGCGTGGGCTCGTAGAAACGTGGGAATGCTTGGAGAATAGAAAACACATCGCGAACAATGTTAAAATACTGTGGAAGAAAGTTGTTTTAAGAACCTGGAACCACCCTGTTCCTACGAAACGCAATAACTTTGTTGAGATCAGATCCAAGAAAAGGGACATTTCATAGAGGAAATACACTCGAGCAAAGTGTATGGAAATGGAAAGCCATCTTTCCGGCTGACATTGCGTTCTTTCGACATTGCACTCTTCGCGGACTGAGGGCTCAACGTCAGGGAGACAACTGTCGTCTTCGGCGTTCCGTTGAACGGAAAATTAAGTTCCCGAACCGGACAAACTCCCTCCAGGCAAAAAGACGTTGATGGCCGGGCCCCGCAATGTTTTGACACTCTGGAATGCGTGCCGTAAGGAAGGTTTTGCCCTCGCCGTACTCCATAAGTTGGACAGCTTCCCGAGCTAATCACGACTCCGGTGGAAACTTTTCGGCTATTTGCGATTGCTTTGCGTGAAATTGCTCGTGAAACAAAACCGCCGTGAAAACGAGCCGAAATTCTTTCGGACACAAATTATTGAAGAATTTTTGAATTTGTTTTCACCCCTCCCCCTTCCATCAGTGTTGGGTGACGGATGAGATAGGAATCTAGAAAAGGTACACAAATATACGAACACTCGCAACGGTTTTGGGAAAACAGGGTCCAGATTTGTGGCACAGCAAAAGTTTACTCGGGGAGATAAAGTTGAGGCAGATGATGGATAACGAAACCCCAAAAAAAAACCTTCCCATCCGGTTTTGGTGAATAGTTTAGAGGATTTTTTCATGTTCTAAATTCAGTTGGGTAACGATGGTAAAACCAAAATAAAAACACAAGAGATAACATGACTGACAAGCGTCTTTCGAGCAGTACGAATTTAATTGGTTTACGAACGGCAAACTTTCCTCGGCGCGTAAGCTTGACGGGGCTGCTGTAGGGAAGCATTTAATAATGCAGCACAAACAGTCGGCATGTCTGAGTGAAACCGACGATCCTTTTTCCGTTTCAAAAGCTGTGACGGTCAAACATTAGTAAACCACACGGAAAACATACCCGTACAATTCGAGTTGTGACATATCTCGTCGCGATAAAGTTGTTCTGACAGCAATCCGACAATGTAGTCTTTGGTCAAGTATTATCTGTTATCTGTAGAAGAGGAATTCATGCGTCAATAAACGAAAACTCTCTTTTGCACACGCGATCTGCCGTGACTGCTCGTCAGTGCGGTAACGACGGTAATTGGAGGTCTAAAGGTGACCCTCCGTTATTGGCTTTGCAATGAGTAAAGCACGCAACGTTCGTTAGCATACGCAACCAGAAAAAGAAATCTCGAACCGAAAGGAAATGTGAACGCCTCGATGGGATCCGACAGTAATCAGTGCGCTTCTTTTGCGACCGCGAGTCTGTGCAAGGAAAGCATGTTCCAGCAGTGTGAGTGGTGAACAGGTTCGGGCTGAGCTGAATTTTCGTACAGCACCGAGTGCACTTCTCCATTCCCGGCTTTGATGGTGACCTTTTGCCGCCAAAGCTTAATGTGCAACGTTGCACAATTACGGGTTGATCAAAGGAGATAAAAGGATGCAGTGCATCGCGATGGCGAAGCGTACGTTACCATGGAAAGGAATTGAATCGAAACACAACCCGACGCACCAACGCTTTCACTCATCTTTAGTTTCTGTTGGGCGGAAGGGAGTCATTAAAGAGACGAGGAGTTACAGCAGTATTTTTCGAGTGGACGCTATGAGCACGTTTAATTGATGCTGAGAACGGTATTCAGAAACAGACGTCGGTGACATTCACGCCGGGGACAAGCAGAAGAGGCACTCAGTATATTTTCCCCTCGCGAGGGTGGAAGTCTGGTTTTTCCGGAACGTGATTGCAGCTTGCAGAAGCACTAAACGATATGGATAGAGATGTATCCCGCAGGTCCTAGGGTATGTTTTAAGTAAAAACTTATTTTGGAATGCAGTAGGAACATCACGCGTTGTCTGGGATGTAATTCATTCTGGGAAAATTTAAAGTTTTACACAGATTGCAACTCGAAGCTCGTGTTGTCATACCATATGTAACTCTGATGGGAGAAAAACAAAAGTTATCCTTCAACCGCAAAATAGAAATGAATCTCAGGAGATGAAGAAAAACAAATACGCGAAAAAGTTTGAATACAAAGTTTTGCTTTCCAAATATTAAATTTGCGGGGTAAAAATGCACTCAATAAAAAGAGCCACCAACGGGCTTGGTAGATCTAGATTTGAGGGGTGAGTTGGCCCGGAAAGTGGTCGCTTCTTTCTGCAGCATCAAACACCCCACAAAGCCACAAATACCGCCAAGGGACACCCAACACAAAAGCCAAAGTGCGAGTTAATTCGACGGCAGTTGGGGAAAATGTTTCTACTTTCGCTCCCTCCTTTCTGGGTGAATCGCGACGAGAATGTTGCATTTAATTAAGCAGAAAATACGAACTATGTTGCGTGCAGACTGCGAGGTTGGTTGGTGAGTTTGCTTGAAAGGTTGTGGTTGTGGTGACGGAGTTCATTGCTGGCGCGAGTGCATACAGGGCATTTCCCTTCTGGTCAACTTACGTCAGCTAGTGTTACATTCGGTTTGTCTGTTTAATCAGTTTAGTAAAACTCTACTGGATCAGTGAGGTAATTTTAAAGCAGCACTTTAGCGACACTCAGAATGCTTCTTACCACTTTTGATTCAAGCAGTTATCGGTTTTAATCGAAACGAATCTGAAGTGAGCTCAACAACTTGTGGCATTTTGACGTTCTTAAAGTAAACCGTTCGTTGGTTCGTTCACTTCGCTTGTCACTTGTGGACCCTGGAACGCAGCATTATGGGTTTTTAGGGGGGATCTTTTCCGGCTAATCCTTCCCAGAATGAGGGCGCGAGGCAGCGTGTTGTCAGGGATGTTGCGTTTCTATGAACTCGCAGGACACTTGCCCGACGGCGGGCTGGGAAACGCTAGCGACAAGCGCTGAACAAAAAAAAAACGACATTAAATACGACCGACCGTTAGGGATTTCCCAACTGGCATCTAGCTTCTGCTAGAAAACGGTTGCCCGAGCGGTTTTCCAAGGATCGGATCTTCTCGGCGTCGTTACGGACAGTGGCAGTGGTTTTGGCTTGTTCCATTTTGGGAATTGCTTTAAGGAGGTGGATATGATTTTGGTTGCTCCGAGAAAAAGCTGGCAGGTCATGAAGCTTTATTTATATACCAGGGATAGGTTCAAATCTCCCATTACGACTATGGTTGCAATTTTTATTGATCTAATTTCCGAACCAGTTCGAGGTTAGGCTTTATGGTTGAAAGACGATATGTTTAGAATTGGTTATATTAGAATAAAATTAAAACCATCATTTTTTAGTTTCTAACAGAACATTGATTTCACTTAAATTCTCTCCTTTTGGTAAACCATGCTGTAAACGGCAAAACTCTTTAAAAAGAAAGTCGTTCATTTAAGTTTACTGCTGTCGACTAAAGCGTGAAATGGAACGTCAAGACGGTTTGTTTCGTGCCGATTTCCTTTTTCCTCACGATTGTAAATTTTTCCATTTCTTCAATGCACTGAAGACCCTGCCAGAAGAGAATTTAATAAAATCGTATCAGATTTTACGCTTCGCCGATGCACCGATAGCGGCGTCCTTTGCCCCCGTTTGATCCTTTGCGTACGAATTTCATTGCCTTCCGGTGGCGACTTCCGGTGGGGCGAAAAGGTAAATAAAACGGAAATCCTTCCGCGGGCAAAGTTTTCTTCTCACGTCGGGCAGGAGAATAGCGCGACTACGGCAACAGGGAGATAAATTTCGCTTTATTACTTTGAAATAAATCGAAAATGGTAAAAAGAAGCAAATAAAAATCGGCCGCACGGAACCGAGCCGGGATTAGGTGCGAGCTTTTAGGACCCGTTAGCGTGTTCGACTGAAAAAATCCAAAAGAAAAAACAAACCGTCCATTTGTGCGTTTCAGAATGGCTTTTGACTACTCCTTCCGTGTGGCCATTTTTTCGTTTCCGTAAGCTTTTCCTGGCCGCAGGAAGAATATTACCATTTTTTTTTAACCACATAGAAAAGTTTAACGTTTGCGTTCAACTTTGGTTGCGCTCGTTGGAAAGTTGATTTTGTTGTTCTTATGCTAGAGTTCGGCCGGGTTTGAAGGGTTTTTCATGTTCGATTTCCACCAGTTATTCATTGGTACACGCCTCGAGGAAACGGAAAGTTTCAAGATTGGAAAGGTTCAAAAAGTTTCTGAAAACCTTCCTGATTGGTATGCAGAGCTTGTTCTGTTTTATTCGTCTCTCACATACGGTAGTGCAAAATTAACTTGAAAAAAGAATTTGTCAAAACTGGTAGAAGCTTCGCATACTCATTTTAAGGCGAACTCAAAATAAAGATTGTGATTGTTGGCTGCCATATTTTGCTGTCGTTGTAATTCAACATAATGGAATTTGCATCACCTTTCTGTAATGTATACGTTGAATATTTTATTTTGCGATTTCAATTGTGCTCGCTAGAAAGCGTCGCTTTGTTGTGCCACTTTATGATTTCTCTTTCGTCCCATTGGCCGCGAGGACTACATTTTCTTTTCTCGGAAAAGTTCCACTTGTACGGTATTCGCGCATTGCAAACAAGCGATAAACAAACGGGGAAAAACAAGAAATGAAACCTTGCAACGGAAACCCAGCGTAATTCAGACAGAAAACATTTCTTGCACCACCGAGACGAGATTCGTCTCGTTTTCGTATGACCTTTCCGCACGGTATTTGCAAATCAAAGAGCATTTTTGTAATTCTTCCATTATGTGTTCGTGCTACGCGATGCATGCCGACCAAAACTCGCCCGACAGTGACGGCATTGCGATCAGGTTAGTTATGTAAACATTCAAATCATCAACAAGCATTTTTTCATAGCAGAGGATTTTTTTTTCATATTTGGTTTTGACGAACCTTTCGGATGGGTTTAGAACGCAAGCTCCCGTAACGTGGAAAAACATGCGTGAACCCTCATTTGAAGTTTTTCTTCCTTGCGCTCGTCTATGATATGAGTTTGTAGCATCCAAAGACCCCCTGAGCGTTCTAGTGATTTCGTTGCTTCAACTTTTTCTAGTTCCAAATAGACGGTCAGCATTACGATCGGACTGTATGTGCCGTTAAGGGATGTTTTTATAGGTCTCTGTAAAATTTCACGCATCAATCGCCATTATGGGTGGGAGAGTATAATTTTACGGTCGTTTTCGGGACACGAGCTTCGAGAAAAGAATATACGGCTCCAACGATAATAATGATGGTGATGCTGAGGATAGGGTATTCCAAGGATTGCGTTTACGTCAATTGCTTTTTTTGAAAATTATTACACTTTAC
This sequence comes from Anopheles coustani, assembly GCF_943734705.1. Taxonomy (NCBI): domain Eukaryota; kingdom Metazoa; phylum Arthropoda; class Insecta; order Diptera; family Culicidae; genus Anopheles; species Anopheles coustani. The sequence goes on along the minus strand of NC_071288.1, from coordinate 9,286,245 downwards.
GTGGTCGAATTTTTCATCCATCCTTTATTCAATTACGAATCCTAAGGATTGGGAATACGAGGCAATAGCGAGCGGGGAAATTAATTCCAAAAAGTTCAGATGATTGAGATGGTTATGTGCTTGTTTGCGTCGAGCATAACTCTATAACCACACGTAAATACCCCAAACATACTAAAAATGTATCCACTGATGGTGCTTATAAAACGTTACGGTTTGCAAATCACCCCACACACAAGGAGCCCATTTCTGGGATGGACTTATTTATTATTGCCTTTGTTACCCCCGCGTGCCTTAACGAAGGAGGTTCTAGGAAGCGGAACGGTGGACGCTGTTACATTGTGGAGCAGGTTGTATTGTGGTTTTTTACGTAACAAGAATCGAGGGCCAAGCTTCTTCGGTTGGGTGCCGAAGGAAAAGCCAATCGATTGGAAAATGCATTGAAATGTGCTAAGGATGCTTGAAACCGGGCAGCATCTGACTTCCTTAGCAATTTCCATTTCTAGTTCGCCCGGCAGTTGAGGTTTCATGTGAAACATTGTTTGTGTGGTCAGTTTTACGAGCGACGCTCGAGAAGCGGACCCGTCCGATTGTGCGTCCTGCAAACGGACGCTTCGGTCAACGCAATTTCCTGTGGGCGAGATGGTGAGTCAGACCCTGAGGGCCTCGGTTTTAAGGCCAACGGTTGATTGGATTTGTGGCAAGAAGCACCAACATAGGGCCTATGAGGACTCTAGTGATGAGTAAATCCGATCCGAATCCTAAGCTGAATCGGAATATTAGAGTCGACTCTGGATCTGGATCCCAAGGAATCCCAAAGAATCTAGTTTTGAGATCAAATCTAGATCGTTCTGACTATGGATCGAATCTCAGAATCACATCCAAGTCTTATTTCCCAACACTAGAGGACTCGTTGAACCTGTTGACTCGTTCGTTCGACAAGAGCGTAAATCACCTGTATATACAAAGAATGAAATTTAGTCCATTCATTACTTTATATTGAGGCTCTTAGAAACATTGTATACCTGTTCGCTTCGCCCACTAACTTTCTACATTTTATGAAAGGAATTTATGACCGAGATGCGATGGAAGTAAATTCATTCATTCATAGTGTGCCACAGACAGCGCTTCAAGTGTCCTTGGTGTGTTATGGTTTGACCAACATTTTATGGCAAAAGGATTCGAGCGGATTTTTCAACCATAGTTATGTTAGTTTTTTTTATCTTTACAAACACTGAACCGGCGCCACGCTATCTGTCCGTGTCGGGTTTTTATTTCTTTTTTCTTTTATAGCCAATCATCTAACGAAGCTAAGACGGACGGATAACGTTGACTGGGCGAAGGGCCCCATTTCTACAACTATTGCAAACATGTTGTTTAGGATTGTGTTCGAGGGTAGGAGGGTTTTAAAAGAAGGTGCGAGGTAGGGTATTGCAGCTTTGAAGAGGATGGATCCTAGAAAAATGTGTACATGTGTTCTTCAGTGCTTTTCCGGCGGATGCACTTCCGATTTTGCGGCTATGGATGGTGAGTTGTGATGTTAGAAGGATGGTGGGATTATACACGATGTGTTCATGGCGCTGCAGCGTGTAGTAAATGGGGGCCCTTACTGGGGGATGTATTGTGTGGTTCATCCGACCAGCACGGCCATGTTTGTGTATGTGCCGTATTTGCTTACACCATGTTTATTTACCGATATGGGCGTTGAATGCCCGACCGTGCGAGAAGAAACGCTGTACCGATGAAGGTGAGGATGGTTTCATTTGAAGTGACGCTTCCCGGGTCTCACGGCGGTCATATAAGACGGACCCCAGGGATGTTCCTCAGCGCGGATGTTGCTTGTGTTGACTCCAGGAGCGTTTGTCTCAGCTCCAATGGTGAGACGATGGAAACATATTTGTCCACTCGTTTGTTCAGTGGCGTCCGTCGGCTTATGAATATTTGGCTTTGGTTTGTTTATCGCCTCCGGGCCCCGCTCGCACGAAACGGTCGGCAAGCATCCCACGAAACCAGGTTTGTTCCAGGTACGACAGTACATTATTGCCGATAGTATTTGTTCATTAAAATGCTCTGCTTAGCGACCGAACGTGGGAGCGCTCCCCGGTGGAAACGGTTGTCCGTTCCACGAACAACACGGATGGCGTGAAAATGGCACGCGGATTGTGCGCAAGAAGCAAACAAACCTGGAAGCAAGAAAAAAAAGGAAACCCCAACCCCCACACAAAACAAGCACAATTTCCATTAGCGACGGATTCCTAGTTGCATCCGCACGGAATGGGATGGACTTGTTTGCGTCCTGCGTTTTGGGACGCCAGAACGAAAGTAAATGAAAAAGCGGATCCGGCCGCGCTCCGGGCTGTTGGAACATAATATTTTAAGAGGAAGGTTTTTGCGTGTCGTTCGTGAGAAAATGAAAGCAGAAGCTGTTGAAGAAACATCTTTCAACAGTACCCGTATAAAATCGGTATGCAAATTGAATACCAGGAACGCTAAACAAACGACCGTAAGCATAAAATGGCCATGTTTTCGGCACATGTTTCACGTTTTATCGCCCCCGTCGCATTTTTAACAAGCCACGAATGAGCAACTTTTCCGGATAGCTGGCACCAGAGAAAGCTTTTAGACTAGCCGTTTGACAGATAATAGATACAATTTCCGTTATCCCCCCTGCGATGTGCTCTATTTTGACAGATAATATTTATCGAGAAGGAAGTATCTCAATTAAAGGACTCAAAGTTAGTAATAGATTAGATGGATGTGACAAATCTTTTTGCCAGATCTAATCTTGACAAAGCACTTATCGGGCGCCGAAAAGATCTATCTATCAAGCATTAGCTTTTTTTTCGACCATCCCGGCAAGAAAGACCACCGTCTTCGCTACAATGCACACGTCGATGATGGATGTAATGAATGGATACTCACGTGAAAGGCAACCAAGCTGTAGCCCTTGTTGTGCAGGAACAGACAGGCCGTGTACTCGCCGCCCTGACGCGGATAGGACAGCACGCCGTGCGAGATGGCCACCGGGATGGCCGTCGTCAGGATGACGAGCCACGTGAAGCTGATGGCGCTGCGGATGGAATAGGATGTGGTTGAGTTTGAGCATCGGGGGAGGGGGGGGGGGGTGGTGGGGGGACAGGTGGTAAACAGTGGGTTGAATTGAAATGGATTGTCATCGAGACCGCAAGGAATGGAATGGAGTGCAACCGATCAATCCATATTCGCCCCTTCGCGGTCACATGGCCACAAGGTAAATATAATCTATCTCTCGGTGGGAAAGGTGTGTATGCGAGTGGTTGTGTGTGGTGTAAGGAAAAGTAAAGCTAATCATGAAAATAATCTCGTTTCTTAGGAGGGCGTGAGTTTTCGGAGAATCATCGGTCGGTCGAGCGACTGCAACTAAACACTCACATGGAGGCATTTCGCTCCGTACGGATCGACATGCTGGTGATGGGATGGACGACGGCAAGAAACCGATCCAGTGACATCAGGACGAGCGTGTACGCGCTGGCATGCGCCGTCACGACGATCATGTACTGCACCTGCCAGCCGTGGACGGGAAGAAAAGAAAGTAAGTGGACATTCCTTGTTAAGCTCGGCATGACGCAGCCCGAAGGCTTTGGAGTGTTCTCACGTACAAATTTGCACCAATAATCGCCGAAAGGCCACTCGGGCAGCACGTAGTCGACGGCGGTGAACGGGACGCAGAACACGACGAACAGCAGATCCGCCGCGGCGAGGTTGATGATTAGCAGGTTGGTCGTCGATCGCATACTCTGGTTGGCGGCAACGACTGTCCAAGAAATGGATGAGAAAGAGGGAATGGGAAACATGTTTACGAGTGTGAAAATTGGAGGCCATATTCTGCGTGTAAATATTTAAACAGCTCCATCGGCGGACGGAAAATGTGTGTGAATGAAATATGCTTTACTATCGGCACCCAATTCACTCACACGTAGCACCCACCTAGCGTTGAGTGCGTTTGCAGATTGGGTGGGCAATAATTCACCTTCACCGTATCGATCAACCCGGGGAGTTTGCCGGGCGAAATGTGAATCTGTTTTTCCTTGACGTTTTAATGTTGCGTTTGAGAACATAACACTTCAAGCGGGGGAAAACAAACTGCAAATTATTTCTATTTTTTGCTGTGCATAGAGAACCGGCACTTGAGGGTTAATGGAAAGCAAGCATGCCATTCTTGGTTCGGAAAAACAAACCGCCATGTTGTACCACCTGTTTCCAGGATACAACATTATAAATCATACACCGTTGGACTCCATTTTGTGGCGAGTGAAAGCAAAGACAGTGTGGGTTGTTAAATTTTAAGCGTGTAAAAAAGCTTCCCATAGAAACATAAATGTTATCGCAACGGATAGGAGACATTTTATTTGTAGTTTCGTAAATGGCATGCAATAACATGTTATGTTAATGTGAGGAAAATACAAGCTATCAGAAACAAACTGTTGCTCTAAAATAGCCCAGCTCAAGGAAAGCTACTTTGTTGATTAAATGTATTTTTGCGATCGATCTACCACAAGCCCTTTGGGCTTCGGATGAATTCCAATTGGTGCCTCCAAGATGCTAAACGAACGAATATCACTTACATTATGGCAGCCGGTTCGTCAATATCTACGCACAGGGAATTCAACGCTCGCAGCGTGTTATCTGCCGCTGCTGTCAATTTGGGTTGCTGGCCATCACCAACCGACGTGATAACGGGCATCGTGCATCAACCTTTCACGCTTACCCACACTCACGCACCCTGCAACCCCCCACCACCAACACCACCGCCCTGATGACAATTTCCAGTTTTTCAATGGAGGCGCCCAGTTGTTCGTAGGAAAAGTTTGCTTTTCCGCCGGGTCACCCGCGGGCATCCCCGCGCTGCAATAAAGTGAGGCGATGGCAATGTAAATTACACCGTGGCACTCGAATTTCATCACGGACGCGCATTTCAATGAATCCCGCGAGAACGAACCAATCATCCGGCGACACAAACAACGACAACGACCGGAAAAAAACAGGGTACAAAAGGAAAAGTTTCAATGAGGGCTGACGATGATGCTCTTGGCTGGTGAGTGTAGAAAAAGTGCGATATGACTGTATTAGATGTTTTTCCCTAGAGCAATAAACAAGTAGAGTGCACGATGTAAGTGTCCAACATCCGTCCGTTTCGAAGGAGCATTCTTCCAAGTGGCACCGGATGTGCACGGGATGCTGGTGATGTGTGCCACGTGCGCTTGAAAATGATAGCACATGGGTGAGCATTGGCAGGCAAAGATGTGCACAACATTGTGCTCATTTAAATATGTTCTTCCACCTCGTCGGCATCACCGTTCGCACGTGCGACCCCGCATTGTGAACTTTCATGTTATAATACACTCCGGTACATGTTTTCCGAGCAGTTGCCTTCACAGAGTTCTAAGAACTGAAACCTGGCTCCGCAAAAGCGTCGTGCGCTTCTGCATTCCGTAGCGCAGCGATAAATTGCAGTTGGAGAAAATTTTGCACTGCGAAATTGGGAATGGAGGCGCCCGGTCGTTCACAATTTCCAGCCGACTCGCTCTGCTCCATGGTTCATAATAGCTGAGTTTCGTGCCACCAGGGGAGCAACTAAAACCACACCGCCCCAGCAAAGCGGAGGTTATGCCTTCGAAACTCCGGAACGCTTCCAGAGCGGTACTCGACGTAACGATTTTTATTTTTTAACCAACACAACCGGCTACCTAAATGGGTTGCCCAGGCGAGTGGTAAACCGCAACCGCTGCAGGGGCATCCAACTGCTGTAGCAACTGTTGAATGGAGTGCACAGAGGTCACATTTCATACCTTTTGCCTCCGGGCGGATGCATTTGTATTTATCTTTTTTATATGACCAACTCTTTTCCATGCGCCGCTTTATGGGGGAAGGAGTTTTCCACCCCCTTACGGTCACTATCATCAAACTGGGAGGCAAAGGGTTCATGAGCCACAGAAATGGATAGCTATGTCGATTTTGCCTGAGCCCTGAGGCTTCCCCAGGCTCGCAATGATAGTTGTTGGTTATTTATTTTCTCATCCCGTCACTTGTTTTTCCCTTCTCCAATCAGTCGTTTCTTTACGCTACAAACATGAAGGCCGTTGCTCGAGGGTACCAACCCTTCCCATGCCGGTCGATTGGTTGTTTCAAGCGAGTTCATCCAGCACTTCACCCACTTTTTGTAACTACACCCCACCCTCCTCCGTCCATCCGAACCGTCGACTCTCGAATCGAGTTCATTCATCACGTCCGATAACGGCGAGAGGATTTGATCCGCTTACGCAAGGGTTTTTCCATCATTCACGGGCTAATAGCGCTTGAGGCAAGAAAGAGGCTCCAAACCGAAACGGGGACGAGGATGGTTTGAAATAGGATTGTGAAGGATGGGCGAGAAGATGAGGCTGATTCATACATCGTCGTATCGACGAACAAGATTAATTATCTTTACCATAACTCACCACGTTGCCCCCAACCGTCGGGGTGTGTTGAATGAAGCTCTAATGGCCCAATCGTTTGCAACGCAAAAAGGGAAATAATGAAAGTGTACATGCATAGGATGAACGAACACTCGATATGGTAGGCGCAGTGTCATCTTGTGCTATCCGATTTCCTTGAAGTGGTGTCATAACGGAAAAAGGACTAGACAAGTCACGCGAGAATACAAGCTGCTATTTAATTTATTTTTTGCATACATTGAATTACCATAGCTTTGACTGATAATGGCAAGCATCAATATGAAAACGCTTTTTTGGATGTGCAATCATTTTTTCCTTTATGAGTTTCACTTTCTTTATCAATGAAATATCCATGGCAGTCTTCACGATGGGCATTAGCGATAAAAAGAAGTCCTTAATTCTCAAGGGAACTGTGTCTGTAAGAAAGACTTTATTGGAGTATGAAAATGAACCATCAATCATATTTACAGGCCCGTATGTCATTATTCCACCTAAGGCACGTATGAAGCTATTAAAAATAGAGGATTTTTAATAAATATCATCATCTTGTTGGGAGGGGGAAAATAACCCCTCGGCATGCATCCGTACTCACGAACGACGGTAAAGATTGATGCTAGCTCAAATTTGGGTGTGCTTTGGATCGCAAATCATCAAGACTAAGAAGGAAAAGGCAAGAAAATCAACATGTCAACTACTGACTGCAGTGATTTTGGGCGGCGCCATAGAGGATTGCCGACGGCATTGAGTTTTCATCACTGAAGTCTGTTCGTCGGCTTATTTTGGTTGGGCGATGTTGTTCCTCCTTCCCATTCCCAACCACCTAAGGGGTTAGAGAAGGTACTTTTGTTGGAGCATGCCGTAGCTTTGGAGTGATTGATTTTTAGTACAAGCTATCAGGTTGCGCTGGCGTAATACGGGCGCGTGAGTTTGAAATGGATCTTGCTAGCGTTCGCCGGAAGATTGATCGGTTGAAGTGAGTGGGAGAGAGGAAGAGGGGGAATAGGGTAGGCGACGGGTGGGTGGTGTTTTGGTGTATGTTTGTTTTTGAACTTCACTGCACGCGCCGCTTTAAAGATATTTTATTTCACTCTTGAAAGCGAAAACCGCAAGCGTAGGTATGTTTACGTCCTTTTGTGATATTACATTTTCTCGAAAATGTCATTCGCAACTGGCACTTGATGGGGTTTGGAAGTATTCGTAATTACAGTTCGTAAGAGCAGTATGCGGTTACGATTTCGTCATAATGGAATGTTTACTTCTAGAAATTGGATTGACGTCATTTGCAACATGCGTATTTTGTTGAGTTAGAAAATCTATGGTACATTAATATTGTTTAAGAAAATAGCTTCTAATGGAGGTTGTAGATAAAAGCTACCACCAACTTAATAAAATGCAACATGCTATAGAACATATAATATATCAGAATTACAATCAAATTAGTGACAGTTGGTATAACCATGACAGCTTTCTCGAATCATATCCCATAATCAACACTTATATCTTTACGTTGGATTATTTGATACACACATTAAGTGAACATTTCGGTTGGTCACGGATTGTGAATTAGATAGTAACTGATAGCATATGGCAAATCAATGGAATTGATTTGTTCCCGTTGCTAGGTTCCCTTTACTACCATCCATCATGTCACATCTCTCTTCGGTACCATTCTGTTTATGATATGTTATTTTTTTATGGATGTGATTGGTACGTTTGGCGGGATTGGCAATATGAGCAATCGTATCCATAATAAACCCGTTACGGGAGACCTTCGTGAACGCCTGCTAACATTTTTTGTAATTAATTTGTCAAATTTGACACGTACCGGGGTGATATGAAAGTAATTACCGACTGTTTTTGCGCTATCATTTTTATAGCAAACAAATCAAACTTGAAAAAACATCCGCGAAAGTTGTTGAAACCCGATACGATGTTACACAATAATATTTTAGCTAAAGTATGTGTCCAATGTGGTATACAAATAGGTGAGATTAGTTGTTTAGTCCATTGATTTTATTAAAACTCATTGCATTTTAAGAGTATTCATTTCAATAATTTCTGATCGATGTTTTCGTTTCTAGTTTGTGTGGGAAATTGATGTTTAATGCATATATTTTGTACTCTTTTACAGTCGATACTTACCAAGCACAACCAGTCCATTGCCGAGTAAGCCAGCCAGTCCGATGAAGCCAAAAAACACCGGCACCATCATCGAGACAACCCGCTCGATCGTGGTCGGTGAAAGATGGTAGAGGTCCTCAGGCTCGTACGTGTTGTTCATCATCTTGGCCCACGTCCTGTTTTCGAACCCTTCGGCCATCATTTGCATCTGTGGCTCCAACAATGGCCACACTGTGGTTTCAAATTCACTCATGGTCTTTGTGTTTGTGTCTTATTTTTTCGCACCGGCAATGTAGACAGATTTCGGAGGCGTTAAACCGATTCACGCTGTGTCCGATGGTCCGGTTTTTAGGTTCCCTTAGCTAAGCGGCTGATACGGAGGAAATGCTGCATAACGGTGCGATTCTTTTTTGCGGAAGTGGAATCGCTTTTAACTCCATTGTTCGGTTGTCACTTTGAAGTATATTTGTTTTAAAATTGTATCACGTCCGTTGCCTCACACCCCGCACTCTTTGCTTAAGCCGAGTATCGAATGCGAGGTCCATTTTTAATCCTCTTGGCAAGCATGACATACACTCAGCTGCAGACGCGTTCGCGGAAAAGTTTTTTTCGTCATATTCTGCATTTTTTTTTTGTTGCTATTCGTTTTGCTAGTGCAATGTAGTACTTTTTAAAAATAAAATAAACATACCCTCATGATAGAAGAAACAAAAGCATCTATCATCTAGAGTGAGCAAGATCTGAAGAAAATTAAAATACCAGGAAAACATAAGCAAAGAGACTGCCGGAATATTTTCCTTAACAGAGAAAACATAAACATTTTGCACAGCTATCGCATTCGGTCGCTTGTGAGTGACAGGCGCTTATTTTTTTTATTTGTTGGCAAATGTTCCGGATTACACTTTAATTTTTTCTCTTTGCTTACGCTTTAATTAGCACTTCAGATACACATTCTTTTTCTTCTTCAATCGAATCATCTTTATCCTTTCACAATGTTCAATTGTTATTGTTTCAGATTACTTTTTTTATTTTTCCTTTCTCACATTGTTCAGTTGTAGAGTGCTTCTGCGCCACGATGCAACATCCTTATATTTATTCATCGACTTTCTGCAGTGGTGCACTCAGATTGTTTATCAACTGCACATGAATGCAGATGTGAACCGAAACGACAGAACAGGAGCACGCTCTACCACTGGTTTATAACTGGTCGTCATAAAAAAACGGATGCAGCACGAACGTGACTACTTTTTATGTATTTATATAAATAAATCCTCGGAATCAAGACAAAGCACGTTACAGATAGTAGAAAATTTCCTGGTAATTGTAATGTTTGCCGAAAAACCTTTCAAATTATTTGAATAACGGGGCTTCCCTCGTTTTTGTGTAAAACGATCAATGACAACGTGCCAAATGATACTTGTCCCAACAACGTGTGGGCTTTGTTATTTGAGAGGCGATCCAGATGAATATTGGTGCAGAGGATCGATTGGTGTTTTACAATTTTCAGGGGCTTCAAAACCAACGTGAAAAAGAATCCATAGACGATCCGTACTCTCTTTTTCAACAGATTCAACAGACTAAAAAAACTTAGTTAAAATTCATTCAATAATGGAGGAGCGAAATAAATATGTAATGTTGCATCGTTACACCATACTTGTAAAATATTTTAAAACTTTAAACAAAATGAAAGGAAAACAACTTTTCTCAATCACTCACGTTTCCAACCGGGCAGATTTGCGATGTGAAAATCTGACATCAATTAATCATCCTTCCTGGCGGAAGTATGCTAACCAAGTTTGCCGATTTCGTTCCACCTGTGCATTACACCTGCCAACCGAATGACATTAATTCCATTAAATTCTCTCGAAAATGCTTGATGTCCCTCGCGAGGTGGAGCGCACATACGTACGTTGGCACTATGCAAATGAACGTAAGTGTACTTGTTGCGCAGTTTTACCACCGAAGCTCCAAATTACAACCCTCATCAATCAGTGCGTGAAGGCGCTTGGTGTGGTTTCTTCTTCGTGTAGGCCGCTGCGCTAATTGTGGTCACGGAAAGGCTTCCGATTTCATTTCCCGAGCTGTTTCCCGTTTCCCTCGATGTCGGTAGGGGCCACCTTTAGCCCGTTCGTGGCTGGTCGTGGTTTTTCTTTGCTTCCCTGCCTTCCCTCCGAGACGTTGATAAACATCTTTTCTGAAGGTCCAGGAGGAAAAGCTTCATTGTGGCTGTGGTAGGGAAGGAATTAGCAAGCGTCAAACCAACGTCTCAGTCGTGACGCTGATCCTATCAAAGCCTCGCTCAAGAGCCACACTTTGTATGAAAACACAAACGTTGAGTTCCTCGGATGATAGAGAATTTAGGGATGGGGGTTGAAATATGTTTTCCCGTAAAGCCCTGATTTTCGTGGCCAATGCGGTCGATGCTCAATATGGTCGCATTTATCGAATCAGCGACAGGATGAAACCGCACAGTGTCCCGGGTCACACCTTTTCGCTCGAATCCAGCCGGGTGGTTGTTGTTCATAACAATATTCCTCATTAGCAGCGGCCGGTGGTTTGTTGTTTGACTGGAGGTTCCACCTATGCAACGGTTCGACGAGTGGTGAGTAATATGCTCCCGGTTCGTGAAATTGAATAACATATTCCACCATAACATGGACAATATTGAACGTTGAGTTTGTTTGCATTGGACCCTGGAGGGGAATGTAAATGTAAATTTTCCCTTTTTCAGCCGATTGACAGTCGAGACTATATTCTTTGCAAAATAGTATCAAATTTGCAATAGCCTGGGGTTTCATTCTATACGTTGAGAACATATACACATGCTCTGTATGAATTATTAACGTGTCGATTTGATTTACCTGTAGAATTGTTTTACTAGTGGGAATTGGGAAAAACTGCACTAAAGCATACATAATAGCAGTTTTGCATGAGTTAAAGCTTAAACTCGTCCTATTCAATAACTATAGTTTTGAGAGATACAGGGTGGAGCAGGAAAACTCGATGATTTGAAATAGCCGTAAATTTGCGAAACTCGGTAAAATGTCAAAACAAGGTCAAGTTTTGTTTCTTTTATGGGGGTCGTAATTTGCCCAGTGTCACTTTTAAAATCATATAAACGACAATTTTATAAAGTGTAGTATTCGTAAAAAATCATAAATAATATCGTATGTATGTAAACTTTTTCTGAAAATGACTTTTCAAATCATCTATTTTCGCTGCATCATCCTGTATTTATGGTTTAGAGATGGTAAGGTCTTACGATGAATCCACAAATAAGGTGTTTGGTTCAATATCAGAAGAATCGGGTTCGAATCGTGTCTTACATTTTAAGTTGAAAACTCTTAAGTGCCTTTCTAATAAACAACCGAACGAGCTGTGCGTGCATAACAACGCCGAAATGTGTAAGGCTCGCATGGAATGCTTTTCGCGCTTGTATTCAAATAGTCGCCTGAAAACTAAACTGCCCCATCAAATCATGTCCGTGCCGATTCGTTCGATTGAACATGTTGGCTTCGTTGCACAACGCGACGCCATCTTTTTTCACCCAACCGTTCGTCCTGCTTCGGGAAAGCCATAAAGACGCAGCATTTCGGTGCGTAAAAGGATTAACTACAACCTTCAACCCGCCTCGAGAAAACTCATGGTGTTGTTGTCTCTCCGATTGCCGGGTGCTGTTTATGTATATTTATGTAAATCACGTTCGCATCCGGAAACGGCGACCTATTTCGGCCCGAAAGAAAGGATTACCGCCCGGTGGCAGGAGCTGAAGGGGTAAATTTTCGTGATTACGATTATGTCACTTATCGCCGCAACACCTCCCCAACGCTGGCATTTCCTCCGGCGGGAAGCCTTAACCGTTTGCCCTATTTTCTTGCCATTTGTGCGAGCAGGAAACCGAACGACTAAGAAAGTGAACTTTTCCTCGGAGCTAAGGTTGCCTATGCGGCACATGTGGCATCGTCTGATGCTCGAATGCATAAAAAAGAGAATTACTCGACCGAGTGTCGTTGGGAGCCAATGCAAGCCTGTGACCACGAGGCGATGAGAATAATTAAACGTTGCTGCGTCGAGGGAAAGGGAAACCGATTAAAGTTGCTTCACGGAAAGAACGCGTGCCAGATGAAAGGATAATACTTCGCCACAGACGGAAGGAAAAAAAACGCTTTTATGGACACCTGCGAAGATAGGAAAATCCCACCCCACGCACTCAGAAAAGCGAAATACAAAACTCGCTTTAACAGAGGATAAAACGGCATCCATGGTGGTGTTGGAGACAAGTCTTTAAGGCATTATCGGAGGAACAAGGTGGAACCAGGTGGAACCGCTAGCTAATAAATGAAGATAAATATTTGCCATTATTATAGCTCCACCGTGGCGCGGAATATAATTTTTGCGTCTCATCCGTTGCTATGGTGAAAAAAAATCAAGATGATACTACACGTTTATGCGATAGTCTACCGATAACGGTAGCTCAGTCGGCAAATGGACTAATAATACTCTCTAAGCCATGGACCGAAAAGTCATGCTGTGAGTCATTTCCCGAGCGCTCCGATTGTTCGGGCGGGTAAGCATGTCCATCATCATTAACACCCGTGACTTCGGTGTTTGCTTGAGTGCAAGCGGGTTGAGATGCCAAAAGTCGAACGACAAACCACTGTCCCTGGACGGGAAAAACGTTCGAGAAAAAAGTATCAAGCTACACCGGAGCGGAATTATGTAAAACAAGCACCAACGGACGGACTGAGCATAAGGATCCGTTCTTGGAAAACAACTATCAGCACGGCGTACGTTTTCCGAACGCATCGATATCGGATCCCTAGACGGGTGAATCAAGCCCGTCAATCGGCCACTTTCGCTTATCACGTCAACCCCCGTCACCTTCGACGAAGGGGGCAGCGAAATTCGAATGCGCTCGGAATCGGTTAAATAAATAATTGGGAGACTAATAAAAAGTACGAACAAAAAGAAAATCAGTAAACTCCCGCCCGATGATGGAAGAGGACATCCCACATAAAACGGCACAGAAAATCAGAGCACCGTGGGGAGTATTTTTTGTGTGTGTTTGTTGGTCGTAAATCAGTTCCATATATCCATTACGGTTGATAAGTTGAACCGGTAATAGAATTTGTCACATCCTGAGTGAGTGTCTTCCGATAGCAGCTATCGCCAGTTCAATAATAAATGTTTGCCCACCGTGTGCTGCGTGTGGAATGGCACGGAAATAGAAATAGAGGAAAAAGGTTAGCGGAGAGGATAAATGAAAAAGGTAAACAGCAGAAACACAACGTTCACCAGGTCGGGAAGTGAAGATAAGTGAAGGACTGTTGAAGAGGCGTAAAAATGTTGGAAGGAAGACCGGAACGAAACATGGGACGATATGCTAAGGCAGGGGGAGAGGTAATTTGCACAATTCTATCAAGGCTGCAACACGTTTCTCTAGTCAGGTTTGGTTTTTGCTTCCTGGCTTTTTGGCCGATCCAATAAATCGCTATCGATACACAGGTCGCCTTATTAAATGCTTTTTTCTTGCCGCCTCGATGGTGTAATTTATTGCGCCTGCCCCTAATACACTTCGAAGTTGCCACGGTAATGGTAGGGCGAGCCCAGATCCCGGATCTCCCTAAATCACTTTGTTTACAAAACACTTCACGCATTGGCTATACCATCCGCTTTTCCCACCTGTTCGACACCTCACTCGATCGCAAGCGCTTTTCTATCGCGTTCGTCCATCGGGGAAAGCACGTGTGGTTTGTTTTTCCACCCAGTCTCAGAGCTATTACGGTTGGTATGGCATTGTTTAATCGAGGCGGAAGGAAACCGGGTTTGGCAATCACTTATCCGGTATGGGAGGTATTATTTTTTTACTTTTTTTGTTAGGAAAACTATACCGAATGGAATAGTGTTTTGGCCAGTTTCGTTGGAACCATTCAGAAAATTTCAAGAGAAGGAGGAACACAGTTACACGCAGCACACTGTTTTCTAGAGGGTTTAAATTCGTTTGTTTATTTATTCACCAACAACACATCGTCTATCACAGCTGTAAAGTGAGAGACAAGGCACAGGAACGAAAACGAAAGTAATAGGAAAACACTTTAACCAAACAATGGTCTCGACACTTCACCACACAACAGAGCACAAGAGTCGGTAGTCTGAGCTGCGGGGTCGAGGGGCGGAAAACAAATATTCAAGGTACTATTTCGGGCACACACCAGTTGCCCGTGTGCTCTGCACGGATTGATATCTTTGACGTCGGTTTGGGGTTTTCCTCCACCGCGACGGGTGCGCGTAAGCAACTGGTGGTAGTTTTCAGTCCTGCGAAAAGCGAATCCTTTCTGCTCACCGGCGAACGGAGACGACGCCACCCAGCTGGGTACACACAGAGCGGAATCCGACTTTGTTTTCCTTCGACCCGTCTGATTCGGCACGCCAGCGAAAACTGACACCGCGGCAGCTTATCGTAGCCATGGTTGGCGCGTGGCGTGCAACATCGGCTCGAAAAACTGCTCACCCGAAAGCCCGACTGTCCGATGATGTTGCTATCTCTGCCGACGAGCATGTGGCGGAGAGTTTTTCTATGACCGACCTCGCTTGGTACGATTTTTCCTTGCTTTCGTATGACGAGTGTACAATGTGCGAGCGAGAAAAACAGTTTGCCAAAACTCAGGTAGATTGATCGCTGGATAGCACAGGAGCCAAAGCATGATGGTGGATGGAAAAACTTATTCGTGTCAGATAAGAAAAAAACCGGAAAACTAATGAATTGCACTCAAATAGATGGAAGGAGTGACAAAGAGAGTATCCTTGGGACTATCCAGGAGTAATAAAGAGATGGAAAGATAATCCTATCGGGAAAGGCTCGCAGCATCACGTGAGTACTGACGAGCCCCGTTGCCATGTGAGGCATTTCCGCGAGGGCAGAAAAGCTCTCGGGTATTTTGAATTCTCTTTTGCTCCTGCCCCTTCCGTCTAGTACAGATACAAGCACGAACCAAAGCAACAGGTGAGATAATATGAAAATACGATATTCGTGGATAGCTCCGTGGCTGATAATCTCCAACGGTGCAGTAGCAAACTTGTGCTAAGTCTGTTTTTTATGAGTTGAACTATATTCTTTAGATTTTTTTGGTTTAATGATAGAAATGAAATTCATCTCAAAGGTTAAATACCATAGCCAACGGATCAAAAACAACATAAATCTCAATGTCAATTCTTTCTTTCTACTTATACGCTGTGGAACCAAAGTGCACTTGCTACTCACACATAGGATCTTAATAATGAATTAACTACTGAATTACTTTAAAAACAAACAAATATACAAATTTAAACCTATACATTTCGATACAAGTGTAATGTTTCGTTATATTATAAATTATTCGTGGAAGCGAATCGTTTTTTATACCAATCATAATTTAATTTCTTCGAGGGAGACGAGCGTTATCTACCCTCCATGAAAGCATACTACTCTCCGATCCAAAATTCGAATTGTATTTCTCAATGAATCTATAAGGCTAACTCATCGAACCAGCGAATGGGAAAATGAGATTAAATCCTAAAACTTCATCATACAAACCCTGATGAGTGTATTAACGATTTCCATGCTGATTACATGGTTCATATTCTAATTTGGTTACACATGTTTTAATTGCATGTGGTTGGAGTTCATTGGCAACAAAACTTGATTATACATTCAGATAGTTTCATAAAGGCATTCAGTTGAATCATTTTATTTTGTCAAAAAGAGGGGGGATGTTTGCTGGAATTGTTTTTTCCTTGAATATGATGGAATAGGTCATGAAAATCAATCAATTAGGGAAGTTTCATGAATTGAGATTTCCTGTAAATGACCCAATAAATTGGTTCGTGTTTTAAGGTATGATCTGTTTTTTGCTCATGATGCATTGCTGTTCGTATGGTTTTGAATGTTTGAATATTGGAACCATACTAGTTCATGATTAGTTGATCTTGTTTTGGACGATCGTCATTGATGTCAAACTCGCGAATCGTAGAAATTAAATGATGAGTTAAGCTATAGACTTAGCTTCTCAACGATCTTTATCCTTCATCGTCTGCGCCTAATCCTTCCACTAATGACACTAACGGGAAACCTAAATTCATAAAAAAAAATTCATAAATTTTGCACGTTGCAATACTTGGTAAATGTTTAGAGGTCCTTAAAAACGTGGTTGATCAGTATTTTTATATGGTACATAAAATTTACGGATAAATTATTGGAAAATCACGTTCAAGCTATTTCTAATGAATACCATGTAGATATGTTGTCAAGGAAAGCACACACCAAATGTATTCACATTGAACACACTCAATGAATTCGAAATATCTAATTACTCGTCCGTGTTGTTCCAAAATAGTTCACGAGACTCAATTTACTACTATTGTTTACTGGTCCGGAATTTAAACTCAAAATGGTCTGTTGAAATCTACTTCATGTTCATGTTTCAAACCAGTTTTCTCTAATGCCACTTACCTATCTTGAACATCCGAACCCACCAACGTGAACGAAGCCACATGTAAATATTGCGAAATGCTTTGCAGCTGATTTTGTTTTGAAGTTAAGTGTAGTGATGAGGAAACTGAATCCCTAGAGGGATTCGAATCTTTCGATTCAAATCCATTCTGAGATCCGGATCTTCTACCCCGAATCCCAATCCGTCATATCATACATGCTCATCTAATGCCGATTTTTCATATGATGCGTTTAATTCAATGAATAATTTACATAAGAATATCAGTATAGTTGACATTATTCTTCTAATTGTATTCGAACAACACGAACAATCTAGTCCTTTTCGGGAATATGCAGACTAACTGATTTACCCGAGTTTATTCCAAGAAGAGTAGCATTTATTATGTTTCAAAAACAATTATCATTCAAACACAGCGTTATCATTCAAATTGAATCCATCATGGGCCACAGAAACAGTGAAGCAATTCCTTTTGATGTTTTTCCGCACTTTCCCAGCGGGGACTTTATCGCGGAACGAACATGTTTGAGGTTCTGATAACATTCTTCACAAATGGCGCCTTAGACATGGCTGATATAATGTGTTTGAAGCTAGATTGCAGTGACAGGTAAGTAAACTGGTGCTTTGCGTCCATTACAATATATCTAACGTATTTGAGATATTCAATTCCTACATCCGCTGGGCCCTTGGTGGCCCAAATGAGCTGTTTTATTCACAGGTTCAAGCTTGTAAGGCCCACCACTAGCTCACTCGCGGAGAGGAAATTCTCTCTTCTCTCGACGAGCTGCAGCTGATTTTGTTTTGAAGTCCAGTGTCCACGATAAACACGGGGTAACGTGGTTTTCAATCAAAACACAATCGCAACAGTACCGACAAACAATGGCACAATTGTTACGCTGCATAACCTTGTGAGTGTGTATTGAATTCGCTCACAGGGCCGGAAACAGCACGGTCCGTTCGAGGTGACATCGGAATCATTAGTGCGTCGATCGAGATCTTCATAGCAAGTGCATCCCGCCCGAATTGCGTTGAGTGTGCGTTTTTCTGTTAATTCGTTCGCGAATCAGTGCAATTCAGTGGATTTCGTGTAGTTTTGGTTGTTTGAATCTGAAGCTCGCATTTGAACTTGGTTGAGACACGTGTGACCAACATCGTGTCTTTCTTGGTCCGTCATTGTCAATCCGTACCGCCGGTCGCTAAATGAGTAGGGCGCTCTTTGTCGTTCCACAGCGCCTGCTATCAATTGTCAGATGTAACCCGGTTTCATTGATAACGCGCCATTCGAGCAAGATGAGCGAACAGCAGGAGAGCAACATTACCAAGGGTGCAGATAGTTGGTTTAACAAGTAAGCAAAACAATCGAGTGGCATTTTCCTCGCTGGCAAGTTCATCCTTGGACCTGCTATCTATCTATAAATATATAACTGACCTTGGTGTTTATTAAACTGTCCCCATTTGTAGATACACCATGGTGGAAACCTCGCCCGAGGGCACGTTTAAAGGGGTGAAGGACCGTTTCAATGGCATAACTGTGGATTCCAACATGGAGACTTGCAGTGCGGACAGTTTTCCAACCATTCTAAAGCGTGAGTTGGGAGTTTTTGTACATCCATTCGAAACGTGTAGGTTAGATGAAGTTTTTACTGTGTTTTACCATCTAACAACGCAGGGTCCCTCGAGCACTGGATCGATAGCAAAAACCGTGGAATCTGGTTCAAAGTCCACCTAAACGCTGCTAGTTGGATACCGGAGCTTGTCAATGTAAGTATGTTCCACAGTCCATTGTTATCTCGAAAACAATGCTGTACATCATAGTGACCGGCGGGGTTGAAAAACAATCAAGTACTCACTGCCCGCGTTTTTGCACCGCTAGAATGGATTCCAGTTTCATCATGCCAAAAATACGTTCGTTACGCTGTACCGCTGGCTGCCGGTGGAGGAATCGGCCAACATTCCTCCCTACTCGCACACGATGGTCGGTGTCGGGGCGCTGGTGATGAACGACCGGAACCAGGTGCTAGTGGTAAGCGAAAACTATGCACTTATCGCCGGCTCTTGGAAGCTTCCAGGAGGCTACGTAGAACCGAGTAAGTTTGATTGTCTATAAATCATTGGACAAAAAGATCAAATTCAAATATTCGATTTTATTTTTGCTTTAACAATAGATGAAAACTTTATCGACGCTGCGATACGGGAGGTGGCAGAAGAAACGAACATACGCACCAAGTTTGATTCTGTCGTTTCGATACGGCACGCGCACGGTGCCGGTTTCGGCTGCTCGGACCTGTACATCGTGATGGCGCTGACTCCGCTGACGGAGGACATCAGCAAGTGCAACCGCGAGATTGCCCGTTGTGAGTGGATGGACGTTAACAAGTATCTGAACCATCCAAACGTGCACGAAACGAATCGAAACTTTGTGCGCACGTACCTGGAGTACAAACGGCTCGGTGTGCGCATCGACTGCACGGAAGAGATGCACCAAGTGCTGAAGAAGCGATACAATATCTACTCCGTAGCCAAAGTGACGAAAAACGGCGAGAGTAGCACCGGCAACAGCAGCGATAGTATCACCACTTTGAAGTTATAACATCCGGACCAGCGGGTTGTTCGTGGAGTACGTTGAAAGAACGAACTACACGACAGACATGCAGGTATGTTCTACGGTGGAGGTTCAAGTAGACAAACAACAGGACCATAAGTTTGTTTATTGTTTTTTATGTTAATTCTACATTGACTTTGTTTTTATCGTCACATTTTTATAACCTTTTGGTTGGCCAATGCCATGAAAAGTGCAAGATACTTCGATAAATCTGTGTAGTTTGACAATTGTTACCGAAATACGTGTTAGTTTCCAAAACAATACATCCTGAAAGATTTTTTCTTATCATGGTACGTATATTGGTATACGTTTAATTGCAGTCAATGTTAAGGGGAATATTGTATTAAGCGTCATTGATGTGACTATTTTTATGCCGTAGCGATCGTAGTCGTGATCCACGAGTTGTACGACGCAACGTTAACGTACACACCCGGAATGCCGTTCGCACCGCATCCGATGCCCCAGGCCACCAAACCTACCACATACCAGCGACCCCCTAGAGGACATACCAGTGGAGATCCACCGTCTCCCGTACATGCGTCCTTTCCCAGTTCACCTCCAGCGCAGATGAAACTTGTCGGATCGAGCACAAAGCTGGTGCCGAGCCGGGTCGTGCGTAGAGCATTCTGGCAAGTAGTTGTGTCCACGATCGGTACATCCACCTCCTTCGGGATGGACTGGAAAGCGCCGCTGAGGAAGTCGTTCCTCCCCCATCCGGACACCCAGCAGCGGTTGCCATTGAAAGATGTCTGCGGGAGGCAAGCTGTAGCGATGGTAGGCGTTGTGCCGAGACTGACGGTTCCCGAGAGGCGCAGAAGGGCAACATCGTTGCGGAGATTTGCCGCGTTAAAGCTGGGATGCACGAAGTAACGCGACACCGTGAATTCCTGCACGGGCAACGGTTCCGATGTGGACGCTGCGTCCCACTCGCCGAGCCGAACTTTTAGCGTACGGCTTCCGGAACTGTTTAAAAAAGGATCATTGAGCAACTATGAATCCTTCTTCGAGCGTACCAACTCACGTGTAGTCTGATATCTTGTGTGCCGCCGTGAGGACATGGTTACTGTTGATAAGTACGCCCGATCCGACGTACACGTCACCCGGTCCAAGCAGAACCACCTGCCACGGATACTCTCCATAGCTGGCCTGGTTGTTGGTGACAGCGGGTGCATTGGCCACCGGGGGATACTGCAGGCCACACTGGTAACCGCCGGCTGCGCAACAACGCTCGAGCCCCGTTTGGCAAGTCGTTGGAGACGTAATGCTGACCGAAATTAGCGAAAAAGGGGCTGGTGTTAGCGCTGGTGTTGTCGTCGTTGTGGTGACGGTGTTTGCCTTGTGGGGGCAGGAATAGAGTGTGATGACTTCGATCGATTCTCTTTGCTTTCTGCTAGGAGTTTGTAAATTCACTTACGTTCGAAACAATCCTCACATCCAGCTGCCCGGAACCATCCGTGGAGGTGCCGGTGGTTGAGGTGGAGTTTGTATTGCAACGACCCGTCGGAACGCAAATACACGTTTGGCCGCTTGTTATGCCCGTGTTAACGATGTTTGGGAGTATTCCTATAATCAGAAGGAATAAGTAGAATATGCATGTCGTTGATCGAAAGGAAGAAAACCCGATAAGCGAATGGTAAATTATAAATGAAAAGCTAACCCGTTTGCAAAGGGACAACTCCGGTAAGGACGCCGCTGGTGATGCCACTACTTACATTCGTGGCCTGTCTGGTGAGGTCTTTGAATGGAAGAGGGTGGGAATAAAAATGGTAGAAAATACGATAAGCAGCAAATAATTAAAATCATTAAAGCACATCACAGCGTATAAAACAACCGATACGATTTAAAGGCATTCGATTGTGGAAATAAATTACGTTGTCCACTTTTTACCATTGCCTCCCGTCGGTGATCCTTCGTCGGGAAAATTGAACGCTACGTTTCGTTCAACGACGGTTAGCGCGGAAATCGTATTTACTGCTGTCGCAAACAATAAGATTGCTAAAACTGAAAAACGTTTCATCGTTCAAGTGAATTTTAACACTAAGTCTCGATTTGACTCATTCACGACTCGCTGGTGGCTTGCATGTAACGTAAGAGCGAAACGATGGTGTACTGTGAATTATTAATGTATGACCGAGATTCAATAATGTGGCTTAAAGGTCATCCGGTTCATAGATTTCGTTTCACAGTTGAAAATCGTACACAATCTCAAGCTGTCCCTACGGTACAGTTTCTTAGTGATATTCGGATTTGAAGAATTTATTGTACTTTCACAAACCACAAGTGTAGTGTGCCTGTCTTGGCAAATCTATTCAAACTGAGGTTCGCCGCAGTCTGCTTGTGATCCATTTATAGTCCATGGAAATGGCCCAGCTTTAATGACCATGGGATCCACAATTACTTCTAATACCTGCTGACATGCTCTGCCCCTCGACGAACCCCGGTACGATGTAAAACGGCTAAAGTAAATCGATTTCCCTGTTTAGTCCGATTATTAGAGGGCTAGACTGTTCGTTCGTGGTTCAAACAATGGCAACGTTTTTGTCCCAACACCCACTATAATGTGTCAATCTGTTTGGATTTGGTGGAAGCGATAAAAGTGTCAGTAAAATCAAATGTTTAGTTCAACAAAAACTAATCTCATGCAGAAAAAATGGGGACTAGTGTTTGGGAATGAAATTGTTTTTGAGGTGACGCATTGGCCTCGACCGGGCAGTAACAGTAGTAGTTTGTAATAACTTACAAGGGCCTTGGCTTTTTTTCTTATAAATTACTTTATTTTCAAAACTTTTGCACGCCTTAATGTACCTTCCGTTTTACCAGGGGTTGGTTTACGGTTGATGCTAGCTTGTAGTGAATATTGGAAATTTTTCCCCTCAAAAAGAAAGAAAAATAAACCTTTACAAACGCACACCGGGACTGAAAGCGAATAGTCGACTTCGGAATAAAATCTCTTGCTGAGTGGATCGGAACCGATCTTTTTCTTCCTACTCCCTCCTATCTCTTATGCGCTAGAAAGACTTTTTACATTTTGTTCTATTCTGTGCACACGCTTATGATACACGGCTTCCTTCGCCATCACCGCGAATCTCCCCGATGACCGATGCCACCCGCTCCTGAAACTGCATCATGTCCGCCTCCGAGAACACGGTGGCCATTTGTTCGAACGTTTCGCGTAAGAAATCGTCCCGCTTCTGGCGCGTCCGCAGCATACGATCGATTTCCCGCTTTATCCGTTGCCGCAGTCGGTTCTTCGTCTTCTCGATGGTGACGCGTATGTCCTCCTTGTTCTGGCGCCGCTTACGGTTCAGCTCGGCATTACGCTGCCTCCGGAGGGCTTTCTGCTCCGGTGTTTCATTCTGCCGCTTGATCCGCTGCTGCAGGGTATGCTTGGCTCGGATCAGTTGCTTCATGAGTACGTTTTTACCTGGTTCTTCGTGGCCGATCGAAACAGGCGATAGCTCCGAGTTTCCGGCTGGAGGTTGCGTCGAAGGTTCCGTTTTGATGATCTCCGTTTTGTTGTCCTTGGGCTTGCTCGTGTTGTGCCCCGACGGTGGCAGAGATGGATGAGGATGCTGCGCGTGGTCCGCTGGTTGCTGCGGTTGCGGGACTGGTGGCGGATGCGGTAAAGCTGGCTGATGCTGCTGCTGATGCTGTTGCGGCTGTTGCTGCTGATGTTGTTGCTGCTGCTGCTGCTGCTGCTGCTGCTGCTGCTGTTGTTGCTGTTGCTGATGCTGCGGATGGTGGTGCTTGCTGCTGTAGCTTTTCTGCTTGTGAGAACTTCTGGATCCGGGGTTGGGAGGGGGCACCGCTGTCGCCGAGGCCAGTTGGTTCATGTAGAAGGCATTCTTGTCGTAGTTCATGTGTGGAGGGTAGCCGTGGTGGTACAGGTTGAACTCTTCTATGCTGAACGGCGGAGGAAACTCAATCGGGGTCGGATATTCCTGAATGTCCACTTGCAGGTAGGAGTATGGGGTTTCCATCGTAGAGATTCTAACGCGTTAGGAATACACTCGGCTCAATGCGCTACTTCCACGGTCTCATATGGCATTGTTGCAAGTGCCTCGAAACCGTTTCGAATGATGGAAGTAACTTTCTATCAAACAATTTCACGTATTTTAAGGAATAATCTCAAAATAATCACTGAGTTGCACTCTATGTTATTGTTGCCACTTTTATGTTTGACATAAGGTTGTTTCTACCAAGCTTGTACAGGTTGATGCATATGGAATAGTTTGACAGATGGCATCCATGTTGAACATTTTATTTGCAGTGATGTACTGTGACAGAGGAGTGTACTGTGGTATATACGTTTGAATTGGTATTTGAACGGTGACATAGGCCCAGCGTGCAAAATCGTCATGCTATCTCGTTTCGTTGTTAAAAAATGTCTATTAGACAGAACGAGAAAGCACGACGATTTTGCACACTGGGGGTATACCGTTATAGCGACAGCATGTTTTAGTAGAAACAAAAATCTTAATTTTGCATAGTGTGTGCGAAATACTTCATTTTAGTGTCCGCGACAGCCGAGCGGTAGCGTTGGTCAGAAAATCGGCCCATGACCGCCGGTGCTCACCACCTCGACGGCGTGGGTTCGAATCCCAACCGATCCCCTGTACGAGAGGACTGACTATCCACGTACAAAAGGGAAACAAGTCACGTAAGCCCTTAATGGGCAGGCATGACCAAGAGGTCGTTACACCAAGAAGAAGAAGAAGTGTTTTGCAACGACAAATTAAAATTGTAACTTACTCATGCATTCTTTCGGTTATACTTTGAATAATCATTAAATTTAAAAGCAAACCATACTTGAAATTTTTGTTTTCTAATTTTATTTATTGTTAAGTTTACGTTCGAGTAGAGCGGTATGACTTAGCTCTTTACTTAGATACGTTTACAATTGTGTAAGGGCAAGGGCTTAACATTGTGTAATATTCAATGTTTTACCCCCTAGACATATGCTTTGTTCCTGGATTGCATGAGATTAATCGTTCCTGGCCAAACACTTGTAACTCCCACTGTTTGACGACGTGGCTCCGGTAATGGTGAGCAAGTGGGTTTCGCTGATGTGGATGCGATCAATCGGTACCAACACACGGTCATCTTTGACCCATACCGCCGTTGGTTTCGGATATCCTTCTACGGTTCAGTTGATCGAGAAGTTGTTGTTGTGTTTTGAATCGGGTTCTTTCCCTGTGGAAAATGTCCCACTGTGGCTGCAACTGAGGGTAAGGCAAAATATAGCAAAAAGTAGGTCACTAAGGCTTATGTTATTTTATTGCCATGAGCCTCAAACAGAAGGTATAGGAGTATAGTAACACAAAGTTCAACTTACGAGGCCTTGATACGATGTATTTCAGGTACTTCTCGTCCACCAGACTGGCCGGAATGGCTGGAACATACGCCTGAAGCGTTACCGTGCGCGAGATGTCTCTACCGGGTCCAGAGTACGCCTGACACACGTACGGACCCAGATCCTGCAGTCGCACGCGCGTGAAATGCAGCGAGTAGTAGCGGTTAACCATCGAAAGAGGCATCAGGAACGGTTTGCGCCACCAGCTAACGATCGGCATTGGGTGGCCACCGGCTAGACAACGAAGTGTTGCTGGACCACCCAGATTCACCGTGTGTGAGTCGTTTAGATTGCCCAAGATATACGCGTCTCGCGGAATTGGATCTGAAGTCGGTGCCAGGAGAGGGTGCAAAGCCATCGCCACAAAGGAAGCACCGTGCGTTATTAGTTTTGCACACCACGGAGTACGTAGGAAGCAGTATTGTTTTATTTCCCGCCACACATTCGAGAGCGTGAATGACAGGAAGTAGTCACAATCACAAGAAAGAGTTTGATTAGGTTTGATTAGGTTAATTACACACACATGCCACAGGTGCCTAAAAATCTTCCTCGAACATGTATGATATAAATTACGTTTTTTTAACATCTATAATCCGACTCTCTTTAGTGGGATTTTACATTTTCTGGTTTTTATTTGGGTTTATCTTTTTACTATTTTATTTTATTTGTCAGAAAATGTTTTGAAAAATATGTTTTCGCGTTGATCTTATCTGAGATTAAAGATTTGTTTGACACCCCTGCCAGATCGCTATTAGAACCGAAAACCAATCACCAACACCAAGTTGTGTGAGGAAAGGCTTGACCCAGTCGTGACGAACTCTTACCTCTGACCGTGAGCTGCACCTCTCGTAGGACAGGTTCGCCGATGCCGTTATCCGCGATGCACACGTACGCGCCACTGTCGGTGCGACGCAGTTGTACGATCTGCAGATCTCCAGTCGAGGACAGGACATATCGGCCTTGGTCGGTATTTAGCTGCAGAATAAAGAGAACCATCACGTAAAACCCTTAGCCCTTAGACGCATGATCTAAAGATCGAGACTCACCATTATTTCACCCTTGCGCCAACGAATCGATAGCGGCGGGAATCCGGCGGCGAAGCAGCGCAACGTCGCCACTCCACCCTCTTCCGACTTGATGTCTAGCTCCTCGGGCGGGATCTGTTCCAGCAGTACCGGACCTGGAACACCCGGTCTACTGTCGTCTGGTGTTGACCGCTCGACGGGACTGCTGCAGATCTGTGCGCAACCGGCTCGGCAACACTTTTTGTTACCCCGGCAGTCCGCGTCCGAGTAGCAATCGCTGTGGCACTTGGTGACGTTAGCGAGCGATGGACACTCGCCCGATTTGTTTGTGGATCGACAGACTCCCACGAACTCGGGTCCACTTTCGTCCACCGTTTCGCTACTCTGCACGTCCACCATGCACTGCGATCCTGGCGGGCAAAATTGAGTGGCGCAGGGATTATTGCACTGGCACCGTTCGCATCCGTCGCTGCCCTTGTAGGTTTTGTTGATGCCGTATTGACACTGCAACTGACGGCATTCGTTCTCGTTCTGCTCGCAAGAATTCACCTCATACGCTACACGGAAATCAAATCGGAACAGGATGTGTAAGGGGATCGTCTAAGAATGTTTACTTTTCGGCAATAAGTATTTAATTTACTTAGTTAGTCACAATTCCGACAACTTGGATTGGGGTGTTCACAAAAAAAGGCTAGTTTAAAAGCGACTCCGATAATTTTTTTTGATATACTGGATGATTTTTGTTTTGTTTATCGGAGATATGTTATAGACTAACTTATTTGTAACCTATAAGTAATGTATTAAGGTAACTTAGTTGTTTCTAGAAAAACATACTGAAACGCAATGCATTGCGAACCAGATGGTAAAAAAAAACTAACATCGCTCCTGAAAACATGGTGAGCGAACGTTTTGATGATTTTTGAAGTCCACCATAGAACTATTAGATGATCCTTGTTATCAACATACAGGACATTTCTCGCAATGTCGGACCAGACACTGAGAAAAATCATTCTGAAACCAACTAAAGATACGAAATGTGGTGCAGGAAGTCTTACGATTTGTTTAGCAGATTGTAGCATATTTTGTTTATTTGTTCAGTCGCTTTTCACACTCTTTTGTAGTCCTGGCAAAGGGATTGAGTAGAATCTTACTATTGAATGATGGATTTAAATCTTAAGTGATAGTTTTTGTTACTCCTTTTTTATTTGAATCTTTCAAGGGATGCGTATCCCCAAAAGAATGAGTGAGTGAATAAAAGAGTTGCTAGTCGTCATGAAGATTCGAATCCTAAGTTGAGATTCGTATCCCAAGTAGAAAGTCGAATCCCAAGTAAGGAATCGAATCCCTAGAGTGAGCAAAAGAGTTACTAGTCGCCACAGAAAGTAGAATCTCAAATTGGGAATCGACTCTCAACTTGGGATTCGAATCCCAAACTGGGACTTTTCTTACTAACTGTATATGAGTATACAACGTTAACGTTGTCCCGATCGTCCAGATGACAAGAACGGATACGTGACTTATTTAGAGTGTTTTAACGATTATGCTTGAGTTTTGTCAAATTTATTCAATTAATTCAATTTGTAATCAGTACTTGCTTTAAATTGGAAATCAGAACAAGATGTTCGTCATTATTAATTACATTACCTTGTTGAGCGTAGCTCAATGCTACTAAAAGAAGCATTATCGCCGCTAGCAGGACTTTTCCCAACATGTTTTAGCTGAAAGTGGATTACAGTGATCAATTTGAGTTATTTTAAATTAGTTAGAATGCACTTAAATGCTTAGTGATCCAGAGTCTGTAGGTTTTTTTTGTGCCTCTTGATAGCAAACAATTCTACATGATGTTTTGCGACGATGAAAAGATTGCTCCGTGAAAAGTATGCCTATGTCCGTACATTGCACGAGGTGGTCAACTTAGCTCTCGGAACAGGTCGAACAGAAAAATCCACAATATTTGCTCCAGATGTAGTTTTGGATTGTAAGCAAAGCCTTGTTTACTTTAATATTCTACCGCTTTCAAGATATTAAAATAGAAAATTGAGTTGTGGTAAAAATGATCGCTGTTTGAATTCTAGTGCAAAGATGATTGATTAAACTGTCCTACCGCCCGTTGAAACCGAAAGTAATGGATTGATGTTTAATTTATCATAAGGGTTCCATGCTTCATTGCAATAAAACTTTAATCCCCCTCCCACCCGAAACGATTCGCGACTTTCTCCTAAACAACGTTAATAAAGTCTGGACTCCAAAGCTAACAGATAAAAACCTATAGAACAAACTACAACCAACTGGATAGCACTAGTCAATGAAACGAATATTATGTGTTTGTCGTAAACGTATCCCCAAACTGAAAACTTCCACCAAACTAATTTTAATCGCACACCGCACAGCATTACGCACTTTTTTCTGCTGATTCGAAAACCACAGATCCAAGACCGAACCGTTTTTATTACCGTTGCGGTATGTAAAAATGTCAGCTCCGCTAGCTTTGTGCTAGCTAACTGATTTCACCATCCGAATGATTGGATTTTCGCACTCGCCTGCATTTAGCGGGAGCTTTTTCATCGTATACTCCATTGAAGCATCGTCGTCGTTCTTCTCGGAACGTCAGATAAGCATGAATCTGTTTTTCCTTTTCGACCCTGACTATAAACAGGCCAACAAATCACCAACGTCAATAGTCTTATCACTGAGGTCAATTAACAAGAATAATTAAAAACACACTTTCTCATTTTTATTATTGTTTTATTGTGGTATTATTTACGACACCGTTAGAGCAATTAAAGAGCAAGAGAAATAAACGGCAAACGGATGATTTTTTTTTTCTTATAAGACCCTGCTGCGCTGAACAGGACAACATATTTCGCCTATGTTAACACATCGGTACGTATTTGCCGAGTTCGGCAAATCTAATCTGCTACTAAAACTAGTCTAATTGTTCGCTTCTTATGCGTTATTTTGTGTTTTAGTTTCATTGTTGATAATTCCAGTTGACGTGTTTGCTTTGATACAAAAGCTACATCATTCGTTAAATTTCGCCAGATATTTTCTCAATTTTATTACTTAACCTCAGAATGAAACAACTACCCCAAAGCTTACATTGACTATTTGTTTTATTGTCGTAATTGATAGGAAATTAAATGAGTGACCAACCAGTGCACTATTTTACTATTCGTCGCTCACGTAGCGCACCGATTCGCTCAATGTACGTGACACGTGGATTACACTTCCCTCACTGTTTGATTTCATCTCTCCTAAAGTAAGGTAGCACTTAGCATAAGTTTGAAGACTATAATTGCGGGCAGTTTGTTAGAAACGAAACACTTGAACGCACCATCAAAGTGGCACGTTTACGAACTAAGTTAACATAGTGTGAATTTTCTTTTCGAGATTACACCAAACCATGCTTTCTCGGTTTTTACTCCCAAAAGACTTGCGCGTGAGCACATGTTGTTCTTAATGTCGTTGACTTTAGTACAGAATTTGATTCTAAAAAATGAACACATTCATTAACGAGATGACGCTGGGTGCTTTCATCGAAAGATGTGTAAAATTAAAAAGTCACCGCTTTTCATTGTCACAAATTTACGAATAAAACACAATTTAGTAGAGCGAAGATTGGAATTCATTTGAAACAAAAAAACTGGCAACTTTAACAAGTGTAAAGTATGGTAAAATATTTGCTCTTTTGGTTATAAGTGTTAATGTTGCGTCAAAAGAAATCTATAGATTCGTCAAACGGCAAAGGAAAATGGTATCGTGCGTTGAACGGGATTCGAAAATGTATCGTTGGTAATCCGAAAGAACGTAATCCGTTTATGCCAGATTGAAGTCTTGCCGTATAAAAGTGGGAGCTGTATCTGTGGTTGTGTGGATGTTCGTTTTTTACATAAATACTACAATTATTTGGCACATTCGTTGTTCGTCACTGTACGTGTTTTCTAGTTTCGTCATTTCCTCCCTTAGTATACGGTTCACTTTTTAATGTTTATGTTTTACGTGTTTCTTGCTTATTAGTTTCGGTTTCGATTGCATATTTTCTGCATTGGGACGCACACACTTTACACTTAATATATTTGTCGCTCCTATGCAAGCCAAACCGTTCCTTGCGAGTGGAAGCATACGGTTCGTACTTTCACGTTTTCATCCAGCCGGCTTTAGACGACGGGTGGTTCCGTTCCTAGATCGGGTCTGTAAGTGTAAAACGTAAGTTAGTTGTTCGTTTGAAACTGACTCCAAAACAGTCCATCATCATTAGTCTGCCCTTTTTTTTGGTAGGGTTGCGACAGTGCTTTGTCTTATGGCGTTTTGTTTTCGTTGATGAATTTCTCTTTTTTAGATTACGCTACATTTATACATGGGAACGATTTTCATCTCGATATGTTGCTGCCTCGTTGGCGTGGTAGTATGTACATTCGTTGTTTGTTAGGCTGTGTTAGCGAGGAGTGGCTGGATAACGAGCTGCTTTAAGTTCCAAGTGATACAAATACATTTTACAACTCTTGCGCTTAAAGTACTAGAAATGAGCAACAATTAAATTCAAACGAATCATTCCAAACAATTAGCTAAATTTGGAGCTATTAAAAGGCTTTTTCAACGGGAAACATTGTATAATGTGCAAGCCCAACTTTGTATTGAGTTTGAAGTAAACAAACGTTGGAATTTTCTATTGCAATATGCAACATGTCTTTAAAATGCATCACATGCCAAAAATTATTTAAAACGGTGCGTTTCTGATTCTCATAGTTTCTGCCATTACTTCTACGTTTTCTGTGTAGTGGAGAAATTATAACAATGAGTCCCATTCTGGAAACAGAAGGCTATGTACAACGGTCGGTATATGAGCTGCTCCATTTCCAATGCAGGCGAGGGGAGCAAGTTTTCGACGAACGTAAGAGCTTTCTTTTAGCTGACGTTTCATAAGGAAAGCCACCGCATTGAAATAACAGTGCAGAAAGATACGATTAGTGTCATAACCAGGATACTCGGTGCACAGTGTTTGGTCCAGCCGGCACCATTGTACGGCCGTGGATAGATTATGTGCACCGGCGGTGGTTCTTCGACTTTGTCGAACTCGTACGGCCCGAGAGCGTCGTCGAGTTCGTCAAAGTCCGTATAGAGTAGTGAGGATGGAATCCAGGAAGGGCTAGAGTGGGTGCAAGTATATTTACCATACGTTTCCGGAGCGATAGCATGCGCATAAATTGGGACGTTTGTTAGTAGTGTTAAGGAGGTACATGACTAACGATAGGAAGCCGTTGGGATGTGCTCTATCTACAAATATCGCTATAGGTAAATTAGTATCTCAATTTTTTCTCTACATCAAAGGAGGAAATCGTTCAGACTCTAAATGATTGGTTAAGTAAGTTTTTTTTAATTTAAAGAGCGAGATATTTAGTTTATATTTTTAGAAATCATGCTAAATAATTCCTCTTAATGCAATCTAAGCTAGAGTGGTAGGTTTCAAATTAAGTCTAGCTTGAGTTATGAAAACGATATTTGATAGTGTACAACATCCCAACCATTAAGGCATCAGAAACTAATCATCAAAGAGAAAAAAAATCGGTTCTTACTCGTCACATTCGTCGACGTTCACCGTGCGGATGGCGTGTTCACGGAGCTCGATCGCCTTGTTCTGTTCCGAGTTTTCCACACTGAAGACGCATCCGTTGAAGCTATCATTGTAGCGATTACCGGTGAATCCTTCAATGTCGGGTACTCCTCCTGAAAAAGCAGAAAGAGGAGTCAATCTGATGTACACGTCTCTTGTGGCATAGAATTCCCACACATACCAATGTAAATGCTGCCAGGGATGTACATGGTTTCCTGTTGGGTCGGACGTGTTTCACCGTGCACCGTAAGCGAATCGACCTGCAGGTGGAATTGGTTGCGTTCGCGACGAATCAGCGCCACGTGTCGTTCGCCATCGGCCACATAGACGTCGTTGTTGCGGACGTACGACTCTTCGCCGTTCATGCGGATCGTCAGCTCGACGAATCCGCCCTGAACCGCCAGCGCGATGAAGTCGTTGTCGGAGAACTTCTCACCGTTTCGCTGGCCATACCAAAGGATCAGTCCATTCTGTTCAGAAGTACTGAACATGATGGCGATCTCGGTAGTTCGCTGGTATTCGTTCTTTGTGATCACGCTCGGGTCGACCTCAATGAAGCCGTTGCCTCGGAAACGGGACGCCACAAGCGACTTGTAGACGTTCTCGCATCGCAGGCCGAGGTAGCCTTGAGGGCATGTGCAGGTATAGTTCTGACCATCTGAGTGCGTCTGACAGAGAGCCCCGTTCTCGCACGGCCGCTGATCGAGGCAGATGTCGGTTACGGTTGAGCATCCGGGACCATCGCGTCCTGGTGGACACGCGTTCGGCCTTGTATCGATACCCGGCGTAACCGCTTTCTCGTGGCCGCAGTCGTACACGTTGGCCGATTCGCGAATGTCCTCGATCATGTTCACCTTGTTACCGGATGTCTCAAGCTAGAAGAGAGCAAGAAACAAGACGTCCATAATTAGTCGACTGTGGAGTGGAAGGGATAACGTTATGGTGTCGCTAATCGTACCTCTCCTATGCAGCCCTCGAATCCACGGCGAACTCCAATCTCTTGACTAAGCAATAGCCGCTTGTCGTAACCACCGGCGTAAATATTCGTATTCAGTTGGATCGGTTTGTTTCGGTCGGCCATTTCGTTGATGACGTTTTCATCGTCCACTTGAAGGTACCCGATACCGGCCTTCGAACGCCCAGCAGACACTACATGCCATTTGCCAACCTCGACCGGAACACTCGAACGCAAGACTAGCGGTTTCATTTCTGAAATGGAAAAACATTCACTGATAAGAAATGTTTGTGTCACCAAACAACTTGTAGTCTTTGTATCTCACTTCCGGCTACACTGTAACGCAGTTCAACGACGCCATTGTTTAGGACTACTGCCATAAAGTCGCCGTACGCCTGCTCGTGTTCTGCTGCATAGAACATTACGCCGTTCTCCAACGAGTCCGCCTTGAAGCGGAAGCGGATGCTACGTCTCGATTGGAACTTACTGTTGAGAGGAAACATACAAACAAAATGTTACTCACAGGCCCTCATGCACATGACGGTGTTACTTACTCGTAGGCCGCATAGCTGCCATCCTTGAAGGCCAGCGTTGCGTCCGTATAGTGTTCGGTGTACTGACAGTTCGGGCCGGACTTGTGTACCGGGCAGTAACACTCTGGTCCTCGGTCCGTGTCTTCACATCGACCAACTCCGCATGTCGTCGCCGTGCAACCGACTCCCGCATTCTGGCAGTTTTGACCCGTGAAGCCCTCGCGGCACATACACTTGTAACCTTGTGCGGACTGTGCCTCCATGCAGGTACCGGCGTTGTTGCAAGGATCTTCGGCGCACGGTTCACAGACCGTGATGCCGACCGTCGATAAGGCATCCCCATAAAGGTTCACCTCACGGTCATGCAACTTCAACCGGCTGATGCAACCGACGAAGCCTTCGCGTGACTCCACAGCTGACGACGGCACGTAGTCGAAGCTCGGTACTCCTCCAAGGAACAGGTGATCGTCCAGGCTAAGTCCGTAGAACTTGAGTTTCTCGGGGAAATTGACCGGTGTCTGATCGTCGACGATCAGGAAGCCGTTGTTGCGCACTCGGTTCACCTTGACCGTGTGCCACTCGCCGAGGCGTACCGGTTTCTCCGGCTGCAACATCACCTGCTGGCCATCGAAGCTGAACCGGAACTGAGGGTATCCGTTACGCAGAGAGAGCGCGATATAGTCCTGGCTTGGGCGACGCTGGGAGGTGTACAGGATAAGACCGTTCAGTTTGTCCGGCTTGAACGAAACCTCGAAGTAGAACTTGGAGTACACGTTATCAAACGACTTGTACTCGATGTAGCTCTTCGGTGACTGCGGGAAGAATGGAATGACGTTGTTCACCACGAGCGTGGTTAGCGCGTTCACCGTTTGGCCTCCGTGTTTAGCCGAGCAGATGTACGTTCCGGCATCCGAAGCTTGGACGTTCGTGAGCGTTAGGATGGACTGAAAATAAGGAAAGATCCATTGAGAACTAGGTTTCTCTCAACAATGTTACCGTATATTCATGACCTTTCAACTTACACTTCTGGTGTCAACGTCGCTGGGAAGGCTTCCGTCAGGGCGTGTCCAGTGGAATGACGTTGGCTGTTGATCGGTGTTGCACTTCAAGCGTACCGTTTGTCCCCGATCGGCATGTTCGACACGTGAGGTGCTTTGTGGGACATCCGGGATGGTGTTCTCCTCTACCTCGAGGTGGAAGTCGGAAATGTACCGCAGTCCATCCTCGGTGTAGCAGATGCATGTGTACTTGCCAGTGTCATCCTCACGAGCATTCTGAATGTACAATCGATTGCCTTCTTGCTACAAAGTTAGAGGGAATCAGAATGTCATAGATTAAATACGATGTGGTTAAACTTCCTCTTCGTCCAACACAAAAGTTAGAAACTTACACGAATGTTGTTCGGCAAGGACTTTCCGTCAGCCTTCTCCCAGCGGATCGGTACGCTCGTTCCGGCCGATGAGCTACAGTCAACCACGAGCGATTCACCCGGTTTCACGAATGAGCGCGACGGGACCAGCTGCAGGATGGGCAGAGATTCCGGAGCTACTCGTCGAAACGGCGGAGAAAAAGAAAGACACAGAAAGGAAGGCAAAGGCGAGCACATCGCAGGATGGGAACACAAAATAGGAGAAAAGAAATGAATTAGTGGTATTCGCTGTTTTCGACCACACGGAAGTGGGAATAGCAGATGGACAGGCTATGACACCTTGCCCACGGCAGCCCACCTCTATAAGGTCTGTAGGTTAAAAAGAGTCGTTACAGGCTGTGTCTAATACATTCACTTCTACTTGGCTTAGTTTATTATCCGTATGCGGCGTTTTATCTTTTGCCTCGCTCGGATACGCTGTTCAACTGTTCTACCACTGATTATTTGCTACTTGGAACACGGGGTTACGTAGACGGAAGCGAAAGTTTAATTGTTCCTACTTTTATGGTTTTGCATTTGACCCTTCCCGAGGGCGCATTGAACGAAACACACATACACAATAATCCCTTTACCCCTAGTTGTTCTTGTTATCTAAACAGTTAGGCATGACCATGTGTTAGCACCATAACCTTATTATTAGCCGGCTTGATAGGTTGTTAGTCATCTTATGAACGTTAGTAGCATAACGGGCTGGTCGAATGATGACACCATGTCCTGGTGGTTGAAGCGCGCACGAAACAACAGAATGACTGCGTGACAGAGACCGAAGAGTTTTATCGAAGATAGGATAACAGGAATGACTAAATACATTCCATGATTTAAAACAAAGGAAAAGGAAAAGTCGAAATCGAAACGAAATGACAAAAAGCGAAAGAATAAAGTTATTCAATTCAACAAAACAAAGAGATATAACCAATAAAATATAATTAAATAAGAATAACAAAAAAGCGACACACATCAAATGCAAGCTTATTGAAGATGAAAGTAAAAGAAAACAATCTGCTAATATACGCTCAACCAAGAAGACAGGACGATAAGCAAAACACACAACAAAAGAGAAGCCTTGTCGCTCACATAGAAAAACGGAAAAAAGCACACGCATCAACACAAATTGAAACTGTTTACATACCGTTGTATACGATCGCTGGGTGCGGATAGATTTGAAAACAGAAAAGTGAGGGAGGAGTGTGCTGTAAATTATTATTTTCGTGCAATCTAGACGTTTGTAAATTTGAAGATTTTCTGATAGTTTTTGGAAATAAGATATGAATTTTGAATACAGGGTTCGTCGCTTGCTTTGTAGTTGATGTCTTTTGTGTTTAAGTTGTTTTTTGACAATAATAGTAATAGACATCCTTTTGAGTGATGATGTACACAAGCTACCTTTGAAATGATGTTAAGTTGTGTGTCACGAATGTCTTTTTTTAAAAGAAGTTTTGAAACAACATCACTTTTGTAGACGTGGGTAGAAGTTATCAATTTTCGGATACTCATGGAGGCTCCATCTTTGATCGTCTTCCTCGTACGATTTCCTTAGTTAGTTTACAGTGCGTCATCGGACACGTATTAGATTTATGTAGCAACTATCAGTAGACAAAAAACACACAGCAGACGCTTTTAGGCTACATCCTATTGTATAGAACGTGCTTTTAGCCACCAATCACATTAGACACGAGGACTAGGAAAAAAATGATGCACATTTAGGGGACTCTCTAACCTACACGAAAAACAGACAACAGCACACAAACTAAACGATGTCAGGGTTCCACAATACTCCACAGCACTGCGAGGTACGGGACGGTTGCTTCGAATTCAGCTCGCCAATTTACATCGAAACAAGGTTGTTACCTGGGACTTTCTGCCTCAGTTGGTTTTGGAATTTGGAATTTCATTGCACCCCGCGTGGAACAACCACGTCCCACGGGCAGACGCTAGCAGCGACACCGCAGTGAATTACACAAACGGTGGCACGCAGTTGTGTCCGTCCACCATGTGGATTCCAGCCTGCGTCCGTTTGGGCTCGGAGAAAAGCCACAATGATGATAACAACACTACCATGGTAACAATAGGGACAACGTGTACGAGGCTACACAGACAGATGGGTGGACTATAGTAGCGAAGGGTTCACTAGGGGGGAGTGTGAGGTGGGGCGGTAGCACAAATAAAACAGGAAGGTAAAGTTTTGTTCATAACAAACCGAAGTCAGGCGTTGGTTTACGCTTCCGCCGGTCGACATCGCCGGGCGGAACATAATCATCTTCATCACCATCATCACCATATGGCTCATTTTTATCCGGATAACGCCAGTCGCGACGTGCGGTGGTGGTGGTGGTGGTGGTGGTGCTGCGCGCGCGTCCACGTCCCCTCGATCCACGACCTCGAACCGAAGAAGCCGGCCGCGGTGCTGGGCTGTGCACCGTGCCGGACGCCATCATCGGGCACTCGGTCAGATCCCAGCAGTAGATGCGTCTGCCATTGCACAGCATTATGGGCGGAACACACTGGGACACGACCAGCACCGTAATCGGACACGCGTATTCCGTGATCGTGCATTCGGTGGCCGGCCAATGGGAGGGCCCCGGCATCCCTGTACGCGCGCACACAGGACCGAACGAGCCGACCGGGATTGGAGCAAAGAGGGGTTATTGCACTATTGAGTCGTTTTTACCTTGATTCTGGCATGTGGGTTCATTTGGTCTGTGCACAGATCTGTGTGGTCACCAATACTGCCTCCAGATTTTGCAGTGGTTTTTGAAGATATACCGCCAAAAACAGAGTGCCAATGTACGTTCGCGAGATTGAACCAGAAAGCTCGCTTTCGCAGGCAGTATTCGTGACGTTGAAAATGAAAGTGTGTTTCGATTGTTGTATTGCGGGCTATCTATTGCGCTAGAAGGCATACCATAAGAACTCAGTGCAAGCGGCGGCATCAGCAGCAGCAGCGGCCAGCGGAAGCCATAACTGTGCGCAATGATCTCTAGAGTGATTGTGCGAATATGTTACCGAAATTCGCAGGATGGTGATGGAAGGTGTGCAAATGAAGAATGCTAGCAGTGCCATAAGGAGTTGCACATTAAACTCTACGTACGGAACATGCAGGACAGAGCATTGGTTCGTCCTGTTGGCGATGATATGTATATGTGCCGGTGGCTGCATGGAGTGGGTGAAAGTGAAGCAAACAGCAATCTGTCTGCTGCGCCACTTTGTTGTGTGATTGGGCGTGTGAGGTTTACAAAACAGAAACAATAACCGCAATCCAGAGAACGAGTACACACGCGATTAAGCGTTCACGCACAACTAAACAGTGAAGCTAGCTAAGACAGTACAAATTTGTAAGCGGCAGTCAACATGATGACCGATTAACCACAATTGTGATGATGATGTGATGACGATGTGCACGGTACGACAAAGCTCTGGTTGTAACGAACTATACAACAACGAAAGTTCAAGTTTTTCAACTGCCAAGTTTCGATCAATGAAAGGCGCTGGTCTGGTGGTACAGTGTGGAATAAAGGAAGAAGTAGATCATATGTGCGAGTGAAAAGATCCTGAAGGTGAAGGATTATGCCTGGAGCCAATGGTTTGAGACACAGAATAAATTGCTGAATATTGCTAAGTTATGTTATAGAAGGAGTAAATCTTGGGTACCGTCAACAAGACTAGAAAAATCAGTTTTAATACTTGGATGAACAAGATGTCAAAATGAATCCTGCTCAGGAGATTTGCAATTGAATTGAGGTTTATGTGTGAAGTGTTATGATGATGCAGTTGTACTATTATTCTATAGGGATGACGTGACTTGTGGAATGTAAAAGGGTTGTTTCTCTACGAATTCTTCCTATGATATTACTAGTAACAAAAAAAGGACATGCAAGGTGAACGATAAAGTCCTAGATTTCTTCGACACACGACAACTGAATGACAAAGGCGGCTCACACGGAGGTAGAAGATGAAATCTAGTAAAATATGAACATCCGAGTGGACGGGAGAGTCGACGAGACCATCACACTGGTTCCAGGGCTTCTTCCTTCGTCCTTCTTCATTCAACGAGAGGTTATGGGGAGTATAACGGGGTGTGGAAAGCATCGACAAACCGGGTGGAGGCATGATTTTGATTTCATCAATGTTTTGTTTCATTAGTAAACTGGTCAGTGGTTTTATTGTCCCATTCTTTTTCTCCTTTACATACCCACTATTTGTGCTTAAGCCTAGGTTTTAGGGTGAACTGTGCAACAGGTTTCAACATTAATACTCGTTCTTGGCACACGCGCTTGCAAACGGGGGGTGAATGGGGTGTTTGGTTGGTTTGGTGGCGCAGGGCACGGTTCGATTGGTGGGTTAGTACTACAGTAGTTTCATAACAATGTGGTGGCGCATGTAATAATGGTTGTCAATTGAATATGTATGCATTTAGAGTGTGTGCATATGAGGATAAAGGGATAAGTTAAGTACGGTACAACTAGTAACGAGTAAGGTAACTATATTATTTAGGCATGATGATAGTACATAACAGTCACACAGGACCCACACACTTCCAATTTCTTCAGGTTTGTTTTTGTAAAAACATATTTAACTTGCCGGTGCCCATAAATAAGTAATTTCTGCAGTTTCGAACAAATTCTGCCTGGTATTTGTTTTTTGTTTGGTACTAAAAGTACCTCTGACTAACGATTCCGTATTGTAAATTTGCTTGTGCGTGGGACTGGTGGGGTGACCATGCTTTGCAAAACATGTTACTACTGTTAAATAACTTCCCAAGCGTTTAAAACGAACGTACTAATGCACAAGCATTCATTATGTAGTGTGTACAGTTTAGAATATATGTTTTTACTGCTTTTTGTTTGCTCTGCACTAGTTGCTTCAAGCTTTAGTTTTTTTTCTCTCTTTTTTACATGTGTTTCTACTGCAATTATGTATCCTTGTATTGAATTGTATGAACCGAATTATGGCAGGGCTGTAACAAATGCCCCTCAAAAAACGAAACGATGTAGAGTTGTATTGTTTTAAACAATCCAGGTGGTAGTCTCATGCAAAACGGTAATTTGCTTGCAAACTCTCAAACCATTTACCAACTTTTTCGTGTTCCTCGAAGCGTTACCTTATTCGCTAACTTGTAACCTAGTCGAAAAGGGGCACTCCTCGGTGAGCATTTTGTATACGTATTGCTGGTAATTTATTGTCCTATGAAGTAGCAAGCAGCACTTGGCACCCACTAGTCAGCAGTTGTTGGCAGTGAATCGTACCAGTGGCAAACGAGGAAAACATTATATTTACAAACACCGGTCAGAAAAGAAAATGGGGAAAAAGTTTCGATCGATTGCAATCACAAATACTTCTGTGACTGGTGTATGACGTTTCCTAGAAGTACTTTTTTGTTAGTTCGGGATCGGAATTTCAATCAAAGTTTGAATGCCTATTCCATTTCGTATGTTATTACTGGAAACTTATAAAGAATCCAAACCATCAACAAGAGAAATATTTAGCAAAACTAACGAGAGCAGCAGTGATCAGCAAATCTTTTTCACACCTATTAGTGCCTCGGGAGAAGCAGGAGTAAATAATAATATAACAACTACTGCTAGTACTACAGTCTACTACCACTACTGTGCTATTGATTTCCGATTGCCATTATTGCTAAGAAAAGGGTGTAAATAATATGTATAAGGACAGGTATAAACAAACGGAAATGTATCAATCGTTCATATAGCCGAAAAATTATAGAATGCTAGAAAACATAGGGCGACAAATGGTTTACGGTCCCGTCACTGCTTAGTCTTGTACCAACAAGTCATTCTTTCGCTACGTTGCTTAGTGTTTTACCGGCCGCACCACAAGTCGCGTACAAGTTGTGAATAAATTGAACACTAGTACTATAGTACGTCTACCTCTGAGAGCCGTTTACGATCACCCCATCTGAAGGTAAAATGTTGGTTTAACGATTTTCTTCCTGCTCAGATTAAAGCCCCCACCACCTGGTCCCTAGCATATCAGGTTTTGATTGGTTGGCAGTTTTTATTGTTGGTTGTTGGTAGGGTGGATTTAAAATTGGCTATAAAGTGTTGTGCTCACTGGAAATACCTACCCTTGATGTGAACTTGTACAGAGTCGTAAACCACCCTGCCATCCGGGTACCGCATCTGACACTCGTAGGTGCCCTCGTCGTAAGGTTGGACGTTTTTCAGCACTAGGTACTTGCCGTCCACTATCGCCCTGTTCGGAAGCGGAAGTCCTAACCGGCTCCAATTGTACTGCCAACGAATATTTGGAGTTAGATTTCGGCATGCTAGTGATAATAAGCTATTTAGGATATGTGGTTGCTATGGAACTTACGTGCACGTTGACGTACGGGGATCCTCGAGGAAGCTTACATTCGAGCGAGACGTTCGATCCCTGATCGATAGTGTGATACCGCTTTCTATCAGGCGATCCAGGAATCAGATCTTGTTCTGCAGAATGGTGAGATATTACGATTTATAATGACAAAATAATATAAGAGTCCTTTTTGGAGGTTTTTGATCCCAGAATCTAGGTGTTGTACTGTTGCTTACCATTGACAAGAACTTCGGCGACTTTGGTCGTGTTACCATGGTGGTTCCATGCGGAACAGTAGTACCGCCCGGCGTCCTCCGGTGCGATACTCTGGAATTGCAGGTAGTTACCGTGAACGCGCACCGTGTGCGGTAAACTGTAGCCTTCCTCAGCGTGCCACTTGAAGTCGATCGGTTGGTCACCGGTGATGTTACAGAAGATGGTCACCTGATCACCTGGACGGACCGTCATTGGCATCGTCGGACTGAAGCTGATCTTCGGTGGAGCAACAACCTCCACCATGATGCGAACGATCGTGAACGGTTGGGAATTACCGGAGTACGTGACGCAGTCATATTCACCTTCCGCGTCGTATCCGGTGTTCTCAATGGTCAGGTTACCACCCTGAACGATTGAACCCATAGGAAGTGGACGTCCTCCACGCCGCTGCCAGTAGGTCGGGGCGCTCAGATACTGCTCGTTGCACATCAGCTTCGATTGTTCGCCGAGGATTGCCTTGTAGGTGTGAGTCGCCGGTTGTCCCTGGGACGGTGGAAACGGAGGTCTGGGTCGGGGTGTCGTTGGACGAGGCGGTGTTTCGTTATCATAGCCATCATCCGCATTTCCTTGTACATCGCCCCGCTTTTGGTCAACCTGCAGCGTCAGATACTGTGCATCCTCGCCTGCACTGTTCTTCGCCTTGCACTCGTACGTGCCGGCATCATCCAATTCAGCTTTGCTCAGCTGAAGTGTCACCTCCCTAAGGCCACTAGTCTGTTGTCGGTAAATGGAGCGGGCAGCACCTTGTGGCGGCAGCAGGGTCACTGTTGGCGCCGGTTTACCCGTGGCCGAGCAGGTTATAACGAAATCGTCGTTCTCAGTGATCTTGTGGTATTCATTCGGCTGGAGTGTGATGATCGGTGGTAGCAGGACTTCGATGGAAGTGGCAATGGTGGACGCACCCGCCACATTTTCTCCCCG
Organism: Anopheles coustani; assembly: GCF_943734705.1. NCBI lineage: Eukaryota > Metazoa > Arthropoda > Insecta > Diptera > Culicidae > Anopheles > Anopheles coustani. Next base: position 9,244,151 of record NC_071288.1, on the reverse strand, counting down.
GCACTCATATTCACCGGCGTCTTCAAGCGTAGCCCCGTGCAGTCTGTGGAAGGTGTAATGGAAGTCTTTAAAGTCCATTCTAACGATACTCGACATGTTTACTAACGTGATAACTCCTTCAGCATCGTTGACAAATCGTGATGATATGGGTAGCCGATCCTTGCGAGACCAAGTGATCTTCGGATATGGCACACCGGACGACGCACGGCACGTCAAACGGACTGACTCCCCTACCTTGATCGTTTGAGGTTCATTGGGATGAATCTGAAGGACAGGTTTCTCACGTCCTGTGAAAAACAGATGTTAAGGTGTTTGTTAAACATCTCAAAATATTGGTTTTTAAGGTTAGGCTGTGCCAGATTTTTACGGAATATTACCAGTTATCGCTTCGAGAGCTTGTATAAAAAATGTAGACAATTAATCAAAGATATAAAAACTTGCTTTACACTGACGATAGTATAATTTTAATAGTTAGTCTGCAACAAACACAGGGGTACTTACGATCAATCTCCACGACAGTGTATGCTCGATCAATTCCCTCCTCGTTCGTGGCCACGCACACATACACGCCACCGTTGGATGGTTGTGCATTGAAGATACGGAGCACGCTACCGCTCAACTGCACATTACCCGCCTGGCTTCCAGTCGTCGTCCACTGGATGCTCGGAGACGGTAGACCGGTGGCATCACACGGTAGTGTAAAGTCCATACCCTGCTGCACGACGTAGTTGTTTTGCAGGGGTACTACACGCGGTGCAATCCTTTGTAGCGATAGAAATAGAGCGAGTGCTTGAGATGGTTGTTTATCGACAAGATTTCACACACCGCATACCTGTTTGATGGCGGCGGCATGTCGGTGTCGGGGGCAATAACCACATCGACGGTGGACGTCCTAATGCGTCCGTTCGGGAAGCTTGCGGTACAAGTGTACCGGCCGGTGTTCTCTTGCGCCGCATGCTCAATGATGAGTATCTCGTTGCGCACGTTCGCATTGTCCGGCAGACGAGACTCACCCAGCTTGCTCCAGGTGACACGTGCGGCCGGTGAGCAGTGACATACCAGCCGAATTTGTTGACCCGGTTGTCCGTCGAAACTGTTCGGCATGATCTCGACGCGTTCCACCTCCTGCGAGCCACCATCGGGCGGGAGACCCCCGTCAGCTGGGCGTACGTAAACGGTCAGTAGTGCATCCACCTCCCCGACATCGTTACGAGCTACGCACCGGTACGTGCCGGCATCGTTCTGACGAAGTGAGTTAAATCGTAGCATGCCGTACTCGTTGACAATATTGTACGGCAGCAGTTGATCGATGCGCTCCCAGCGAATACTCGGTGTGGGATAGCCGGTGGCCACGCAACGCACCTCCGCCATTTGATACTCGTCTCTGTCGATGAACTTTTCCGAGATATCCACAGTCGGACGAACTGGTTCTTGCTCTGTGTATATGAAAACATGCAAGATGAACTAGAGGTACTATCGAAAACCTTCGTTGGTTTTTTTCTTACCGCTTACGTTGATGACGACTTCCTTGTACACCACTTCGGGGCCGCTGCCGGCTCTGCACACGTACGAACCACTGTCGGTGATCTGGATGTTCGTGATCACCAATGTACCTCGGTCGGTGTACGCACGATCCGGCATACGTCCAACCTTTCTTGTCCACTGTACCTCGATAGGGCTCTGAAAGGGGGAATTTCACACATCAGTTGAAGTCCTAAACATTCTTGGCGTGTTGTCTCCGCGAGAAACCTACCTGCGTCACAAGATGGTGGGCACGGCACGGAGCCCGGAACTCTTGGCCAATTTCGACAATTTTGATGGAGGGTGCGTCGATGACTACCTCAATCACGGGGTTTCCTGGTGTCACCGGTGGTGAAGGTTCAAATTCTTTTGCGTAAAAAGTAAATTGAATAAAATAAATTAGTGATCATGTAATGTTCCACTTTCAAGTCACAAACATTAAGTACAGGTTGTTCCTAAATTGGTTTAAAGTGTTAGAACTGGTTGAATTCTTATTAACGACTATGTTGTACTAACTTTGTGGTGTCTTTTTGCAGCGGTAAAGGACCATCCAACCATTGGATGAAGGTGTTAGTTACGAACAGATATTCAAAATGCGTTTGATGGTTAAAATGGGGCAAAAAATCGTATAGTTGTGTGCTACTTAGCAGCTTTCCTACAAGTCTCACTGCGAACCATACACACTACCAACGCATGAGCTGTATTGACGTTTTGAATTAACTAGTAGCTGTTAGAATAGGTTAGGACTGTAGATTATACCCTTATCGTTCTAAATGGGTTCAGCAGGTGAACTACAGAGATTGCTCGAGTAGAGCTTAACTGATGTGATAGGCGAATTAGTTCACTGAGTTAGTACACAGCGGGGCAACACGGAAGGAAGGCGTAGCCTAAAAAAGCGCTGAGAAGAGAACAAAACCAGTAACAACCACCTTCGTCGTACGATCGCTTGTTTTTGGAAATCAGACCAATTTCGACGCCCGTGTCATCACACTTGTGAAACTGGTCGTATCCATGGTTCCGGTTCGTGTGAACAAACGTGTCACTTGTGCAGTTAATTCTGGTAGGCTTCCGAACGTATGCTGGAGGGCGAGGTCTTTTGCGCAGTCCTTTTCAGACGCCCCACGCATGCATTGACCAAATTCGTGTGGCGTGTGTTACAGATGAACATGTGTGAATGTGTGAAATTGTGTTACACCGTGTAGAAAATGGAGAGAAATGATGAAATGAGTTAGGTGAAAAACCGTCATGCACTTGTCCCTTACCAGCGTATTGCATAACCCGTTTAGTACGTTAACATTTATGCCTCAATGATCGAAAACTCTGTTAGTGTACGTCCAAAGTGAAATAAGTAAACTTAAAATGATTGTTTTATGCTCCTGCATGTCGATGGCGGAGCCTGCAGCAATCGTGAGGTAAGTGCCAGTATTAGGGTGCATTATTTGGGTGAAAACGTAAATCGTTAATTATATCCAGAACGGCCAGGAGAGCCGTTTTTTGAGGCAGATTAAAAAATAAACGAAACGAGCAATCGTTTATTACACCGGATCACCGAATGAGCGTGTTTGAAAGGTACTTACGGTTGTCGCAATTATCGCCACTGAATCCCTCCCGGCAGTCGCACACAACATTGCCTTGGCCGGTCATGTAGCAAGAGTCAGCATTATTGCAAGGGCACGGTTTGCAGACACCCTGCATACCCGCCCTACGGTCGTAGATGTCACGGTAGTAGCGATCCTCGCATTGCTGTGAAGGTGAAGATCAAATTTAGTAGAATCCACTGATTCACATTGGTTCATTTGCGTTTCTACCTCGCAGCTGCTGCCTCGGTATCCCGGTGGGCAGCGGCACATTTCAACCTCTTCGGCGATGCCGTAGTACGTGCGCGTGGGCACAGCGGTTCCTAGAATGATATCGCTAAGTCGCGAAAGCCGCGTCGAATCTTTCGTTGTTGCACGGATCAGGATGTGATCAAGGTTGGACAGCACGGTAAGCATATCGTTACGTGAGGCTGGATAAGATGACCGATAGTTGACCACAGTCCACTCGCGCTCGAACAGCGGTACACTGAAGGTCTGTGAAGAGTAAAAGGCAGCATGAAAGTATAGCGCGATGGAATCACTTGTTGCCATTACTTACTCCATCTTCGTAGCGGTCCCTACTCCACGCCAGCTTCATGCCATTACCACTGAGAATGATGTCCTGATCCTGCACCGGGCGACCACCGTCGACGTGCTGCGTGACGGTCAGGTTAGCGCCGTAAGACAAGATCTGGTTACCGAGCACCATCGAGGGAAGGCTCCAGTAGTACGTTTCGCCATTGTTGAACCGATAGCTGATCTCGTTGATGCTCGGTTGAATGTCGAACACATTACCGCTTACCCGCACCGATCCATTGCGGTCGGCCAAGGTGATCGTATTGTCGAACGGATCGACCAACAACGGCAACTCTTCGCGGTAGAGGTTTGAGCTGCCGCATGATTTCGTCACGCCGGAGCAGAAGCATGCCAAACAGCCCGTGTCGTGCCGCTGGCTCAATCCGAACGAACCCTCACGGCACTGATCGCAACGGGAACCCTCAACCAGCTGTTTGCATTCGCATCCACGCTGGCAACGACCGGTGAAACCGCGCACATCACACTCCCCACAGTCGTAAGAAGGTTCCGGTCTACCGGGCGTGCAATCGTACGGGGTTCCGCCAGTCGCGTTACCGACGTACGGCGGACGGCACAGCTCGCAGCTTGTACCGTACGTATTATCGCGGCAGTTCAAACAGGCGCCCGTGAGTGGGTCGCACTCCTCCGAGTGGCCATTACACTGGCACGGCTCGCACAGACCAAGGTAGAGTCCCGATTCACCCTTGAAGTAGCCAGGCGCGCAATCTTCACATGACAGTCCGATATGTCCTTGCGGACATTGGCAGTGTTCGACGGGCCAAGCACGAGCACCGGTGGCTCTAGGACGATCTCCTCGAGCAATGTCGAGACTAACGTATGATAGAGCTGCCTCGTTCGAGACCGTGTTGTACGTCGCCTTGATGAAGATATCACTAACGTTTGCTAGTGCCATCAGGAGGTACTCTCGGCTAGCCGCATTACCATCCTCGTAGTTCTGCCAATAGTCTTCCAGTATCGGCACGGCATTTGTACTCGAGCCGATCGGTGAGATGGCACTTGTTCGGTAGTGGTGCAGCTTAATTTTGTTGCCCTTTTGGTGTCAATAATGAGTAGAATAAGTTAAAGTGACATGCTGGAGTGAAGGGTGTTTGGTTTACTTACACTGTGCAGTACAACGTCCGGTGATGTGTTGCGTGATACACCACCTGAAGAATGAGGTGTATAGCGCAAGGTGTAATTCAGCAGACCACCGTACGATGTCAGTTTGTTTCCAAGGAATCTAAAACAAAAGACCAAGAATGAAATAGGTGTAAAAGGTAATTTGGAGAAGAATGGGGAGAATTTGTGGGGATAATCAGGGATTGTGGAGAATACGTACTGAGTCGGTAGACGCCAGTAGAACGTATCATCGCTCACACCGAAGTTACGGTACACGATTTCTTTGTTCGACACTGGGAGACTGTTTGCCACAACCGACGGATTGGTGTAGTCCGAAATGAGCGAGAAGCCAGACCGACCATCGGCGAACGAAGCCTGGATGGTGTCACGGGTCCACGTGGTACTGCTGCACTGTTCCGTTACGCCCATGCAGAAACATCCGACACAACCCTTATCATGGAGGTAGAAATGACTGGCAGAGCAACGGTCACAGTACGTGCCCTCGACACCTTCCTTGCAGTAACACCGTCCGTCCGCATCGATCCGTTCCGATCCATAGGTGTTGCAGTTCGAAGGGGGCCGCGGGAAGCATCCGTCACCGAGTGGGTTACCAACGTAGCCTTCGGCACACTCCATGCATCGCTCACCAGCGTAGCCACGGTCACAACGGCACACAACGTTGTCCCGATCGTCCAGATGACAAGAACGGGCACGTGACTTATCGCCCACAACCGGACAGGGGCATTGCCGACATGGTATGCCGCGGTTGGGATCGCCATAGTATCCGGGTCGACACTCTTCAATGCGTGGGACGCACCGACCAAGCCAGGGTCCGCTGTCGGTTTGACGCACGAAGTTATAGTCACAGCTTTCGCATGACAGACCTCGGTAGCCGGGCGGGCAGCGACATTCCTCGACGAGTGAAGCCGAACCCAGACCTCGGTCGTTCGTCGCAGCCGAGTCCATCATGATGTTGACGAGCTCGATATTGCGCTCGACACCGTCGACATACTGCATGCGGATAAGGATGCTCTCGATGTTGGCCAGCAGCATCATGATGTCTTCACGAGTAGCCTGAGAACGGTCCGCACGAAGCCATCTGCCTGGTACTAGACTCACCGTCACGTTGTTCCGGATGTCCGGGTAGAACGATACATTGTGCCAGTAATAAAGTGTGACTCCATTGCCCTGTTCCGGGAAAGACGTACAATGTGAAACGGAGTTCAATAAAATATACGGAAGCATTTGTGCTAAGGCCTTTTTATTATTTGGCTTGCTTTTATTGTTCAAATGATCTTTTGGTTAAGATCATGTTTGGATTCATGCCTACTTTCATTTGAATCTTCTAGTGCTTGTTAAACTCACCTTGAGGATCACATCGGGGGCATTGATGGGCCGTCCATTGCCGTCGTATTCAACGTCATATCGAATAGAACCTCCGTACGACTTCAGCTGATTGCCCTTGTATTCCTCCGGGAGTGAGTAGTACGGTACCCGGCGTCCTGGGACCAAGTTGGTCAGGCGCAGTTGCACACCATGCCGCTGAGCCGTCAGGTTGTGGTTCTCGAACTCGCCGACCAACAGGTCACGAAGGCCAGTCCAGGGACCTTCAACGCCGACAACGGTCAGCGAGGAGACGGGAGGTCTCAACTACCAAGGACGACACACACATTGCGGAATAAGTATGTTGTTTGCATGAGCTATTTCGCTCGCATAGAAGCGCTTACCGAGTACGTGTACAGGTCGGCACTGTTGCAAGTTGTGGAAACGCCGAAGCAGAAACAGTTGATACAGTCGGCCGGGTTGCGCGCCTTGTTGTTGAAGTAGCCTTGCTGACAGACGTGGCCTCCTCCGGTCACGATAACGATCGTGTCGGGTGAAACAAAGTGGGTACCCATCGAGTTGATGATTTCACACGAGTACGCACCCGAATCGATCGGCTGCATGTCCGTGCAGGTTAGTCGTCCAAAGCCCTGGTCGCTCTGGGACACACACTTGGACGGTACGTGACCCCAGTTAAGACGCCACACGATCAGCGGCACCGGGATGCCAGTCGCGCGGCAAGTTATGTTCAGGACACCGCCTGCCACGATCGTTTGTGTTGGTGGTGGTGGTTGGATGACAGCTGGGGCCACTGAAATTGGATAACACGATGACGGATACATGTTAGGCGAACGTCATCAGGCGTGAATATGACAGCGTTACTTACTACAACCGATCTCGTCCGACTGATCAAGACAGTCAGGATGCGTGTCACATTGGAACGATTTCGGGATACACTGGCCCGAACGGCACTGGTACTCGTCGTGCCTGCATGGTGCATCCGGGGACTGCGTGGGGCAGTTCTCCTCGTCCGAACCGTCACCGCAATCCTGCTCGCCATCGCAGAGCCACGTCTTCAGGACGCACTTGCGGTTGTTGCACCGGAACTGGTTCGGTTCGCACTGCTGCGTTCCGCAACTCGTCTCATCTGAGCCATCGCTGCAGTCACGCTTGCCGTCGCAGATCATCGTCTTCGCGATGCACTGTCCGCTCATACAAGTTGCTTCATTCATCGCACACACTGTCGGTGGTCGTTGGTAGGAGTCTGCCGAAAGGAAAGGTTACACGATGAGAGATTAATCAGACTCAGCTAAATGACCTCTCCTGTTCCTACGACGGTCTGATTGTAACTTGTGAGGATCGATAAAAGTCATCACTAACCGCAGATTCCGTTAGAAGCATCACGAATTACAGTATCGTGAAGCAAGGAAGCATGAAATACAATGAAATAATTTAGATACTGGGCATTGTAATCATCTTTTCCGCCCGATTACCTGTTCCGAAAAATTTAAAACCTATATGAGGTACCGTGCCATACAGCAGGGCTGAATTCCTTAGATTTCTGTACTTGATGTTCCACGCTGGGTGAATGCGTGCGTGGAGAAAGAGATACATTTGACAGTGCCAAATTTCGTAAAAACTTAAGCGTCCCAAATTCACTAACCCGTGTGTGTTCCCTACTTACATCGTTCGACGGTGAGCGAAACTGTTTTGCTGCTTCCGGGCGTCGAGGATGGGTATCCAACGGCTTCGCAAATGTACTCTCCACTATGGTCGACCTGAAGGAATCGAAATAAATGGAGACGGCGTGTGAGTAACATCGCTTTCGACGTTATTCCGATAAGACTTACGCGAATCATGGGGATCTCCAGACGACCATTCAAGTCGCGTGTTCCCTGTGGCATTGGCAGACCGTTGGCGCGGACCCACTTCACCTTAGCGTGCATTGGACCTTCGTCACGGCACTGGAAGACCACTTCGTTGCCTGAAAATTCGAGGACAAAGATAGTCTTAGTGTCTGTCTAGAGAAAATGTTTTTCTGCCATCGGTCTCATTGCGATACATGTATGTGACAAAATATTACTGTGAATATGTAAAATATGTTAGTTAAAGGGTGTTGGTGTTTTGCTTATCGGTAAATATTACGTATAATTTATGGCAAGACTTTAGAACAATGAATTACTGATAATCTATTACATTAATCAAACTCATACTAATCGTATTGCAATACTAAAAATTGAACTTACAGCGTTTTACATCTCACGTAGCAACCGGGGCAGTGTATGTAGAACATCAAGAATGATAGCCTACTGTAGAGTATTTGATGTAGAATAGCAAAACCCACAAGTGGCAACACAAACCGGTAAGTAGAATATCCATCACTTTCTAGGATCTACCAGAATGAAAGTTGTCGTGTGGATGTTCGAAGTAGGCACGACCAGTCGAGGGGTGCAGGTAAAAGTAGGGGAAAATCGCTTTCCGGTCGAAAACATACTTTTGCGAGGATTGTTGTGATTCGCGCTAGTTTTCTGATGCGAAAAAGCGATCATAGCCTACCTTATCCTGTACCTTTCAACTGGTCGTCTCTACTTCAAACATCCATGAGACAACTTTCATTCTGGTAGATCCTAGAAAGTGATGATTTTTCTACTAACCCGTTTCTGTTGCCACTTATGGGTTTTGCGATTCTACATCAAATACTCTACAGTAGGCTATCATTCTTGATGTTCAGCATACACTGCCGCGGTTGCTAGGTGAGATGTAAAACGCTGTATTATACTGAAAGTTTAAATTTTTAAGTTTTCCTGTAGGTTACAGAAATACATTTTAAAAACAGTTTAGCCTTGTATCATTTTACAAACAGTTCAATTCTACTTTTTGTTCAAGGAGGTGCACAGTTTCTTGTTTCTAGATCAACGTGTCTAGTAAATTCAATGTACATGAATAACATGAAACTGTTTTTTGTACGAAACTGTTCAGAAAAGTGCATGCAATGGCGAACGTGCTGGAAATGATGTCGTGGTAGTGCTAATAAGAATACATGCACTTGTTGTCTCGACTGTTACTGAAAAACTTACCCTCCACAATTGAAACTTTTCATTGCAAGCATTGGATTAAAGAAGCGTTTAAACATAGAAAGAGAAAGCGTTAAAGTATAGCAAAGGTATTTGGAAAGGATTTTTATCAATAAAAACAAGAAGCGTTTTTTTTATCTTTTTGTTGGAAGATAGAACAGAGCATAGGAACGGGCACTGCAGAAATAATACAAGAATCACAGTTTTCTGTTCTTCTTTCGAATTTGTTTTAATCAAACAATCGCTTTCATGCATACTTACTCTCTTTGATCGACTGCTGGTTGGGGTAGGTTTTCAGGTTCAATCCTGTCAGGCCACTTGGTGGTTCGGCTTCTTCGGGACAGCGGGCAAAAAAAATGAGGAAAACATCATAAATCAATTAAAATAGTAGTAGAAAAATTAATGGATGATAACACCTTATTTAGATATTTGATGGATTAAATTCGTTGATTAATTCATTCATAAAAATTTTAATTTCCTGCATAAACTAATGCACACGGAACTTTAACAATCCAAACCCGGTTTATTAAGTTAGTTTTGTTTTTATCATAATTAAAGTTTTCTTTATGGTTTACTGCAGCTATTATTGTATTTTTGTAGTAAACTTTAATTTGTGTTTTGTTGAAAGCCCACCAAATCATCAATCAAAAGCAGGGTACTAACTTTTTTTAGTTGTTTCAAAAATTATTAGCATTAAAAAACATCCTCAGCTTATGCAGTTTATTGAGAAACCAGTTACCAAAAATAAAATCTCAATAACACAAAGTTAATAAACCAGCTTCTCAAACACTGTATCAATGAAGCAATATGTAAGACTAACTTTGAAATTTTTCCACTCTGTGTGGGAAGGAAATTGTAAACCAAATTGTAAACATCGTTGGCATTCATGTTCTACTGATCTTCGGTGAACGGTTATACCAGCAACTCGACTCAACCAAACGTTGTTAAGAAAAATAAAATCACGCAAAGCCAAGGGCGTGTCAATTGGGTCAATCAAAGCCTAGGGTTGGGATTTGCGCAGTGCAACATACCACAATCGAGCTCATCGCTCGTATCATACGGACAATCAACCTGTCGGTTGCACCTCAACGCCATGGGAATGCAAGGGCCATTTTCACATCGGAATTCGTTCCGGTCGCAGTCTACGCAAGGATAATTATGGTAGTTTATTGTGTAATACAACGTGGGACTCATTGTTTTGATCGTAATATGGAAGGATTATGATGACGTAGCGAAAGTAATTGTAACGGGGGGAATCCGAACATGAAATAAAGAGGATAATGGAGGTGGATATAGAAAATGGGAAATGATACAAAATATTGTGACCAGCGATAACAGACGAAGAATTCCAATCAAACGGTGTATCTCTCACCAAAATCGGGGTTAAATAAGAGAAAATAATGAAACCTACCACAACCGACTTCGTCTTCGGCTTCCGGGCAATCGTACCGACCGTCGCAACGCTGTGTTGCTCGAATGCAGTTGCCATTCCGGCACTGCCATTCACCCGGCCTACATTCGGCTTGAGCGTAGACTAAAGAAAACATAATAATGGAGATTTGCGGTGAAAATAAAGGGAAGTAAATGAAAGATTTACGTGAAACGAAAAGAAAATAAAATTATAAATAGATGCGGTGAATTTGAGGAGCATCCCTTTTCCTATTTTTCCGATCAAACTAGGGAAAACTTACTGCAATCTCTTTCGTCCGATCCGTCCGAGCAATCGATGCGCTGATCGCAGAAGCGTGATTGTTCAATGCACTGCCCAGTTCCGCAGCGGAATTCACCTCGAGCACAAGAACCTGTCAAGAAAGGACACGAGAAGGTCACTAAAGATGTTCACTATTAGTTTACTTGGAATGGTCGTCTTACAGTTTCGTTCATCCGATCCATCACTGCAATCGGAACGTCTGTCGCACAGCTGCGCCCTTGAGATGCACCGACCATCACCGCAGGTGAATTCATCCGATCGGCAGGCTGGAAAGGATACATCGTTTATTGCGGACATTGGAGTTAGGATTTTCTCGGATGTAGTTATTGATTTAAAAACATAAGATAAAAATTGAAACTAAGCAAAAATTTTCGAAATCTATATTCAGGAGGATCAAATTGTTTTTACCATGCACTAATTTTTGCGGTTTGGAATTTTATGAGCACATGCCTAAACCAAGTTCTTGTGAAGGTTCACAGTTCATGAAAACCTTTTGTGGGAAAAAGTATAAACCAAGTTTAAAGTTAATTTTTCAAGAAATTTGATGAAAAAAATTAAGAATTGAAATACAAAGGTGAAGAAATAATTAAAGCTAAGTAATTTTCGATAATTCAGATAAACGTTATATTTCATGATCTTTGAAAAGGAGATATCAACATCCAGGAAACGAAAATATAGTAAGTGATTTTGGATTGAATAAGGCATCTAACATAATTAAATCATGCTAGAAAAGAACACACATGGGATTATAAAAGTAGAAGGGGAAAAAGATAAAAGAGATATGCAAAACAACTTCTCATTATGAAGAGGACACACAGATTTCCAAACAAAACGAAACACGACAGAAAAGAAACAATGTTTAGAAACTGTGAAGGTACTACTATTAACCGAAACAGTTCTGCTCGTCGGAGAAATCTTTGCAGTCGTAGATGCTGTCACACCGCAGCGAGGCGTCTATGCAAAGGTGCCCATCTAAGCAGGTGAATTCGGTCGCATTGCAGGTGCCTTTTGTGGTGGTGCGCAAGTGGTGCATTAGTGAAGAGAGTTTCAGAAGCCAGGTGCAAGATTAGTAGTAGTAGCGATTAAATGTTACACCCACAAAAACGACCAGTCACACACATTAGCATAATAGTACACGTAAACTGAGTGTCATTTGTGCAGGGAAATAAGTGTAAGGAGAAAAGGTGATGGATCATCAAGGAAATAGGGAACAAATGTTTAGTGAAGGAACTTCAGTCGCTTTTTAGAAAACATGGAAGAACGGAGTGTTACTCAGCCATAGCGGTTGGAGTTGTAGTCGATGCAAATGATTGGTTTCAATTGAAACCTTTGGAAGGACAAACAAGATAACTTACGACATCCTGCCTCGTCGTATCCATCGGGACAGTCGCGTCTACCGTCGCAACGCTGCGAATTCCGGAAGCATGATCCATCTGGACATTGGTGCTCTTCACATCGCTGGAGAAAAACAACAACAAAAATATGGATTTAGGGAAGAGGAACAGAGACGCGCTTCCAGATCTGTACTTACAGCAATCGGCGGTGGCGGTGGACAATCATACTCGTCCATACCATCGTTGCAGTCCCGACGACCGTCACATTGCCTATCAAGAGCGATGCACCGACCGTCGCAGAAGAATTCGTCCGCTCGGCAGTTTTCTGTCGGAAGTACTTCAAGTAGAAAACGGTAAAGAACGTGGAATTTAATTACACTCCAGATTGAGCCGTGCATAGTTCCTGCTTAGTAGATTCATTCAATTAAACTTTTCTGTGTTTGACGATGATCTTGTGCATGTTTGTTTTTTTTCAAAAAGCAAGCCAAATCTTAACTGAAAAACTGTATCATATCTATTGCGGTTATTGACAAATAGCTAGTAAGCTAGTGCTACAAGCTTACTTCCCTGTTCCGTCGAATCCGCGCAGAATCCAACGGTTGATCGGATGGGTCCAATGTTTCCGGAATAACCCATGACGTTAAGCTTATTGCATCACCCTTTTGTTCCACCTACCTTCGTCCGGGGGACAGTTTTCCTCGTCCGAGTTGTCCAAACAGTCCTGGGGCGTTTTGTCGCAGCGAAACTCAAGGTTTATGCAGACACCATTTTTGCATCGGAACTCGTCCGATCGACAGTTTTCGGTTGGGTCTGGCGAGCGGGATGGAAGCCGGCGGGTTTCGTGGATGTTTGTTTTTTTTTGTGGTGGGAAAGAAAAGCAAATGGAACGGCGCGATGATGAAATGACACATATAGGAAGTTACCAGTTGTAAACTATGTTAGTAAGAAAGCAAGCATTTATAAGCTCTTGCTATCTCGTAGTCATATATTATGAAAAAGGAGGTGATTGTAGAGTTTGGAAAACTCACGATCATATTATAATCGCCTCCAGTACGTAAAACGTGAACATATGGTCACTAGCACTTACTACCAGAACCGACCAGAAACATCAAAACTACGCACCCATTTTTTAGTTTATTTTCACACACACACTAATACACACCAAATTTGCGAGATTAGTAAAGCACAATGAAGCAAACTATTCAAACTACAATTTGTGCAACACTTACTACATCCATGTTCGTCACTAGCGTCACTACAGTGCAGCTGGCCGTCGCAACGGTACTCCGGAAGTATGCATTTGTTGTTGTTGCAACTATTTACAACGTGCGCAATGAAAGGATGTTGAACGAAAAGGGTGCAAGGAATACAAATGTACATATATACACGTGACGATGGAATAGTTTTTTTTTTTTACAGCCATAGAGTCCCGGGGAGAAACAAAGAAAGAGAGAGAAAGGGAGAAAGTGAATAGACCAAACTGAGGAAAATCACACCGGTCGGGCATACTGCCAGCTGAGGGATACGTCATCCGTATCCTGTTTTTTCCAATTGTTTTAAACGCTATGTGAGATTAAATCCAAATAACAGATACACATCCTTGCTGTGGGCTGTGTATGTGAATGTTTTGGATAGATTTGAATGCTGGCCAGCAGGACCGAAACGGACACGCTGCAAACACACTTACTGAAAGGCATCACCTTGGCAGGTAATGCAAACCGCCTCGTCAGAACCATCCTCACATTCGGCGATGCCATTGCAAAACACTTTCATCTCGTGGCACTGGCCATCGCACGAGTACTCGTTTGAGCTACAGTCTGTGGAGTCTGAGGGGGAAGGGGAAATAGTGGGGGTCAAAATCTGTTGATTTGTGTGACTTAGTTGTATTATGTTCCTCAATTAGTTGCTTTCTTCACTCGTTGTAACCACACACGATCTTATCGACCAGAGGCGGATAAAATAAACTGCTTCCGGCAAATAGACATAATTGCCAAATGATTAGTTGAGCAAGTGATTATGATCATTAGGAAGAGATAGACGATGGGAAATTGTTGCATTTGTTAATACATTTGAAAAAATAAAAATGATTGGGTTTAGCCAGGCATTCAAGTCTATTACGTTTCTGCAAAACATTACAGTAAAACGATAGAGAAGGCACAAACCTTGTCAATTGAATTAATGGTAGATGTTTTTGCTCAACATTGCGTGAATTTGCGTTAGTAGGAACATGCACAGCTTAGGAAGCGCTTAGTCACATTGCGCGGCGGTAACAAAGTAAAGAACTTCTATCCCAAAACTTTCCACCGAGTGGAAACCGGTTAAAGGTCAAAGTAAGAGTGGCGAAGGTTACTAACCCCCTCCCCGTAGGAAAGTTAATCAGTGGACTTAAAAAGTTTAATTTATAATGAAAGTCTCTTATACCCGGGCAGTCAAGTTCGTCAGATTCATCGTGGCAGTCGACGATACCGTTGCACTTCTTGTAACTCGCAATGCAAATGCCGTCATCACATTCGAATTGGTTCACGCCACATCTAACTGGTCCTAATTTGAACAAAAAATTAAATTAAATTAAAATAAATATGCCGGAGCCAATCCGAGTAATTTTTCGAGCTCCTCATAAGTTGAGCCTATCGGTTGATCGAAGTAAAATTTCAACGGGCATCCTTCGATGGGATTTTTTGGTTGCAATCGCGGTGGAAATAGTACGCGTTTGATAGTCTTATGGAGGTTTTCCGTCATATCATTCGTAACACTTATAACAAGCTAAGCATAGTCAACATGGAGAATATGCATGGACAAACCGGAACACACTTCTACACACATAACGAGGCCTGGGGGTATGCATTACGGAACAACATTAAACATTCTAAATGAACACGGAGCATTCTCTAAGCAGGACATAAGCATCATATGTATGGCACACTGTTTCAAATGCACGAGTTTTTCGATGGACGGATTGGACATTCGCCTTCTAACCATGTGAGTTCTGGAACGGTTTCACCTACGAACCACGTTGAAACGTTTGACACTTACCAGGACAGTCATCCTCATCAGTACCATCACGACAATCGCGGCGACCATCGCAACGAACCAGCATCGAAACGCAATCACCATCGTAACAGGTGAACTAAGATTTGAACGATTAAGAGCAATGGTGGTGACAACCGAAGAATGAAATGAAGTATAACGGCATAAAGAAAATAAAGAAAACAAAACGCGATCAGTAAAACGATAAACAAGCAAATCAGTCGAACATTGGGAAAACAATTCCCGAATGTTGTCCGAAATGTCAATGTCGGCCCAAGCGACAAACCCTAACCTGATCTGGCTGGCACGTGCCGTCAAATTCTTCACATCTGTCCGCCGCTTCGTCCGTGTTATCGCCACAGTCGTTGTAGGTGTTGCAGACCTCGTCCAACGGAATACACCGCCCGTTGCCACAAGTGAACTGGTTCTCCGAGCAAACATCTAAACAGGGCAACATAAAATGATACGGGGCAAGAAAAAATTATAACGAAAGAGTTGGTTTGAAAACCACACAATATGAGTTGTCTGCATGAGGTAATACGCTTTCTCATTTGGACATTGCATTTTCACGCTTGCATGTTTCCATCTCAGAAAATTGAGTTTAGATGGGATCTAACCACGATTGAGAGAGTTCGTCAAGTTTTCTGCACAAGTTTTCCCTAGCGTCACTTACCGCAGTTTCTCTCATCGCTTTGATCGCTACAGTCGACTCGGTTGTCGCACCGTCTCTGGAGTGGAATACACTGGCCGTTGTCGCAAGTGAATTCATTGGCCAAGCATCCTAAGCCTGTTAATGAAATTAAAAGAATAAAATGAAAGAAAAAAGGAAAAGAAAACCAAAATAATTAAACACGAATGCATATTGCAGAACTTATGCTGCGGAAAAATAAAAACATAAACATGTGCTTGTAAAGAAAGGAAGGAAATAATAGATCGGGAAACCGTCGAAGAAGCCATCCCGGCGCCGTCTGTGAAGCACGTGGTTCGGCTGCTGAATGTCAGCGAATCGTAATCTGGAAATAAAGCGTTCCCTAGGGGCATACTTGGGTACTGGCAATCCAGCTCGTCCGATCGATCGACGCAATGGAATGATCCATCGCAGCGTAGCCTAGAGTCAATGCAGGCTCCGTTGGCGCACTGGAACTGGTCCGCAGAGCACTCTGCGTTCGTGGAGGGTGCCGTTTGTTCGTATTTCGTGTATTGTTCGCGGCGCCATACGGCATTTTGTTTCGTTTCGCCATTGCGAGGCAGATGAAGACATGCGTGAGGAACATGCGGCATGCAAATGCAAAGTTAGCAACCGACAGGACGCGGAAAGAAAGAGACATTGTATCGAACGGATTAGTGGCTTGAAGTGGGGAAACATAAATTTCAAGTTAAAACAATGGTCGAAACATCATTCGGGGACGAGTTGTCGATGAATGATCGGGATTGGTGTTAGTTTGACAGAAGTTTTGGGTGTTTGTTAGTCACATAGCTATACCATCGATGGAACTGTTCAATGCTGTTTATCTATTTATGCTAATTAGTTTTTTTTTTATATTTATAAGTAATTGATAATGATAAAATTATTTGTATATTTTGTTCTTGGTTTCGACATCAAATTTTGCTGTTTATTGTTAAAAATATGCTTCATTAATTGATAAATAATCCGATGTGTTCATTAGTTCAAATTTAAATCAGATGTAGTCAATGAAATAATTGCCCGATAAACGTTAACTATTTTTCAATTGTTGTTTTGTTGATCGAAGTAATAAAATAAAACATCATGTATGCGTAAACCATCACCGGAAAAATAGAAAAGTGAACATATAAAGAAAAGAGATGACCTTACAAGGAAAATTTTTTCTCGCCGCCTTACACCTCACAACATGTTTTCACGAACTCATTATTCACAGAATGGTTTCACAAATGCTTCACAAAAGACAACGAAGATGTATACACACACATACACAACAGATGTGAGAAGACAAACGGTCACATGAAGGAAGGATGGACACACATTTCCTTGCCGACTCTGGCGAGTTCAGTCAAGTATGGAATGAGCAAGGATGGAAACGGCACGGAGAAATGGTGCACTTACCGCAGTTTTTCTCATCACTGTAATCGTTACAGTCGTAATGTCGGTCACACCGCTTCGTTAGCGGAATGCACCGATTGTCCAGCCGGCACTTGAACTGGTGGACCGTGCAGTTTCGTTCTGGTGGAATACGTGAAGGATTAGTGGAGCGATGGAGGATAGCATGAAGGTTACTGTGGTCAAACTGTGGTAATTATCATATCTGTCTAGCAGGGAAAATCTTTGCCCGAAGGTCTACTGCTTCAGCCAGTGAAACATATAGCAAATTTTTTGACGCATCTCCTACCCTGGTTCATCAAGTTGAAGGGAATGGAATTGTAAAAATAATAAACGCTATAAATAATGTTGATAAATCAAACACCACACATTGCGCATCACAAGTCAAATTTAAATCAACTACCCGTCAAGAAAGGCCATCAATTTCCCCGCCCGGCAAACGGTCGCATTTAAATGCTCACGCACTCGCCGGGAATCCTATTAGTCTCGGCACGAAAGTCAATTAATGCTTGTTTCGATGGCCGGGTCCGTTTTGGCCTCCGATTCGCTTTTGCTCCCCAATAAAAAGAGGGAAAATAGCGCGTGCCAAACAACTGATGTGTGCATACACAAAAACAAACCCCGGTATTGATAAATAAAAATTAAAAAAGCCTCTGTGCAGCTAATCAAAACGCGAAGCCGAACGGATCAAAATTCAAAAATCAACCGCCCACCGAAAGGGCTTTTGGTTGGGAAATGGTCGGTTGCGATACGGCGCACGGAACTAAATATTGATCAGAGTAAACGGGCGAAAGGACCCCACCTCCCTGGCTTCGTGACTTCGAGGAAACCCGGAACGGGGCAGTACGTGTCACCTCCCGCCGCGCCGATTTTCCGGCGTTCTTCCAATTCGTGACGCGAAGTAGCGTGTCGGGGTTGCAACCCGGCTTATCCGATGGATGGACGGACGGACGGACGGACGGATGGATGGATGGATTGATACGACCGAATGTTCCGTAGTCTATCATTACCCACGCCGGATTTTGATTGTTTCAATTTACGTCCTGCCACAAACCCACACCGTACATCGGAGGAAGGCAGCAGGCGAAGGAAAACCGATTCCAATGGAAAATTATGTCACACAATGAGCAAAAAAAAAAGAAATACGAAAACTTTAATGACAAAAAGAGATGCAGAGAATGGCGAGCATAGAAAAGGGCAAGCGAAAGATATACCGAGGAAGAGCATGCACCAATCTTCCTAACACTCCCTAACATGCTACTGATACTGGCGCTACGTGCAACGTGGTTAATGCAATGATAATGGACGGCCCCGAAAGGCTCCTTCCGGTTTGCCTTTTCCGGGCCCCGCGGTTGTGTTAGTAAATACTGCGCAGCTTACGGGGACAGTTGCGTTCGTCGGAAATGTCGTCCGGGCAGTCGATGTTGCCGTCGCACTTCTGTTCGTGCGGAATGCACTGGCCGTAGTCGCACTGCCAGGTGTTTTTGGGACACGCTGGCCAGGAAGGCGTGCGATAGATGAGAAACGAGGAAGTTATTTTTATTACGAACAACTGTTACACTGGCATTATCTCTCAGTGTTGACAAACAAAAAGGAGTGTAAAAAGTTTGCTTGGGCAAACCCAAAAACAAAATATATAAACATAAACAAATAGAGCTCGCAGAGAAAAATCTTAACGTGAGCTTTAACATCGATTAAAATTGCCAATTGTTTTGAAAATAAACTAAAGGAACAAAAGGTCGAAGAAATCTTTTCCAGATTCCAACGAAAAACGAAAAGTTCCCTTAACAAACAGATCAAAGGAAATTAGGAAAAGGAACCTACGACACTCGTCCTCATCGGCCTGATCGCGCGGGCAGTCGACTTTGCCGTCGCACCGGGCCAGGATCGACACGCACGACCGGTCGCCGCACGTGAACTTCCCCAGCGGACAGAACCTCGCTTGCCGGCCCTTTCCTTGTAGGCAATCCCGGACAGTTCCCGTTTAGCGCGGCATGCGGGGCGAGAAAGAAGGGGGCAGATATTTGTGCGTGTCCGTAGAATAGGATTGACAACACTCGGTCTCATTTCATTTCTCATGGGAACTCCAGTCCAATGGGACCGAAATTTGATCGACGATCAGTTTTTCCGAAGCAGATGCGATTTCCTGAATGCTTTTTGTACTGTAAAGGGTAACCTTTGTTCGCCTGAAGATCTGTTCCCTTACCTGAGCAGTCGCGTTCGTCGGCCCCGTCGTTGCACTGTGACGAGCCATCGCAAACGTTTTCGCGAGGAATGCAAGTGTTGTCCGCTTCGCAAAGGAACTCCAACACCGGATCGCAGTCAGGTTCTTGAATCGGAGTCGGTGGAAAATGTTGTTTATGGTTTTACCATCGCTTTGGATGAATTTGTGTAGACTTACCGCAATCATATTCGTCATCGCCGTCCCGACAGTCGGGTATATTGTCGCACTGTCGATCCCTGTCAATGCAGGTGCCATCGCGGCACATGAACTCCGCCTCTACATCACATACTGCAAGGAGATGGAAGAAGGAAGTTAATTAACCAAAAATGAAAACAATTTTTCCACCACTCAATCATTTGTAAAATTGAATAAAAAAATGGGTGTCTCCAGGTGAAAAATATTAGTAAGTCTTTGACAATTTGTTTTTCGCTTTTCTTGCCCAAACGAACCACAGGATGCAACAACCATCAGCAGCAAAAGAGATGTTTGATAAACTTCCCGAGTGCATTTTTGTAGCAAAGTTGTAGCAAAATACAAAATAATACTCACGGAAAACCAAAGAATGTTAGAAAATAGTGAGCAAGAAACGGTTTGTGATGATTCTATCCAAAGTCTAGTGTTTTAAATTAACACGACAAACCATTGGATGGTAAAATACATTTTTTGGCGCCAGTTTTACCTCACCAACATCTTTTTTCATAGGAAGAGAAGTGCATCGAAAGTAACCTCTATTTGTCTAGCTCATCGGCGCACATTATTACATCATCACATCCACCGTGCGATGGATGACCATCAGCTTTTATTGCAACACTCTTGACCCAATATTTCTCGAAGGGCAAGTTCGGCGCAGCGACTCAATGCGCTAATTGTCGCTAATTGGAGCACTGATCCCATCCGCAACTACCTTAACCCACCAAGGGAGCGAGCCCCTGGAATTGGCGATGTCAAATACTGCGAAAGCATGAGTATTCGGTATCGTAAAATAACTTTGACACGGGGGCTTCGTGTAGTTACTACGTAGGATACGTAGGATTACATTCTTAGAAACATATGTTTCCACTGCATGATTGCATACCATTATCATGAGTTGTAGTTTCCAACCCGAATTAAGCGAGGTTTCGTAGAACCAAACATCGGAGTTTGTATGATGAATACAGGGATGCTGCGAATAAATGGCTTTAGGTTTAGATTTAGCGAACTGCAAATGGAAAAATCGACAGAGCTGCTTCAATTACACTTGTCACCCGATCGGTTAGATTGATTCCATCACACGTTATTTGGCGATTCGTCGCTCCAGTGACAGCTGCCTGACAGGTGCAGCCCGCCTTGCCCCGGCCGAAGGCCAACCAAAAACGGTCAAGTGCTATGCTGGCTGCTTGGGGCGACCTCTCGCCGGATACTACGCCAGGACCAAAAACCGAAACTTTCGAGAGCTCTGACGGCCTTTTTACCGGAGAGTTGTAAAGTGTGTATGGGTACGTGCAGGTTGGAACCACTCGTTGGGGCAATTCGATGTTCATCCATTTGCTAGATCCGGCACTATCCTATCCTATCCCGTGCTTGGTCCGTCACCATTGATATCTGATCCGCGCGTTATCTTTCACTCGCTTTCCCGGTGTTCGCGTGCCGGGTCAAACATTTTCGGTACCACAGTTCGAGCGCAGTTTGACATCCTTCTGGGATGTGGGTGCGTTTGTGGGTGTGTTTGAACATGTGATTGAGAGCAGTTGAACTACCTCTTCTACATCCTTGAATCGAGCAGTTGTAGTGCTTGAACTTCCAGCCTTCAAAGTGACGGTGGCACTATTTCCCCCAATCCTGTCCCTTCATACTGTGTGGCCTTTTTTTCGTAGGGTGAGGTCTGTTGTTCTATCGTTGGTGCATTTCCATAAGCCCCAGATGCATATGCTGGATGGGATGAGCCCAATCCCTACTTTTCCTTATGTTTGACCCTTTTTTTCTTTCGTTCAGAAGTTGGATAAAAAGACTACATCACTGTTTTTTTGGAAACCGGTAACACCATAACGTGTATGCATCGCACGAATCAAGGAAGAAAACATGTTTTGATTTTCCTCCTTTTCCGCAATAGAGGGTCTCGAGTTCAGCATCGTCGGCTTCCATCGCAACGGAAGCATGCTTTCGTCTACGGCCTTACGAAGAAGGCCCCATTTTTGATGTTAAGCACTGTTGCTGCTTCCTGTCCGACGCGGCGAGTGAGTCCGAGTGCCGTCGACCCGTAGATCCAGATATAGAGTGTTCGCGTGAACCATGGACTGTATCGCTTCACCTTCGTTTCGCCGGCCTGTTTAATCGATGGCCAGTTAAAACCCATGAAACCCCGGCCATACTTTGCTGCTTCCGAACGGAAAACCGGAAAGCGAACGAGGGTGGGCATTCCGCCGTGTGTTTTTGCACCGCTAAGAAGGTGTGCCCATCCACCTGTTGGGTGCTGCGAGTGCTGGGATATGCAATAGGATCGGGCAGAAATTGGGATCAACTTTTCGGTCCTCTCTGGCTGTAAACTCCGAGCAACATTTCCCGGAAACATTCCTAGCCGAGCGAAGGAGCATTTTGATGGCGAGTAGAACCGACCGGGTTGGTCGTAGTATCCCAGCATGTTGGCGTGTATCCCGTTTCAACCTCGAGCTGAAGTCAACTCGCATTGCATCGGCAGGAAAACTACAACTACCGACATCGGGACCTGAGCCCGGCTCGGTAACATGACGAGCATTAGATAAATACAGAGCAAACAACAATTCTTGTAGCGGTGTAATTCAATCAAGCATAAAAGAACAAAAAATCACCTACACACACACCAGCCCAGACACCATCCACGTGAAACTCCTTTTTGAATCTCCTGAGCCCGCTTGTTTATTTTTTGTTTTCATGTGAACCAAGCTATCCCTCATCCTATCCTGTGTCCGCGTTTCGGGTAATCCATTTCCAAATACTGTTGGCATTTTCCTTCTCTTGCAAACTTTTCGCTGCTCGAGCTCCAGCATGTATTGCCGGCAAACTGTAATGCGATATTGTTTGACGCAACAAATCGTACCCGTTGTTGGTGCTCACTAAACTTTTTGATCAATTAGAGGGGCTTTCGTGGCGTCGAGTTTCGTTTGGTTCGGCTGCAGTTCCTGCAGAACAGCAGAACACTAGGAAGCAGCTTCCGTACGTGTTTGTCTATTTTTTACGCTGGAAAAAACAACAAATTGCTCCTCCTCTACCGGTTAGTCCGGTCCAGACACGATGACACATCTGGGATGCACAATGTGGTCGATGGAGTGTTTCCGACAGGAAGCAAACATAATGTTTGCTGTTAATGTGTTTCTACGTTATTAATTAAAAGAACCTCTCAACGTATGCATTTGATGAGCACTAGAGTGTTGCAAACTAATTTAAATTGAAAATATTTCCGCAGAAAGCAATGAATTAAGACAGGATATTGCAAAACATCCCTGACAGAACAAGCTAATGAACGTAATGAAGTCTATAAAAGCCAATGTTCCAGTGGGAGAGGGAAGGTAGCTACTTGAAGCATGACATGGAGAAAACAATCCACCTTCCGAAGCTATTGTCACCCCGCCAGTCGTGGTTGTCAAGGGTGGCAATGTTTTGTTTGGTGGTTTGGTCGAACCGAACCGGTTGGAAAAATCGGTGTGCCTGGGAGGGCACGTTTGTTTATTATTTTTGGGATTCAAGTTCAATGTCCGAATTTTCGTTTCTTTGGTGCAAAAGAGCCAAAAAGATTACCGTTTAATCGATAGGGGTGCCAGATTTCGCTTGGATTTAATAATCGCGCAGTAAACACTGAACTGATATCTTAGTATTTGATGATTTAGCTGGTAGACATCGATAAAGTACCGTAACGCGCCGTCGGGAGAACATTTTCTGTTCGGGATCTTTCAAGCAGACTTCTGACGTGAGTCCTCAAAAGTGCAAACAAACTCCGGTGGAGTGCGCCGTACACCGTTACCAAAGCTGCAAGCGGCCCCATTTAGCTTTTGGTAAACGGCTTGCGATGGAATGCGCACTCCAGAGTGTGGAGTGGCTTCGGGACAGTTCTCGGAATCTCCACCATCTCCCGCGAGGACTCGGGTAGGTTTCTACCATTTCTGCAAGCACTGCTAGACCAGGCTTGGAGCGCTTTGTGCGGTCATCAGCGAAAGTAGCCTGGTTTGAAGCGAACCAACTTGCCGCCGTTCGAGGTTTTGATGTGAGACTTCTCCGATTTTTTGACGATTCATCATCTTTCCCCGTGGAGTGCACATACCAGCGCGGCGGCTCAGCTACGTGTACGTGAAATTCCTATCCTTCCCTTTGGACACTCTTTGACTGCTGAAGAAACAGGAACTCCATTCCCGACCCTTTAAGAGACTAAAAATATATATCACAACCGGCAGCAGAAAACGGATGGAAGAGCAGATTTTACCGTCTATCTCTCTGTCCGCGTAGGGCATCAGTTTTCCTTTGCCATGTTTTTCGTAAGGCTGAGGAATAATTATCGCATTTGCAAAATCGCTTTGATCTAGGTTTGGTACGGCCAGAAGGATGCAGCAGAAATGTCCGGAGGGTGACACACTTGATGCAGGTGTCGTATAAAACAAGCCACGGACTCTGGGACGAAGGTGGTGTATCTTGTTGTAGACTAGCGATTCAATCGGCGTTATTTGTATAACTATTAAATCTAATCACATTGAATCTACACTTAATTATTGACAATCAGAAAAAAACGTCCAAGCAGGAGACACTCTGTGTTGATTATTAAATTTGATCTCCTATTTAATTAAGGTTTCTTTTAGTTCCAACAGGATAAACCTTAGTTGATTGTTTTATATTTGAACTTTTTGTTTATTTTAATTAAACTACAGCAGACACCAGACGATTTGATGAATTTGTAAACGACGCATTCCTTAACAACCTACACTTGCATCCAAGCCGAAATCATAGAAGATCTGACGTCGCATTAAGGATAATCATTCTACTTTATTTTCGGCGCTTGAAGGTGCCTTCTGGTCGGTTTCGGTCGCGGTAGTTGTTACTTCCTCGACCGAGTCGGAGAAATTATGCATATTCGCAGTCAAGTTCGCCCTTCCTTTCGCCCACCCCGAGGCCTTGCTTGAAACGAACTTGAAAAACCCAAATACTGTACCAAATGTCTACATTTACAAATCACAGGAAACAGCGCCTCCTTCCGTAAACGATGTTGTTTTTCGAGTTTGGGGAAAACAAAAGGGATACACATCCGAATCCTTCACAAAATCAATGTTATATTGAATGAATGACCGCGGACTTAAAGCACAGTCAGGATGGCAAACATTATTTCCACGCGTTTTCCATCGAACGGGGGACGGGGGGAGTCCGGGGAGACAGTAATGAGCAGCACTCGGTAAAGCCGCGCGACACGAAACGTGCGCTAACGTGACTGTGAACAATTTTAGAGAATATCAAATACATCCGTTTATTGACGACTAAATGCAAATCGGAAGGATCCGTTTTTATTTATGCCTCATTTCCACGACCCCCCCCCGGCGGCGATGGTTTTCGTCCTCGGCCAACGAAACGTAAACGCACGCCACATTAAATCACCCAGCCATTAATCGGCCGGCGGGTAGTGTGCGTTTTTTTTTGCTATGTGTGTGTGTGTGTGTTTGTGCCACAACAGTGGTGGAGTGAAAGCGATCACAAATCAGCAAGTTGTAGTGGAGGATTACGGATTTCTAGCGGTGGCATTCGATTCGTTTCAATCAGGCCGTCAAATACCAAGGGAAACTCCCTCCTTGAGGGAGGACGGGGAGTGCCCCAACGGTGGGCAAGAAGGGAATATTATTTATTGTTTACTAATCGGATTGCAGGTGGTTTTGCCTAAATTGTCTAGACATCCAGCACCATTCATCTTGCTTACCTTGCTGGACGGTGGAAAAGGGGAAAGTGGTTGAGGGAAGGTTAGGAAAAAAGGAAAAACATCAGCGGGGCACTCGTGGTTGCGAAGTAAATAAAAATAAATCAAGACCATAGAATTAGTAGCATGTTCAGCATACTGTTTGTTTTAAATTAATCTTACTTGGATACAAGATTTCGATAAGATGTAGATGACGACAATAAAAATGCACAAAATCGTTTTCCTGATTTGATGTAGTTTAAGTTGGCTCGCCTGTGGAGCAAGTAATTGGATAAACTTTTTCCTCGGTTGGGTGTTTTCCGGTGTTTTTTTCCTTCTCCTTTTCGTTTCACCCAAAGCAAATGGATAGGAAAGGAAAACTAACGTCAAACTTGTCGTCACTGCAGAGGCATTCTCGGCAAAGAATGGAATAAATATTAGATCATTATTGTTGGCACAACAGACTCGACAGACACAACATCACCTTCGGTTCGTCGCACGAAAGGAAAGGGGTCTTTTTCCAACAAAATTTTCCCCCCGTGGGCCACATTTTTCTATTAAATACGTGACTGGGTCCGTGACTTGCTCGGCCCTTCGCGTCACTTCGAACAGGTGTATAAATGCAGTTGGGTTTTCCATTTCCACTCCTACTCTCCCGAAGGCCGTGGGGTGCAAGATGTCTATTATCTCGCTGCCTCGGAAGGGTTCGGTATCATTTGTATCGTTCGCTTTGCCCATCGTATCCCGTGCTTGTCCCGCTACTCTTCAGTTTCCATTTTCACCAACTCACTGGATTTCTATGTTTCCAAGTTTTCCACTTTCATTTGGAAATCTGTTTTCACCAACACGTAGGATTTGTGTTGAAATTCTGTCTAGTTTCATTAGCGTGGAAAATCGATTCATTCCAAACAGTCCGATGATGGTTCGTCGATCAAAACACCGTGGAATGGAATGTATGCTAACGCAATCTTTATGTGACGGTTGAGAAGGTGCTGCTTTCATGCTAACTTTTATGATCACCTTTAGTAAATTCTAAAAAAGAGATAAAATTTCCTTCGTTTACACGAAAACCTATAATTGACCAAAAACAAATTCGAAATCTCCTAATCGTCTTTTTCCTAGAGGTTCATTATTCTATTTCAAGACTACCTCATTAGGCGATTTATTTCCAATTCCAAACCGACTTAAACCGTTAACCATCGAAAGGGGCTTGTAAAGCGGAACAGTACACAGCAAGAACTTAGTTAATTCCTCCGGCGGCATGTTTTATAAATCAACCCTTTTTCTTTCTTCGTACGCGCCATGTTTATTGACATCCGATACGTTGTTTTGAGTTGACTTTACTTCATTAGGATTGTTTGGATTCTTTATTTACGGGTAACCTTTTTTCTCTTTTGTAGAAAAAAATGCACAAAAGATAAAGTGCCGAGCATAAAAATATCCGATTGAAATGTAGAAAATTAAATGCGAAAGTTCCAGCTTATTTTTCTATCGGAAATGTAGAAGGATCATCCTTCCAATAAGTGCCTTCGATTTGATTCCGAACACGAACTAAAACTTCCCTGAAACGTCTTCATGATTAAAGATTGATTAAGAAAGATCATCATCATCAAATGGTGTGCGGAATTATGTGACGGCAATGCACTTGCACATTTGATGTCTCTCAAATTGGTAGTTTTCAAATTAAAAGAAAAAAAAGAAAGCGAACGGATTGATTTGGCTTCCAACGGCGGAAAAACTTTCTACATCCGTCGCAGCCTATCCGGAATCCATTAGCGCACGCCACCGCTAGGTGGGAAAAAAGTCAAATGATGGACAGGAAAATGATATTCCCCTTCTGTTTCACCCACCTGCCCAACCCTCCTTGATGAGGTAAGTGTAAAGTTTTGAAGAGAGCTTCACACTGCTCGGGAAATTAGATCACGATGCACATTCTCGTTGGCACCGCAAAGCCTGTCCTACCCACCTGCCGCCTTTTAATACAGCTTCCCGCATTCAGAGCTCACCGCATTCGGAAGGAAACCGAATACGATACCGAGGGTGGAAAAAAGGGGAAAACACATTCCTCCCACCTCGTGAACGGAAAAAGTCGGTAGGGAATGTAAAGGAAAATAATCCCTGCTCTCGACGAGCACGATGATGGGTGCGCTTTCGTCGAACGGAATGCTGCAACCGTGAGGAAAATAAATATTTTCTCCCCCGAAAAACCGCGACCCAAAAGCAGCTGAAACAACGAACGGCAAAGGCAGGCCTCGGGAAAGATGATGGTGACGACGTTGGACGGTGTGAAAAGTTAATCATTTTGGCTCGCCCTTGCCGCCCGCTCGCCCCCCTGTCTTCAGATACTCCGGGGTAGGAGTGACGGGGAGTGCACATATGCATGATGTCCATATGTTGAGCTGCCGGGGCCAATTGGTGCCGGTTTTCCCGATTGCTCGTCGCGTCCCCGTCACCGAAATAGAAAATGTCAATTAGTTCCAAAAACGCTCCCGAACCGGAGCGGGGTCAAGTAACAAATGAACGAAACAATCTTCTTTCCTTTTCCGATTTTATCTTACTTCCCGAATGTTTTTCCACCCGTTGGAAGTGCTGTCTTTTGTATGGAAATGGAAGCGTGGCAGGGGGGAAAACAAGTTACAACACTACGGCAACAAATCACATCTCCGTAGTGTGGTTCGATTCGATTTTTAATGAAATGCGACAAATGACGCGTAGAATTGGAATCGTTAGGTCGTACGCGGCTGACCGGTACGTCACAATAAAACAGTGAAGAAAATCACGATGCAGATGCTTCGGATATGAAAAACGCAAAGGCATGGGAAAAGTGGAAAACATAGTGTGAACGCAAGGTGTTACAGGCACAAATAAATCGCCAGACGGACTCACAAATCTGTTGAACTCCGCAATCCATGTAACGAAATTGGTCACTGGAAAAGAAAAACAACCGAGGGAAGCAACGGCGACCGGGACATGAGAAAACATGCCACCGGTAGGAACACCGATTTGCGTGTGTGTTTGTTTGGCTTCATTTTTTCAATCAACCAGAAGAACGGCGGATTTCAGTAAACAAAAAACGGACCAGCACAGCGACGTGCCGCCAATTTTTGTTACGGCTTGCGTGCGTGGTCCTACACATCCGGCCGAGTGTGTCATTTCCTGTGGGAATTATCCTCCCCATTTCGGGAGGTGAGGGATACGATACACTTTATTTATCATCGCCGGCCCAGTAGAGAGTGAAAGGATTTTTTCCAAAACAAAAAAAACTGGCAAAAAACTGTCCGTAGGGAAATTTAATTGATTGATTTTTATTTTTCCATGTTGTGTGGATCTCTTGCATCCATTTGTATTTTGCAAAGCGACCACTAGTAGTTTATCGGTTGTAAATATTTGCCTTTTGTTTTTCAAACGATGTTTCATTAAACTCCACTTAAATCTTTATAAACAACTTAAATGTTTACTTTATATGATTGAAATGAATTATGGGAATGAAAAATACAAATATGTTTGGTTCGATAAAGTCTAAGTTCATTTGTATCCTAATCGAGTCACACGCGGTCAGAACAACCTGATCTCATGAGTATTCACAGAAGCAAACGCAAGTGCTCAATGTAAATAAGAACGAGCCGATTTAACTAAACTATTCCCGAAATTTTCCAAATTGCGCACACATCGCGCCGACTTAGCTCGTCGTGCCGTGGCTTATGGGCATTTTGCGAGCTGCAGTTGTGGCGCTTGCATGACCTTGTTTTTACTTCCCGCCGGCCACCGACGTCGATGCACTTACGGCATTCCTCGGAAAACCCGTGCGCTGAATTATTCATCAACCCGGTGGGTCGTTTTCGGGCCGGATTTGTGTACGCGTTCGTCCGGAACCATGCGGGACGCCTCGTACGAAAGACGGTCGGAAAAATTCGCCACGATCTGGCGTAGGTAGAGTGGCGCCGGCACATTCCCACCCGACGTTCCTGCTGGAGATTAGTGGGCTGTAAAATCGTTCACAAAACGCCAACACCAACCGATGGGATCACGGGGTGTTGCCGAAGGAAATCCTTAAAATAACTCCCCATCAGTTGCTATTTCGGCGCGTGACCCGTGCAAAACAAAGTGGTCCACAATTGGCCACGAAGTTGGCTAGAAGATTTTATATTTTTACGGTGAATCGAACTTTTCGAGATCGAACAAGCATTACAAAAACTCACTTCCCAACACAGTGCCAATCTCTACGCTGACTATAACACCATATGAAGTAAGAAAAGTGAAGTACCTGGCCCTCTTTGTCATAGAAGCCCTGTTGATCATGTAAGAGCACCCTAAATGACAAGTTATTCTTAAGCATTTCTCTAAATCTAAGAAGATAACCAACTACCAGATAATGATTCAAGCTATAGAGTTTGAATTAAATTATTTTTGAATTACTAAAACCAAAACAAGAAATCAGTAGAACCTGGTTTATTAAGAGACGTCATGTATATACTACACAACAGAGGAATACTGCTTTATTGTAAGCAGATTAAAAAAGTTATGTAAAAAAATAATAGATTTTACATGTATAACTTTAAACAAATTTAGTCAGTTTAAATTTTTGTCGAAGATTTAGTTTAAAATAGGATTGATTTCGTTTAACATAAAAAGTTTCCCTCTTAGCTCTCTTGGTATTCAAATGAATATACATATTGTATAACAATATAATTGAATAATTGTTTTACTTAAATGTTTTAACAACTTAAAATAATCCCAACTACTTTGTAAAACAGTTTATAAATGGTCCTTTACAATATTATACCAATAACTGTAAAGAGAATCCCATTTCGAAGCAATTGTTATACCATGTTCCACCCACACTCTTACCTCTGCGCTGTGCGTTTCCTGCGACCACCAGCAGCAACACCACCCAAAGGGCGGCTTTCCAATGCATCGAATGCATTTTTCACGCACGAAAGCGCCTCACCGCGCCGCTAAATGTATGTTTTGAGCAATTTGTTTAATATCGGTGATCGCAGAACAATAACAGGAGCTCGATCTTCTTCGGGCGCACCAAACGGTACGCGAGAGGCTGCAGTTGCAGCGTCCCCGCTGGCCACACTTTCTCACTCACTTGCAACAGAAAGACATTCAGTATTTTCCAGCACTTCCTCGGACCGCACACGCTACAAGCACACGATAGAGAACTCCTTAAACTCTTACGAATTCTATAAATAAACGCTTGCACCACACTGTTACGGTTGACCACCAAACGTCAATAGGGAAGGGGAGGCGGGATTTTGCAGCCCGAACGGACAATGACTGACGAGCCACTGTTTGACTCAACTGGCTGCTAATAGATCCCTCTGGCCTCCGCCCCATCGGGAAACTTCCGCAAGTTTTTCCTTCGCCTCCTTGCGTTTGCTGGTGTTGCTCGGTGCCGATGCTGGTGCCGGTCAATTAATATTAATAGTTTTCATTATTCATACAGTTTTTAAGCTGACCAACGCGTTCACCCCCAACAACCACCACTCCCGGGTGCGAGCCAACCCATGGTAAGACGTGCCGACATGTTTCCTTGGTAGCAGGAAATGCGAACGGGAAACGTCGGGCGAAGGGGTTTC